>NC_046229.1:3916852-4235781 GCF_009819885.2 Catharus ustulatus | reverse complement strand
CTGACTTTAGATGCAGTTATATTAATGTTTTAATGTTTTCTCTGTGTCTTTCCAACAGCCACATTGGAAGATTATTTTTCTTTAAGATTTTCAGAAGGAAGACACTCTCTTAATTAGTATCAGACAGTTTTGGTGTTGTTCAGCATTAAAAATAAATCTCTGCCTTTGCCAGAAGTAAATTTGGCAATTGTGTGCTCCCTGCTGCAGGAAAACAATGTCTCTCTTTAGAGCTCTGAACCAAGCTTTGGCAATGGAATGGGGCCCAATGTCCATTGATCTCAATGGAAAACCTACTATTAGAAGGATCACTGTGACCACATCCTGCCATCATTTTGTACCCAGAACCACCACTGAGGTCAGCAGGATTTTTGTGCAAATATTTATGGCAGGATACAGCCCACTTCAGGGCATTCTGAGGGCTGACAAGCCCTCAGCTGAATTGTTCCTTCTTCTAGGGTTGATCCTATCAGGCTGCTAAAATCTGAGCCATGGACAAGTCAAAAACCCCACCATCCAAGCTGGTGTTGACTGAAACCCAGTAATGCAGTTTGGGCAATTTGAACTCAGACATGAGGCAAGACTCTGGCATTGCACAATGTCCTGGTGGATTATGCCATTCCTTGGACACTGGAAGGGTTGTATCCTTCTCATTCCTCAAGAAAGCAGCAAGAAACAACTTCGATAGGTCTGTGGCTTGGGCAAGTGAAAACTGTTGATAATTGAGTAATTTAAGGTTTTAGTTTTCAGCAAATGCTTTGCATGTGTGACTAGTGCAGTGAATTTCCTGCTTGCCAAATTCAGTTCTATCAACACTTATTGGAACCATGAGCTGGGCTAGAGGGAAAGCTCTATCCTTTATCCTTTTGATATGGGAAATAAATGAATTCTTTTCAGCTTACTGTACATCTGTGTTTTCACTGGACAGCAGAAAACTGTGTCACTGACTCACTGCTTGATCTTGGATAAATCATCTAATCCTGCCTATCCCAGTACCCTCATGTGCCTAAATAATGTAATTACTCTCATCTGTTTTAGGAGCTGTTACAATAACTTGGTTTATGTAGTTTTAGCTTTACTTTAGTCTTTCCCACAATGTTTTATTACTGAAAGAAGGAGGGTCTTACCCAAGTCAGAGTGAAAAATCCAAGTTTTATCCCTGCTGGGTGCTGAAATATTCACTATTCACAGGTTTAGATAATCTGTATAAATGACAGCATTTTATCTGAAGTGGTTTTCATACCTGAAGGGCCAGACTCAAAGTAGGTACGAATTTGACACTGTAGAAATTTCTCTGCTAAAATGACAACAGCAATAGCTGCTGAAACCCAGCTGGGTGTCTGGAAAGTAGGAACATCCAAACTCTGTACAGGAATTCCCTGTAAAAGGTAAAAGAGGCACAACAACAATTTGATCCTCACCTGAAAGTGGAGTTACACCTTGGATCACATGAAGACTATAATTTAGGTTGAAGCCAAAAAACAAATCCAAAACTTAATCATATTCCTGTTTATCTATAAAGAGAAACACAAAAACAAAACAAACCCAAAGTGTGGCTTGAAAACACAAATGGGCCATTCTACGATACCAAACCTGGAGGACATTTTCAATTATAGACTGCACAGAATGATTCTTTGCACTATACTCTGCATCTTTAGATCCAGGACTAACATGGTCTGTGGCCTCTTCCTCCTGCATTTTATGCCTTAAGAAAATGCTCATCTCTGGGAAAATATCTTTGCTAGTGTCTTGCTAACATCAGAACTTTAGGTAGAAATGTAATAGTTTTGAAGGAACTGGTCTGTTGGAAATCTTCGCTCAGAGGTAAAACTTGTGGAGGGAAGAGACTGCAGGATGTGAAGATCTGAGAGTACAGGGGATGAGTGATATTCTCACTAAGAGCATTTCTAAGGGACAGGAGGGAAAAAGGTTTGTGTCTGTGCTTTGATGAAAAAAAAGTCTACTCTTCTATTAGCCTAATGCAAGAATAAAACTAAATGCAAAATCTCAGAAATAGTTGCAAAATTTAATTCTTGTTTTCCAGCCAGTTCTGGGCCAGAACGATTCTGGAGGGAGAAGTTTCCTCTGAAACAGGAAAGGTGTGACCCTGCAACTGCCCCTTAGTCAGAGGTGTCTGGCTCCCCAGTGGAGCTGCAGCGGAGCAGTTTCCATCTGATCCCACCCAGCATCCCAAGCACAGGCAGCAAGTGCCTCATGGACACAGCTCTGAGGTTAAAGTGCTGAATCAGGACTCAGACTGGCTTCAGTTCTGGCTTGTCCTGAGATTTCGTACTTCTTGAGCAATGCACTGAATGTCTGTGCTTCAGTTTCCTGTCCGTGAGGGTTTGCCTGCATGAGGCATCAGGGACCTGCTTTAAGTACAGATACTTTCATTTAGTACAACCTGTGACCATTGTAAGGTTAATTTAAGCTTTTTTTTTTTGGCATAGATTTAAGCTAAGTGGAAGTAGCAAATTTTCAACTCAAAATACATATTTTGTGGAGGTGCTTCTAAAAATCTGATTTAATCATGGGATTAAAACTTAAAGGTCCATTAAAAAATTTTAGGCAATCCTGGAGGTGTGAGTTTACCAACATCTGTGTCAGTTAGGGTCTCATGGGCTTTCCCAACTGAAATGTGGAGTGAACCCCATATAGGTTTTGGAGGGAGACTGTGATACTCAGACTTCAAGAAGTGCAGAAAACCTTAAGATCAAGGTTTCTTACAGGGGTCTAATAAAAAATTAAATCTTTACATTGGTTTCCACCACTGCAGAGGCTGAAACAGTAGGAAACTCAAAATTCAGTGATTTTATGGCTGCCCTTTGAATGAAAATGTGCAGGTTTAGGCTACATGGAGAAGCTGCATCACTGAAACAAAAGGGAATCTTTTAACTGCTTCCTTCTATTGTCTTCTCTTACTACCTGCCATGTTCTTTTTCTCTTGGAATTAACACCATGTTCTTTTTGTTTCCCAGGAATAATAATAGCAATAGTAGAAAATCAGTGCTTTGCAAATAACTGGAAAATACACATGGAAATCTTTAGGAGTGAAAATAGCTGCAATGAATGACAGTTGCTACTAGCAATGGAAATGTTTGGCTTAAGGTATGAGCAAAAAAAAAGGCATGAAAAAGCATGTCAGAGCTGCTGAAATTTCATCTGCAGGACTAAGTGCATGATCTTCTCAGGCAGAGGAAGAATAGAGGGGAGATTGTCAATACCCCAAAGTCCTGACCTGCCTTTGTAAAGTTCTCCTTACCACAGGCACTAAGTGTTCTTTAATGCAAGTCAAGCACTGCAAATGAGGAAAGAGAGAGAAATTAGTCTGAACAGGAAGCTTCAAATATTCTAAGACTAATTGAGTTTAGATAATTAAGGGGTTTTAAAGCAGTAATTCAGAGGAGAATGGGAGGGGAGGACAGTTTAATTGAGATTGCCTGTCCATCTGTGAATTCTCCCTGCATCCTTCTGTGGCATGTCCCTCTTGTCATTCCTTCTGACCTGGAGGGGCTGATGTCGTTTGTGTTGACCTTATTAGCTGGCAGCACTGCAGGCTTCCCCTTGCATTTCAGAGCTGTTTGTGCCCTGTCTCTGGTGCAGGGCCTGTGTGACAGCTGCCTTGTTGTCCTGCATTTCAAAATGTCCTGCTCTGGTGCCTTTTGGGTGTTTCTGGGGTCATGCTGGGAGTTGGGGGATGAGGAGCAGGGTTTGAAAGCTGTTCTGTACTTCAGTAGAGGCCATTCCATGTGTGTTGGAGCTAAATCTTCATCTCTGCCGCAGCAAGGCAGCCAAAACTGGAGTCAAGACCCAAGTCTCTGCTGCTAGGAGTGGGTTGACAGAGGTGCTAAGCCTGGCTGGTTCAGGGAGAAGGTTCCCAATAGGCTTGCACTGACTGCTGCTAAGAAAACAGCTTTTTTAAATGGATGTCAAAGTGTGCTCTGCACCTTGGGAGTGCCTGTGCTCTGCCAGCTGCACACACACCATGGATCCCTCCTGATCTGCACCTCCCTGCGTGGATGAACATCTCACAGACCCACTGCCTTTAAATGCAGAGAGTGTGACAGAGGCAGATCCACGTGGCACTGTGGGCACCAGAGATTTGGGTACAGTGAGTATGAAACAGGAGAGTGAGACCGAGCCGTGGTGCAGGAGATTCCCTGGCTGTTGATGATTGTGCCCAAGGACTCCCAGCCATTGACTCAGCCCCTCTCTGACAGCGTGGGCAAACCTGGAGCACTGCAAGAGCAGTGGTGGCATCTCACTTTTGATTTAGTGTCAAATAAATGAGAAACATGATGCTAGAGCTGTGTCCTGCTCCACCATCCCTCTCTGAGGCCGTGCCCACCCTGCAGGCGAGTGCCGTGAATTCCAATTTTACTCCGACTGGTGCCCATAGAAACTCCAGTGATTTAAAGAAGGCTGGCCCAGCACCATGCCAAATGTAATTGAGATCAAAATGCTGTTAAAGCTGCAGCAGGACATGTTTCTTAATTTAGAAAGCTGCAGCAGATAGTGAGAGGAAAGGCCTTGGAGCCTCTACAAGCCCTGATAAGTTGTAATGCACTTCTTGGGCTGTGATTGTTACAAGCAACTTGACTCAGTGCCATAAGGACCTCTGAGAAAATGATAAAGGCACCTGGAAGTGGATTGACTGTGGTTTTCTTCTTGTCTCCTGCTCTTTAATAAGTGTTGTAGTGGAAGAGCTGCAGCAAAGCATGAGGGCCCTTTCCTGACAGAGCATCCTGCTTGCACCAGGAATCTGCTCGTCAAAAATGAGGAAACAAACTGCAGGATGTTTTCATGGGGAGAGCCAGGCAAATGCTCTGTACTAACCTGCCATCAGCAGGTGTTTTCCTAGTGATTGTCATTGTTACTGTCCCTCTGGGGCTATTCGGATATGGAAAGTGGAATAAATAATCAAAGAGGATGTTCCTAGCTGCTAATTTTCAGTCAGATTTGATACTGGTCCAAGATTTAGCACTTCCTTTCTCTGCCAGCCACATACTAAAAATAACATATTTTCAGGATATTGGAGACCACTGGAAACCTGTAGTATTTGGCACTTGAACATTGTCTTTCCTCTAGAGATCTCAAAGCAAGAAGTTGGAGCCTCATCATGTCTCCTTGGAATTGGGAGAATTTGAGACATTTTTGGAGCTTGAGGTATAGGTAATCAGGAGACAAATCTCAGAATGGCTCAAAATGTCTGAATTTCCTTTTTGAGTGACATCTAGTTAAAAAATGGAAAAGCACATTTACTTTGGCTTGTCTCACAGATCTTCTGGCTGTGCCCCAGAGCAGGGTTGGCCCTTTCTGGGGCCAGGGGAGATGCCCTTGGTGGATGTAATGGGGAGACACCAACTGAGAGGATGGTTCCCTCTGCACAGATTACTGCCCTCAATAAAGTATGGAGAGTAGTTATTCTTGTTAGGAGCTTCAGTTTTCTTGTCTTTTTGTGTTGGTTTATTTTTTCCCCCTAGTTAATCAGGGCTTTAGACTGCCTTCCAATAATCAGACTCATTAACTAATACTTCTGGCATAGGGAATGTTTTTTAGATAGAGGTTTTTTTTTGTTTTTTTTACTTTCTTTCTCTGTGCTTTATTTTTCTCTTTTGTCTTAGCCATTGGCTAACATAGAGACTGTGGAAGTAAGTAAAAAAATGAAAGCTGTGGCTGGCTGGCAGGGATGCAGCATTTTGGGTCTGTTTGTGTGGATGGGTTGCAGTGTCCCAGAGCCAGGAGGGTTCCCTGCCTGCTCTGCCCTGAGCATGATGTGTCAGATGGGTCTTCTCAGGCTTGGGAAAGCAGCTGCTTTTGCACTGTTGGAAAACAGCACATAGGTGGGCTTCAGCCAAAAGTCCAGTGAAAGAGATGAAATAGAGACTGATCCAACAGGCGGGCTGAGAGCAGGGTGGAAGTTCCCAAAGGAAACAGGATTTATTTGGATTCTCTTCTCGAGTAATTCAGTGCTTTTCTCCCAAGACTCAAAGTTGCTGCAGTGCCTCTTCCTCTGAAGGACAACCAATGATTTCTGCTCATTTTGATAATTCATTTAAGTCTCTCAAAGTAGCTGTAATTGGATCAAACTGCCTGGAAAACAGCAGGACCGTTCATGCCACGGCGGGGTGTGCACAGCTGCCCATGGAGGCCCTGTAAAGCCACGTGATTTTATTCTGGTGGTGATTTTCATCTTGTGCCACTTCTCACGAAACAGAGGTGGGTCAGGCCTTGAATTCCTACAGGTACTGGGGTGTTTTTCTTACTGGAAAGGGGCTGTTCTTACTCTTTGATGTTGGTGATGTGACGACTTGCAGATAACTACAAGAGTCTCCCTATGGTGAGCAAGCGCTTGGATTGTTTATTTGGCAGAGAGAATGAAGTCACCTGCCTGATGAGAGATCTAAATGTTAGTGAAATGTCAAAACTGCCCACATCTGTTTCATCTGCCAAATCTCAGGGAAGTTATCATTTCCACCCTGCTTGGGGAAGCTGTTTTTGTTGTGTTAAGCAGGATGGCTCTGCTGCACTGTCTACCTGACTACACTAAACCAATCTGTTGTTTTCTCCTTGCCTTTTCTCACCCCATCCTGACAGATGTGAAGGAGTACAGGTGCATCATAGATTTTTTTCTTTTTTTTCCCTAGTGTTGATGATAAAGTACTAGGCCTGGTGAGAGATATTTCATGCCTGACTGTTGCATCATGCTTAGTGACCTTCAGACTCTTGCTTGTGTGGAGACTGTGGAGACCTTTTGATTTACAGCACTACTGAAGTGGCTGCACACCTTGGCAAGGGCCAAATGATTATTTCAGTTCAAGTCTGTGGGTGATGACTGAAGAGACACATTTTGCACTCCTCTCACACTGCTGAGAGATTTATTTATTTTTGAATGTTACAGATTTCATTTGAAGTTAAAGAAAAAGAATTTTTTTCTACCTAAAGGAGAAAATGCCTTAATGAAACATTTCTGTTTCTCTTTACTTCTCACTGCTCAGGGGTTGTTTTCCTCAAGGAATCTCTATCCCAGCTGTTTCTCCAACTCCTGAATGTTCTGGGCTTTTTCCTCCATGTTAGCAATTTCTGGCTCCTGCTTGGGTTTATTCCAGTACCCTTTGCTTCATCTCCACTTGAAAAAAAAAATCTTTCCTTTGCATCTTGCCTCTCTTTTCCCTTGGCAGGAGACAAAAGGGAGGCACTACTTGTGGAAAAGTAACCCCTTTCAGACCTGTGAACACAAAGTGAAGCTGAGAGAACCCATTGCTCTGCAGACCTGGAGATGCTGTGCCTGATGCAGAGCTGAAGAGATGAAGAGAAGTTTGGGGGATTCCTGGGCTGGGGCTGGAGGAGCAGAAATGAAAGACAAGACAGCTGTGCTGGGGAGCAGGATTCATTCCCTGGCTCCCTGTCTGCACTCCCTGGCCTTCTCGGGCGCCAGGCAGGTGCCTGTGGGCTGAATTGCAGTGGGTGTTGCACAAGGAGCTGCAGGCTGGTGGAAAGGCTCCAGGGAGCCAGCTCCAGCCTACGGACTGGAGCTTTGACTCCCTTAGTCTAGACACTCTCACGGGGATTACGTCAGCAATAATTTGTCAGTCTCTATTTATTTTCCAGTGGCATGGTTAGTATTTACTGGTGCTGAGATTCTCCTCACACTCTTCCATAGTTTATCATACAAGAGGCACTTTGGGCACAGCAGCTTCCCAGGCCACCATGTCCATGGGTTTTTGAATAATAGTAGTGATACTCATGCTTAGGAGGAGGTGTATCTAAGCATCCATATCCTTCTGAGGGGCAAGAACACCTCTTGTGTATTTTGATGCAGCTGGTTCCCCAAAAGCATCAGATATTTTAGTCAGAATTGCACACAATCAAATATGTTCATCAGGCTTGAGAATAAGGTCTGAGCACACTTTGCTGTCACTTTAGGAAAAAATTCCTTCAACCTCAAAACCATTTATTTGTCACAATTCTAGTTTTTTACACAACAAACCTACCACTTTCAGGTACAGTAAATTTACACACAATCCATGGGGAATGTATCCATAACCCAACTTTAAACAGGGATGTTGGTGCCTATCATGAGCACTTGGTTTCTTGGGTTCTCTGGGTTGTTAATGAACAGATGCCTCTGAGCTGCCTTTTGCAGAAGCTTTTCAAGTAAACTGCTACTCTGACACACCTTCAGGAAGAGTTTTCCTCTTCCTATGCACTGGAGAGAAGGACTATTATAGTCCTATTTTATACTAAAAAATTTATGCTATAAAATAATTTTATAGTATAAAAATTTATTTGGAATTTGTTTGGACTATTTTATATTAAAATCAATTTCAAAATAATGCTGTGTGAATAACCCCTTGAACTACCTCCCTTCTTTTCACAACTGGGATTGAAGTTCAAGTGCTGACGACATTTATGCCCCAACTTCTGGACTCTGCTCCTTCCATGACGTTTTGTCCAGACTCCATCATTCAGAGAGGATAATTGAAGGTTGTGAATATTAAAGATCTGATATGAAATAGTCCAAGTCTATAAAATGTGAACTTCCTTGAATGTGTTTAGTGGAAAGCCTGGCTTATGCAGCATGACAATACAAATTTCGCAAGACTTGTCTTTCATGTTTTGAATTTCCCCCCCAAAGTACTGAAAGGGCATTAAACCAGTTTAATAAATAAAAAATAAAACAGTTTAACTCGTTGCTTGTTGGGAAAAGGGGAAACCCATAGAAAAGTAAATCTTTAACACAAAACAAAAAATCAAGGAACTTTCTCAAACTCCAAGATCGATGCTGTTTTATTATTAAACCACTGTGCTGTTGTTCCCGTGGAAACAAAGAAACAAATACTTGAAGCTGTGTCACACCTTCCACCAAAATTCCAGTTAAGAATGTTTTGGAAAGTGTCTGTGTCAGTGACAGCGCTCCTGTGCTCTCAATGACGGCTTTGTGCAGCCTCCTGGGCTCCTGCACAGGCCACAAGGGTGAACTCCCCACTCGGCCTCCTGGACATTCCTTGTCTTTACAACTCTCTACAAGGAATTCCTTGCACCAGGAGCTCTGTACCCAGTACCAACAATAAGTTTGAGGCCACAGCAATGACCCAGATGAAATTTGTGTCAGTTCGTTCGCTGTTGGTTTGGGTGGGGTTTTTTTCATCCATAATTTTCTACAGATCAATCCTATTAACATACCAGATGATTTCACCTTGAACCCAGCAGGATCTGTTCAGAAATGGAAGGAAAAAAACCCATGAAATATAACTGAGTTTTGGCTTAAAATAATATTTACTTTAGTGAGATAATATGATCCATCTCCTCATTACCAGTGGGAAGAGATCTTTCCATGCTGCCAGATATCTTTTACCTGAGGCACCCCATCTGTTTAGATTTGCAGGCTGGGGGGAGTGAAGGAAATCTGATCAAAGTTAGCAGGTGCTCCTTTTTAAATTTTTTTTTTTTTTAATTAAAATGCTGCTCTTGTTTTCTCTTTGCCCATTTCTTTCACATTCAAATCAACCATCACATTTTAACTTAAAGAGAATTTTAAAATTAACTTAAAATTAAGAGAATTTTAACCAGAAAATTCTCTTGTTACCTTCTTTTCCAAACAAGCGGTTTAATCCAAAGAAGGAGAAGTAAAATACATTGACTCTGGTATTCTGTGTTGGGCTTTTTCAGTGAATATAAGGTCAAAACTGTAATTAAATATCTCACCACTGGGAAAAGCATCATATTTCTCATTTCCAGCATGGAAAATAGCCGATGATATCTCATTAAGGACAAGCCCATTTTGCAACCTTTCCCTTGCTGGAAGCACTAATCACCTTTTTCTTGCCTACACACTCACCTATTTTCACACAGTTCATAGAAGTTTCATATCTTACAAATCTCTTCTGTGGTGTTCCATGTCTTTGAAATTTTCTAGTTTGTTTGACAGCTATTAAGGCTGGCAGGGGGGAAGGACATTTGCACTATGTTTTTGCACATTAGCTGAAATGTACTTTTCTGATGTGTGAGGACACATCACAATGAATTCAACTCTGTAAAACCGAGCTCCCCTTCTGAACCAGGCCAGGCTGGATGGAGCTCTGGGCAAACTGAGTGGAAGATGTCCCTGAATATAGCAGGGGGTGGAACAAGATGATCTTTAAAGGTTTATTGATCTTCAACCCAAACCATTGTGTAACTCCATGAACTAGAGTTCCTTAAGATGCATTTATTTTGTGTAGTAGCATGTGTACAAAGACAAAATAACAAAAAGTTGTCTAAAATTTTTTAAATTTTGATAGATTTCTTCCTCATATTTCCCTCCCTAATGAATGTTGGCATTCAAAACCAACGTTGGATGGTTTAAATTGTAACCAGCTCTAAAAAATCATCCTTTTCAAATTACAGGCCAACTAAAAGCTCCTAGCATGGGAAACCTTCCTTCACTGTGGGGTGAGTGAGCAGCTCAGATGCCTTTGATGGACCACACACTGCAATGCCTTCCAGTATTATCAAACAATAACTTGGAAGCCCTGGGCCACGTGTTGTTTGAGCTGCAGTCAGAGGCCATGTTTGGTTTGTGCTCCCTGGTATATATCAGGACAGGTGGAATACACTGAAATGAGGGGCTGGGGAGCAGTGCTTTTATTTGTAAACCCTGCTTAAGATAATGACAGTGGTGTAGAGCAGAGGGAAGCCTTGGGCTGGTGGTTATCTGTGTATCACGGCCCAGCACGTCTCCTGTGTAAAGGAATATGTAATTCAAGAAGTGTCCCCAGGAAAGGGAGAAGCAGCTTTTGTTCTCAAACCCAGAGTTGTCCTGATTGAGGCCACATGTTCCCTTACAGCCCCTAATCAGTGTGGGGCTGATTCCTATTTAGTTCCTTTCAACCACTGTTATTCAAGCTTTGTGCTGTTGGAAATCTGCACGTTCTCATCAACTTGTACTGCAGGGATTCTCTGTGCCAGCTCTGGAGATCCTGATATTCTTTCTAATGCACTTTCACTGCCTTATTCAGGGGGATATTTTTCTACATAATGATTCACAGCAGCTGTGCCTCAGGCATTGGCTTGAGGTAGGAGGTTAAGCAGCAAAGCTACTTTAAAGCACTGATTTTGGTATTTAAAAGATGTATGAAAAGGGAGAAGACTCTTGGGCTGAGGATGGACAATACAATTTGAGCATGTTGGAATACAGTGAGGAATAACCCATCATCTGTGAAAGCTCCTATCTTCTGTACACTCAAATCAAGGGGGCAGTGCATTCATATTTTATGATAGCTTATTTTAAAAATTTTGCTAGAAAATGAAGTTATCCCCAGTTTTATCTTTAATTTATCTCATTACCATAATATTTTGTTAGTTGTGCATGCGTTGCTGTTTTATCAAATATTCATAATTAGATTAGAATAAATATAATTTAAAAACTCAAATCTAATGAAGAGAATTGTTACCCAGGCCATAGCAAAGCTGAGTTCTAGTCCCTTTTCTCCAGAGAGCCTTGAAGTTCTATCTCCAGTTTTCAGGAATGGTCTTAACTACAATAACACACTCCACAACAGCTGCTCTTGAACCCAGCGCAGACGTATTTCAGCCAACGCAGTTGTGTTTAAACCAGTCAACTAATGACCAAATTCACAGCTTCTAATTGCAGCCAGTACATGGTGTAAATACCATGCAGATGGCCTTGCTACCCTGTTAGCTTCAAATGGAAAAAAAAAATAAAATAAAATTTGCTGGTCACTTAATTCTCTGTGTGTAAGTCTCAGCCTGACATCATTAAAAGGCATTTGTTGACTGGGGAAAGGCACTAGAGTTTCTCTTCTTGCACTTTTACTTTTTCTTCTTTTAGTGTGATCCTTTTGAATTTGGTGTTGGCTGCAGAATTTGCAGAACTTAAACACGCAGTTTTTAGAAAAAAACGGAGTTGCTATGCAGTAGTAAAAATGATTATTTCTCCTCTAGCCCAAGTTACTCACTTAGCAACAGTCCTAAACTAGGTCTGCTGAGCCTGGATGATGTTTCTGTGTAGCTGTTTGCCTCTAAAAACATGGGAATATGTTTATTTTTTCATTAATGCCTGTAGTATCTTAATTTCTTAATTTTGTTGAAGACAAAATTTGTCCCAGCTAATACCTTTCTTGATTAATCCACTTGAGTAATGAAGCACATGCCCAGCTATAGCAGCCTGAGCAATATGACTAACTAGGGTGTGATTCCTCTTGTATTTAAGATACTGTGAATATTTGGGTGGGCTGGTTCATGCTTTAATGTGGTTTTTGTAAGGGTGATCAATTATATAATTTTTGTGCATGTTTTTTACAAATTATCAGGACTTGGATAGGTTCTGTAAAAGAAGAAGGGAACACTTTTCAGGGGGAAGCTAAGAATCAAACTTTTTCTTCTGAAGTGAAGTGTTTTGAACCTAGTGACCAGTCTGCAGTGAGCTCTGGGAGACAACAGATTTCTTGGCTGAACATGTTCCCACCTATGGTACATCTTTTCCCACATCCAGTCCAGTAGTGCTGCTCCCTTTCCCAAAGCAGATTTTGGAACAGAAGAAGCAAGCAGTGGCACGTAGGAGGAAAAGTGATGTTCAGAGGGAGCACTGGGGTCTCTGGCCACCTACAGAGGGGTCAGAACTGCCGTGGGAGTGCAAGGAAGATGATGCAACATCAGCTGTAATTATTGGAGTGAAATATCTCCCCATCAAATGTAAAGAGCTTTGAGACCTTGAAAGTCTGGTTTAGTTCTTTGTTTAGGCAGCACCTCAAACATCAGAGCCTCTGACTCAGTGCTGCTGTGATATAAAAAATGAAAAATACTGTGAAAAATGCTACTGGGACAAAACATGAGATTCTCTGTGTTCCTGACATTGCAAGACACAGGAATCTAAGAATGTTTGACAGTCTCTCATTGTAACCACTGAAACCTTAGAGGTCCAATTAAAACCTCATAAAGAGTAATTCGGTGATGTTTGCATATGTAAAATAAAATGCTTTCATAGCTCAGCTTTATGAGCATGTATAGACTCTAAGAATTCTAAAAACATTCATGTATTTTTATGAATGTCATGAACTCAAAATTATTTAGCTAATTTTGACACTTTTCTTTTTTTTTTTCTCCGCAGGCTTTCACCATTTCTTACAGCCCAAACCACAAATAAAGCATTAAAATTATTGATGTGAGCTAAACAGGAGGGCTACTGCCAAAAATAGCAGTATTCACTCAGGCTCATTCTGTGTAGCTCTGGAAAAATTATTCCCATGCTACAGCAAAGATCACATTTTTTCCTTTCTTCACTAATAGCAAAAATATTACCTTTCAAGTGGTCTGTTATTCCTGCAGCTGGGGGATAAGCAGGTTGGATGAAATTTAAGGTAGCTAAATGAGCAAGGCTTGCCGACCCAGCCTCCTGCTAATACAGTGAATGATTTATGATGCTTTTCTCTCCTGGTGCCTTCCCACCCCCTATTTTTCCCTTCAGCATGACAGCAAAATGAGGCAAACAGGCAAATGAAACCTCGTAGTTGACCTAATTGAGCTGCAGGAGCTTTGCTCCTTTTTCTTCCCACTTTAATGGAGAGCACAGGAGCAGGTTCAGGGCATTGTTGGGCTCCCAGGGAGGATGTTCAGGAGGGGTGTTCACAGTCCTGCCTTGCTCTGACCAAAGAGACTCTTAAACACCAGAAAAAACAAGAGGAATTTTGGAATTTGGACAGAATACAGGTGTGTACATGCACAGGCTTGTGTAGCGTGTCCACATCCCCAGAGAGGTTTGGCAGTGATGGAAAGACACTTTATCCTGGGATAAGAATCCCATGTGTGGTGCTCCCTTAAAGCCACGATCCTCAGCCTGGGCAACCTCCTCCCCCAGATCAGCAGCAGCTGCTGGCTGGTCTCTAAATGACCTCCACAGTCCTTCAAGGCTCCAGAAGGGAAGGAGCTGTTTTATGGGGTTCAAACTGCAGCCCTGGGAGCTGCAGCACTTTGTGCCAGTCAGTACCAGGGGTAGGAGGAGCCCGCCAGGGCCAGGGCAGGGGCAGCCAGGAGACTTGGGGAGGCAGGTGGAATCTACAGAGAAATATAAGAAACCCAATAAAGTGCTTAGAAAGAAGGTGAGGCATGTAAAGGAAAATGGTCTGAAAATAATTAAATTAAATAACCTCATAATCCTGAGGTTTGTTATGGTTTTGAAGGAAATGAGAGGCAAAGAATTGTCCTTTGCAGTAAGTTCCCTTCGATAGGTACAACTCTAATCACTAAGAAAATGCACTTTTATACTTCCCTCTGTCAGTGAGAGTTTGACTTTGTGCTAAGCAGTGCTGTTTTCTGAGATTAACCAGAGCACAAAACCATGGATTTGTTAGCTGCTGCTCCAGGGGATTTAGAAAACAATTTGGGGGAGCAAGTTTTGGATCTGGGTTCTCTTGCTATCAACACACAGGTTTGTAAGAGCCTCACTGCCTTAGTAACATGAGTATAACCATTCTTTCTCTTCCCCAGATGATTTTAAAGGCTGCATTTATTTGTGTGAGATTACAGGTTCTTGAGGTCTTAGAACAGTATTGGTACAATGATCATTGCCAGTTTTAAAATCCATCCTGTAATCCGTGATTCAGAAATAAAATGATAATGAACAAAAATGAGAAAGAAACCTGTTACCCCTGTAAAATAAACCTCAGTCACAGAGAGATCATCAGAGCTGGGATAACACAGAAAACGGACCAATGCTAGTGGTGTTTCAGCAGTGACCCTGGAGTCCATCCTGCCTGACTGAAAGCCAGGCTTTTGTGTCTGAAACCAGAAACCCTGGGTTGTGCTCCAGCCGTGGACAAACACAGGATGATTAAGAACTTAGTAAGCATCTGTGAAGCGAGACTGAGATCGTTGCTGCCCTCGCTGTGTGTAAAAGGTTTCCCCTTGGAGAACAGCAGCCGCAGGAGGCAGGGAGGGCAGGGGAAGTGCAGGGGGAGAAGCAGCAGAAATGATGCAGGTGTAGGGCTGGGAGAGAAAAGCTAAGCTGAGAGAGCAGGGGCAGTAAGGTGGGATCCACAGAAAAAGCAGGATCCTGGGGGAGATGTGGATATCCAAGCCCCCTGCTAAATAATGAGGAAAGAAGCACATGCACATCATTGTTGTAGGAGTATCTCTCATTAGATCAAAAGGACAACACCACAGCAATCTGTTGCTTCTGTAGAAAACACAGCGTCCAAGAGGAGGAGGGGACACATGTGGGCAGCAAGAAAGCTCTTGGAAAACAACTAAGGAGGCAGCAGGAAAGAAACAGCTCACGGGTGGGGTCAGAGCAGTCCCAGAGCAGTCGGAGAGGAATGAGCAGGCAGATGAGTGGGTGAGGACAGACACCCCACGGAATGTTGATTGTGGCACAGCCTCCATCTGTCCTGCCTTGGTGCACCCACTCCTAGTGCTAGGAATAAGCTGTCATACCATGGAATCAGATTGCTATTTGTCGTGGTAAAACTGCTGCTCAGAAGCACAAGCTTTGTCTCCTAGTGAGAGATAAAGAAACAATAATAAATGGTGTTTACAGGCCTGAGTTGTGTATCCCACTTTGCAAAAGTGCTCCTTTTTTCTCCAGGCTGTTTTGCCTGTGCCATCACAGCCTAGAGACTCTGTGAACTGCATCCATGGGTGACTTCAGCTTGACTACATCCATGGGTGATTACCTTTCACTATATCCATGGGTGACTTGCCTTCCTTAAGCTCCAGTAATTCATGGCTGTGAGTCTGAGGCACTTTGATACCAAACAACCTCCACATTAAATAACCACTACAGGAATTGATGCTAATGCAAAGCTACATCCAAGAATTCGATAACTTTCACTATTGACAGCCCAGTAAAGTTTCAGGGCAGGAACTGAAATTTCTGCTTTACTGTCAGAGTAAGGAAAGCACAGAAAAGTCAGACCAAATTCCAAATCTCAGGTTGCTGTTGGATTAGTTCTGTCTGGACTTGTGTAGTTCTCTCTCAACTCCTCTTATGATGGCCTTGAGACTGAGGATGTCTCTACAGCTCCAGATGTCTGAATTTTGTGCTGCTGCTGGAATCCTGTTTCAAAGAACAATCCTGTTTAAAAACCTCAGGAGCAGCTGTGCAAAGGCACAATGAAATGTCAGCAGTAAAGAAACGTGTTTTTATTTCTGCACTGAATTTCCTTTGGAGGTATCAGCCATCACTCATGGAATAGAATGACTTACAGCTCGACATGAGGGTGTTATCACGTCCTGAACCTGATTTTAATGTCAGGAGAGGTCACCAGCAAAGGTGGGCTGTGGTACCTTCCTGACAGTACAGTATGTGGCCCTGGGAGTTTATTTTATCCTGTTTAAAGTGAGCAAAAAATCTGGAGGAAAAAGAAAAGGTAGCTAAATCTTTATTCATGTTTTCTTTTTGGAGGGAACACCTGTCTGGGGTAGTCCTTGATTGTTTGCATTCATGAGAAGCAGGAAAGCAGCTCTATTTGCTCTGACTTCATTAGTGGCAGCCCAGCTTCTCAAATGAGCACAAAGTTTCTTTTTTTTGCCAGCTCCAAACAGATAAAATTACTACTTGGTCAATTCCACATAACCTTTAAGGCTTTCAATCACAGCAGTAAATGCTACTGTGCCCCAGCTCCTGCTTTTACTAAATTGTATTATAAGCACCTTAATTATAGTCTGTGCTGTCTGATGGGCCACGGAAAAGGTCGTCTTGCAGAAAACACATGATAACAGGGGTGGAGCCATCTGTCTGTTGGGAAAGAAAGGGTTTTGCAGAGAAGATTAATAGTAAACAATGCTAATCTAAATATATCTCGAAACACAAAATATCCCATTCCTTCAGGCTTGCCCTCTCAGGGGGTACTGGCATTGACCGTGCTCAAAGCCAGGCTCCTCCTCTGAGCAGAGCTCAAACCAGCTCTGCCTTTGTTGTCATTCCGAGCTGAGCTGCAGCAGTACAATGAGGTCCCTCACTTGTGCTGCTTTTAGCAGGCCAGTTCAGGGCTCCCAGGTTGAGATCTAGTTCAAGGGCAGAGGAGTGAACAGAAACACTCGCAGGGACTTCACGGTGCTCGGAGCAAATTCTCCACGCCGCTGCCACAGAGAAGCTCCAGACCTGGGTTTCACAGATGGATTAGTGCCCCTCTGTAGCCTGTGTCTGCCTCTCTACTTATTTCATTATTTTTATAGGCCAGATCAAATATAAGTTGGGGGCAGCTTTTAAAGCCTGCTGCAGTCAGTGGAGCAGAGCATCTGGCCAGGCGCTGTTAATGGCCCGGCTCTGGGCCTTGGGGCAGGCAGGCTATCCTTATCACCCTGGCAGGCTGCCAGCCCCACAGAATAATCCATTAACGTCTGCCCCGCTGGCATTCTTGCCAAATACAAGGGATATCTTTAAAATAAACATTGGCAGTTCCCAGTCGGAGGAAGGAGAAAGGGAGTAGAGGAAAAACAATCCTTGACATTTCAGTGACTTTGCAGGGCAAGCTGACACCTGGTACCACCCTTATCTGCGGGTGTTTGTGCAGAGCTGCAAAACAGCTTCTTCTCTTGGCCCTTTTGCTTTCTTTAAATAGAACTGGGAAGACTGATAATGGTAGAAGTAACTTTCTTGGATAGGTGTTCTTTGCCTTTTCTTTTCCCAGGCTAGGGAGACCCTGTGTTAACATCTGGGCTCCGTTTTCCTCCCAAGTACAGCAGAATAGTGTGGCAACTTTCCTGCCTCACACTCTGCCAACAAGATTTTTTTTCCCACAGTTTCCCTCCCTAGTGGATTAGATACAATGTGGATTTACTTTCAGGGTGGCACTTTCCCACCTGACTTCCCATCTCTTCATCCATCAAACTGAGCAGCCTCATGGATCTGCCAGGAATCAGAGCAACTGAGGCTCACCCCATTCTCAGCATTACTCAGGAAGGGCTTTTTCTCTTTGTTTCAACCATTTCACCTTTTTTTGTGTGTCTGTAGCCAAACTCTCAATGACAGCTCGAGGTTTATTTTTCCAGCTGTTATATTTTCCTTCATAGCTATAAAATTACTTGTTTGGATATTTCATTGTATCAATAAATGAGCTGTCGAGGTTTTGTTTTTGCAGTCCAGTTAAGATCTGGAGTAGGATTCATTTGTTCAGAATGCGATTGGGAGACAGTAAAATATTTGGTGTTGAAAGAATAATATAAGGACAAACCTAGAGTTTGCTACCCAGGTCTGAAACTGGATTTCCTTTCTGCTGGTTTTGCCTTGATTCACTGATTGCACTGATGCTGCCTTGTTGTTCATCAGAGGTAAATGAGGGCATAAACTCTTTTATTTCATCTTTCTAACAAGTTAATTAAAAGATTGGACAGTAGTTGGAAGGATTTTAAATATTGATGGTAAAGATATTTTGGTACTGAAGTCTCTGCTGCTAAGGACTTGGGACTTTGCAACTACTGCCTTGCCAAAATTTCCTCAAAATTCCTTTCTGTAAAAAATTGTATATTTATATTGAATTTGCAGCACTGTATTTTGCTTGCCCCTTTTCATCTGAGAGTTGAAGCTATTCCTATCTTTCCCTCAGTTTCAAAATCAACACCATCCCCACCCACAATTAAACTTATAAGATTAGCACTATTAGAGAATTTTCTGCTGCAGCTAAAAGTTTTCTCTCATGCTTTTACTTGTGTGTGGGATGGGGCAGAGGAAGCACCCTGCCTGCTGCAGGGGACAGGCTGACAAAGTGCAGAAAGCATTTTTGACCAGATCCTCATTTTAGGGCATTAAGCTTTTATGTCTCAACACTTCCCTTTTTGAAGCAGGGTGACATTTGAATATGTCAATGTGTTTTCAATGAAGATAACTTAATCACCAGCACTGGGAGCTTGTATATCTCCTAATTAAATTGGAACCAATCTGAATCTCCCCAAACCAATCTTTGCTGTATTTTTAGTTCAATCTGTCGCTCCACCCCTGGCCAGCCTGTATATGGTAAACCTTCTGCTATTTCCTGCTCGGTTATTTAATGCTGGAGCCAAGCTACTTTCAGTTCCTGAAGCAGAACTAAGCAAATCAAATATGGTTAGCATGGAGTTAACTGGAAACATTCCCAAAAGATAGCAGATTTTTTCCTAAACACATACTGATCCACCTACAGTGGAAAAGAAACATCATTTGCAAATCATAACCTCTTCACTCTGGGTAGCTTCTGTCTGGACACTTGCAGACCTTGTTGATAGTCTGTACTTAAAAAGGATTATCATCAAGATACTGTAGGCTTTTCACAAGCAGATTGTAATTGAAAATGCAGTGGAAGTCATTCAAATATTACAACTGGTGTGTGAAAAGGGGCAAGAGAAGAAGTGTATCATACTGAGGGACTGCTTAGAATTGGTAAATGCATATCAAGTAATTGTAGGTCCCTGTACTGGATTAGGGTGACACAACTATTGCTCTACTTTCGTTGTTTTGTTAGACTGTACCAACAGGGAGTGTGTTTTTTTGCTGGCCAGGGAGATCCCTAAATCCAGTAAGGACAAAGGAGGCAGCTGCAGTTGCTGTGTGGGCTAATAAAACCCTTCAGTGGGCATGTTTAGCAGGGAGGAGCACTTGGGAGTCATGTCCATCTCAGTTCAAATCTGGAGCTGTTAACTGAGTTTAAATCAGTCTGAGAGTCTTCTCCTCCAGGGGAAACAGTGTGGTTGCCCCCTGAAGTGTGGGGTGAAGGATAAATAAATACAGAATTGCTGCACTCAGTAGAGGCTATTGATTAGTGCCAGGTGAGACCTGTGTCCTGCTTTCCCAAAAGAAATCCTAACAAGTTCTGTGTAGAATACTCCAGTGGGTTCCTGTACAGCTGTCACCAGCACCTGCTTCCCTGGATGGTAAAACTTGCAGGGCACAGAGGATAAAGAAATGTCTGGACTTCTCCTCCAGTAACTTTTCAACTTGTTCTTCCAATTAAGGGTAGAGGTCTTGAAAACAAAATCCCAGGTGTTTAGTGAAAATAGAAAGTTGGATACAGTGCAGAGGCCTAAGCTGCATCTTCCTTTCTTGTGCTTCCCCCTCTCCCCCTCTATTGCACTAGAGAAAAAACACTTACTAGACACTGGGGAATTTGTCTTAAGGAACAAAATCAATAACAAATCCAGCTTCAGCAGCTCTTCTGTTCACAGGGTTAATTGTTTACATAAAGGAATGCAGTAATAGAGACATTCTGCTTCAGGGTTCTTTCTTTCAGAGACCCTGCAAGTATTTTCTAACCCAGATTTCAAGAACAACAATGTGTAGCTGTGCTGGAACAAGTGCTATTTTTAAGTTTCCTGTGGTTTAAGGAATTGTCAGATTTTTCTGTCTGAAGGATCAAGGGATCCAGAAAGCCAGTTCTGAGTTCCTGGTTTGAAGGTTGAAGGAATTCAAAAATGAACAGACAGTGATTTTCTGCATTGTAGCAGATAAAAGAAAAGATGAAAGATCTCAGCCATGCTCATGTCGATCTAGAGCAGCTCCAGCAACTGCAGACTTTAGTTCAATAAATATTATTTAACCTAGTTCAGGAAAATCCCTCCACGACAACAAAACAAGTTTTTCCACTCTTAGGGGTCACGACCGTATGTACGGAAGCAGCCCACGCTGATAAACTGTTGCACAACTGATACTGAGCAAGTCTTCAAAGAGCAAAACTGCACCAGCTGAGCTGGCTCTGTCTGGCAGGCCAGGCCAGGTGAAGTGATCTCATCTGCCCTCCCTGTGCTCTCCAATTCCAGCCACTTGTGCACAAGAGATGCCTTTTTTTGGTGCAAGCAGAGCCAGTTCACATGCAGAGATCTGTGTATCCCAGTAAATGTCCCACTGCCCACGGAAAGGTGCTGTCTGCCTTCCAGCTGCATCTGTGGTGCTTTGTGGATTTTTAGGCAGTAGTTGAAGCTCTGCTGGCTCTCTCTGCAGTGCTTGTTCCTACATCTGTGTTAGACCTACTATAACCTGTGTCAAGACCACACAATAAAAGTAAATCTATTTTTTGTTGTTATAACACCATAGGTGCTGTTTAGAGGGTTGACTTTCTCCCTGTTCCTCTCTTGTTTCACAACCAGCACTGCCCAGGAACATCTCTCTTCTGTGTCTCTCCTGCCCATGCCCCACAAATATCAATAGTTATGATTAAATATAAAAAAAACCACAGTGTCAGTACTTGTGTAGGGGAAGAAGAGGACAGAGAAGAGGTAATAGTTTGTTTTCTCAGACTGAAACCTCCCAGTAGCAGAAATGACGGCACTTACAGGAATATCACAATCTCCTGAATAATACAATTCCCTCACTGCCTGGAAACTTAACACTTGGGCAGGGATGCATTTGACCCTTGACTAATTGTATAGTATCTCAAATGGGTATGATTTTTGTTTGATAAACATCACATTTTATGCCTTACAATGCACTGATCCTAGAAACAGACTTAAAAATCTGATCTGGGAATGGTACACAAATAAGCAGTTGCATGGCTTATAAATTGTGGTGTGGCTTTACAATGCAAAATGACACATCTGGCATCTAGCTGAGAAGATTTTTCACTTTTTCTTTTTCCTATGCCAAAGTGCTTTCTCCAGGGAAAAAAATATAAGTCAACTTGTCTGAAATAACACACTTTCTATATTAGCAGTAAAGGCTATCTGTGCCCTGTGCAAGTAGAGAGAATATCCCATATACAATCAGCACATTATGTTGTTGTCCCAAACAAAACTGGAAAATTTTAAGAACAACCACTGTATAATGTCAGATTATCACGGCATCTGGTTTTAGGAGCCTTGCTCTCTTCTTTGAGGGTTATTATGCCAACATATGAAAGAGAAAACTAAATGGAAACCAAGAAAGATATCATTTTCCTTTCCTCCTCCCCCCTCCCTTCTTTTCCTGTTGGGAGTGTTTCTGTTTGTCTGCATAAAACTTACCCATTCCAACCCCTAACTACTATTTAAGTTGCCTGCCAGCCTGGGAAGTTGTTATGCAGGTTGCACTGAAATAGCTCACGTTTGACTGCAGAGCACCTGTTGGTTGACTTGGAGACAGTAAAATTCAGGGCAAAGGCTTCCCAAACACAAAGGGTTGCTTGTGGAAAAAGACCTTGTTGATCTTGGATGGAGTTATAACCAGCACTTGATGCCTTTAGTGGGGCATTGTATGGTGCACTAAGTCTGTACATGTGTTTCTGTGTGTGAAAAAACAACACCTGAGCTAAACAGAGAGCACAGAGCTAACGGGCTTTCTTCAGGTGTGTTTTATGGAGCTCTTTTGAAAGGACTTTTTGTGTAGGGCCCTTGGAAACTCTTTTCAAAGCCCAGCTCAGAAGTGCTGGGGCTGTGGGCCACCTTCCCGCTCAGGGCGTGCATCGTGTGCCTCACGTCTTCCCAGTGCAGGCTTGGGTCTGTCAGATCGGGTGTTCCAGACCCTGACAGAGTCTTTTACCTTGATGGGAGTTGGAGGAGTTTGAAGTAAAAGTTTTTCAGCAAAGTGTTCTCTCCTTCTGCCAGTCCCAGTTCGTTCAGCTGCTGCCACACACTGCACCCTTTGCTCTGCTCGTGCTCTCCAGAGGAATCACTCCTGCCCTTAGAGCCAGCTCTGTGTCCTGACTCATTCACTGCTGTCTGTGGGATAACCTTGGGAAGATCCAAACAGAGTACTTTGAAGTGACACATGGGCACAGTATTTTCAAATACAATTGACATTCATTTGTTCTTTACAGGAATGTGCTTGTTTGGAAAGATAGACAAGCAGAACTTTTCATGACAACACAGTTCATCTATGAAATAACTTGTTCATTTTCAGAAGTTTTGTTTTAAAAAGCTACTCTAAAATGCTAAGATCCATGAAGCTGTTCCCCAGAAGGCATCAGTCTAACCCAGAGCTCACAAGAGTCTTTGAACACCTTTTTGTTTTGCTGCTTGGTTTTAGTTATTTGTACAATATGCACAGCATTGCCCAAAATGTTTATGGTGAACCAAGCCATGCCACGGTGTTTTTGTTAAACAAGAATATAATTTGCAGGTTCTTTCAATAACCAGTGTGTCTTTCCCCAGCAGCTCTCAGGTGAGGCTGTTTGGGCAAAGGGAGATTTCATAAAATCAGACAATATCCTGAGCTGGAAAGGACATACAAAGATCATCAAAGTCCAGCTCCTGGCCCTAATTTCCCAGGGGACAGGGCATCCTTCTCCATCCACAATGCCTCAAGGAGCCATGTAGGAGTTGGTAGTTATTCCTTACCATTTGAGTAATTTCAAACCTTTCATTGAGCATTTCAACCAGTGTGCAAGGCAGCACCTCTGCAATCCTGCTGAGTTTGGGATTTCCCACCACACCCACCCTGCGCCTTTTACCCCACTCCAAATGCCAGAACAAACATGATCCATGTGTTTGAATATCAGGCATCGAGGCTCAGCATTGCACTGACTGCAGGCAACCAACTGATCTGCTGCTGCAGCTTTTGCTTAAAACCTGATTATTTGTGCAGGCCAGATGCTGAAACATTTGGTTTGGAGCTGGACAAGCAGAACTGACAATAACAGAGGCAGAGAAAGGAGGAACCTCTGGTATCATTGAAGTACTTGACTGGTCTTTTCAGCAGAAAGTGCAGCAGCCTCAGCAGTGAAACTGTTACAATGGGAGGGAGATAAAGTGAAGGATTTGTTGGAGGGGCAGTGCCAGGAAATGGTTGAGACATCACATGACGGAGGATGTGCCCTCTGCAGCTCAGGGACTATTTACTTACGGGCGAGACTTCACCAGACTCCACCAAGGGCAGTTCTGGCGAGTTGTGTGAATTACCTGACCCACTTGCAGTAGGAAGTCATTATAGAGATAGTAAATACCTACCCCACCCCTGCTAGGCAGACAGACTCTTTGCCAAAATGGTCTAGCTCAGCTTCTCAGAATATAAAATATTGTACCTTTCTAGTTGAAACTGGCATTGCAAAGACATCAGGAACTGCTGCTGTTCCAGTAAACTGCTCCATTTCTTGGCATTTGACCATTGTGGAGAGAGCTTCCAGGATTTATGGCTTACCACCACCTGGAGCACAAATAATACGCGAAGAGTAAGTTGGAAATTTTTCTTAAGGTGCAAATCTCTTACTTCTCACATTGATGGGAAAAGCTCCCAGGCCTTCTGGCAGTCAGGGAAGTTGCCTGTGATGGAGATTCTGAGAGGAGCTTTACACAGGCATTCATTTGAAGTGTTAAATAGACTCCAACACAGTTTTTCCTAGACTTTTTTGTTTTACTTTCTTGTAGTGAAAGCTGCAACTAACTTAGCACACATAACACAGAACCATGGATTTGTTAAGGTTGGAATAGACCTCTGAGATCATCAAATCCAGCTGTCAACCCAGCACCACTACCCTGTCCAGCACTAACATATCCTCAAGTGCCATATCCACACTTTTTTTGAATACTTAACATACTTAGTGATTAATTATTGTTAATTGATGGATGGATTTTAAAATTTCAAGGAGAAGCTTGAAACATTATCTACAAATTATCATTTTTTTAAAAAATCATGTTACTATTATAGTAAATTGTAACTGTAAATTCTTTCCCCCTTGAATTAATGAGGTTTCACTGTGGCCTGCACAATGCTGACCTTTAGCATAACCCTGCAAATTATCACCAAAATAAGATTCTAATCTTGCTTAGACCAGAATATAGTTGGAGAAAATCCATGAAAAGACAAAAGATTATACTAATGCAGCAAAGAGCAGGTCTGGGCCAAAATAGATATTAATTAAGAGGATTTGCTTGAAATTAGAATAATGATGGCCTTTGCTTGGACTGTAAGAACAGGTGATGACAGGAAAAGAAGAAGAAAAGAACTGGCATGTCTTCTGCAGCACAAAGATCCCAGCCTAATTTTCCTTACATTTTGTGAGACTTAAGTCTTACCCAGGAGTGAGATGCTAGGATGGGGTGGAACAGAGAAGACAGAACACAAATGGAAGTAAAAATGTTAATTCCTTTCATGGTCTCTGGTCAGAATTTAGGGGGTAATTCTCCATTTGAGAAACCCAGAGATGAACTTGCTCATCCTCTGCAAAGCTGGTGAAGTCTTTGCTGAAGTTGATCTAACTGTACCCACCAGGCTCAGGTTGTGCTGTGACTTCTCAGACTTCATGTGCTCATGGCCTGGGTTGGGCTGGCTTGGGAGAGATCGCAGCCAAGTTAAAATGGATTTATTCTCCTCTCTTTTTGTGCAGTGTTAAGGACAATGTGTCATATTGGATTCACCAGGGGATTTAATGCACTAAGGCAAAGATCTACAAGGGGCATAGGCACCCAGCTCTGGGGCTGGGATTCAGAAACCTTAATTAGGGGCCTCCTGCACAGTGATTTGGGAAAATTCAGTGCCTGCTAATGGGATTCACATGTACCAGTACCCTGATGACAGGCATTGAGGGAGTGAGCTGGAAAAGTACTGAAGAAAAGGATGTGTTTTTGTGCTTTGGTACCTCAGGTCCTTTCTGGGATCTTGTCCTGAATGCTGAAGCTTTATGTGTTTGCAGTTGCACTAAGCTTCCTTAAGGAAATAAATCAAACCAATTTTTTTTTTATTTTTTGGTTTGACACTGCTATTAAAGTAGAAAGCTGGATACCAAACTGCACAGGAGACCCAGAGCTAAACTGGAGCCACAATTCCCTCGTTTCTATTCTAGTTTTGAACGCCCTTCATCAACTAATCACTGCCTGGCACAGTATTAAATTTAATCACTGAACTCCTAAACATTGTAATGTGTCTACCTACTCCATGGTTCCATTTGGATGGAAATTTTCTATTCGTTTAAAGACTATTAAAGCCCTGCCTTTCTTGCTCAGAACAAAAGGGTATTGTTGGATTTGTTTTTTGTTAGGCTTGTATTCAACAAAAGATGATTATTCTGTCTGCTCAGTGCTGAGATCCCTGTGAACATGTAGACATCCTCTCTACTTGCTTTTCTTTCTCCTGGCTGACTACAAAATAGGAACATTTCCTTCTCACAGAAGTGTATGGTTGAAATGCACAAAAGCAGATGTTATTTACCAAAACTTTCAAGGTTTTCCTAACATAGGTATTAATTAAAAAGTTGATGTGAGGCATAACTGAATAAAGAAGCAGCATTGCAAGGCACAGCAGGAGCAGCAATGAGATTAATACACATTTGTGATTAAGAATTCATCTTTCATGTAACAAAAACTGTTGTTTCAGTAAAAACCTTTTGACCTTTTAAGAGCAATGTGGCAAACCCACAAACTTGGAGCTGTTTGTTTGGTCCCTATTGTTGCCATCCACTGTAACCCAGGGAGAAAAGCTTTTCTGATCCTCCTGTGGGCAGGAGAGCAGGATTCTTGTTTTTGGAGAGCTCACAGCCCATTCACAGTGGGTTGACTTTTAAAAGACCCATTTATTGAGTGATGCATGGTGCAAATTATGACTCACTCTGCATAGGTTTAAGTTTGTGAAAAATCAACTTATATTCATCTCCTGAGCACCTACACAGCTGTTTAATCCATTTATTGTCTCTGGGGTCCCATTAACCCTTTGAAAGGAAGAAAAGTGATCTGCACAACTCAGCCAAACTGATGTTCTTCTCCTGGGAATTGAAGTTTTTCTCTTATCAGATCTAGTGAGGGGCAGATGTTCTTCTCCCTGGCCAGGATTAGATCACAGAGTGGCCCAGCAGTCAGAATTTGAACATTTCCTCCCATTCCAACAGCTCTCTCAAAAAATTCATTGATTGCTGATGTTTGCTGATACATGACCCTGTTTTCCAGGCCTCACCCAGATGAACCAGATGCTCTTCAGTGTCTGAGTCCTCTAATGATCTTGCAATGATACTGTAAGTAATTGTTGTTCATTATAAACAGCTTTTTAAGAAGTGTGGTGCTAGTCCAGCATGTTTTATGAGCTGAAACATCTCCTTGTCTTTCCCACTTGCATCATAACCTATTTTCCCTGTAGATTTGAGGGTTTGGGAGCAGTTTTGCTGTGTTTGCAGGGCCTTTCAAAGGACAGAGCCACCTCTTCACCTTTTCCACCCATCTCCTCCCCCATCTTCCCTTCTTTCAAAAGGAGAACACCAGGAAGTTTGGAGATTCAGATGTGGTTCCTAAACCTGTGTCAATGAGGAAGGTCTCCTATGCTGCTGGAAATGGTGAACAGCCACTGGTTCCTGTATTTCAACTCTCCTTCCTCTCAGGAAACCCAGAGTCCAAGGGAAGGAAAACCCCAAATGACCCTTGTACAGGTCATTGCAAAAAGTGCTGGTTGCTTAAGAAGGGTGTTACCTTGTGTGTGTGGCTTCGTTTCTCCATCTATCCCTCTTCTGCACACAAATAGTGGCTGCTGTTACAGACTGGCATTATGGGATGGACACTGAGAAATGAAGTGTTTCTTTCTTTGACCCCTTGTTTTCAGTCCTAACTCAGCACAATTTTCTTTTCCTGGTAATAAGGCTGGGCTAGAGGAGGGACTGCAGCTCCTCTTGTTACTGTGGGTGATTAAATACTGCAAAAAGCTTTTCTCCAATGTTGAATCAAATGCTGAAATTAATTTACTTCCTGTCTGTTCATAAATACTGTGTGTCAGCCCTCTGCAAGCCACAGTTTGCTAACATACTCCCAGAGATTCCTGCAGAGAGGAAGTAGCAAAATTGCATGTAAGATTATTTACAGAAAACTAATGTGAAAAATGAACATTGGCCAGATACCTGTCTGTGTCTTTACTCAGGGAACATGTATTACCCTCTGACTTTCATGGTCAATCACAACTAAACATAAAATGTGAGTTTCACAGTCCATGTAGGAGATTGGAATTGAGTATAAAGATATATATGCTGTTGTTTTTAAGCCCATAATAAAACTTACTGGATAGTCATGAATAATAGATGCATTTAAAGGAAATTACGATCTGCTCCTGTTTAATCTTTGAAAGAAAAAAACCTAACAAATTAGCTTATAAATTCTCTAATGGTTTATTCTTTAGGGCAGAACAATGGAGGCTTGGTATGAAACTCACTGGAATCAATAAAAAAACCCTCATTTTATGCCCCAAATTTGTAACCCACACAGAAGCGTGTTATGGCAGCTGCCACCTTTACTAACACACCAGGGTTCAGCCCGGGTTCCTCCAGGGCTACAGCAGTAATGGCTCTACAGTCTGGCTGGAACAGCCTGATATTCCCTGTGGATCAGGCACAGAGCTGGACCTGTACCATGCACTCACCTGTGCCTTACGTCAGTAAGTCTACTATGTGCTGTTCCACTTGTGGCTCTTGTAAATGAAACCGAGAAAGAAGCGGCTTTTGCGGCCCGTGCCGCCGCTGAAACGCGATCCAAGGCTCAGGTAGGTTCCAGCTGGGATCTCACTCCTTGCTTATGAACGTACATTTCTGTTCTCAGGACCTCAGAGCTCCTTCTGCACGGGCAAAAATTGTAAAAACAAAATGAACAGCGTTCTCTGTGTACAGTGGAGTTATTTAAAGTGCCTGAGGGTTTGAACATAAGCAGACACTGTGTTCACATACAATATAAGCAGGACTTCTGGGTTTTGGCATTTAAAATGACAATTAAAAATACAGCAGGCATGTTTCAGCAGCTTTACGGGTTGCCATAAACATCCAGAAAAGGATTCCAACAAAAGTAAAGATTCACTGTAAGGATTGTTTTCTTTTTTTTGTGTTCTACCTTGGTTTTCAATGTGATGTGCTGTAACACACCACAAAAGGGCAGAAGGTGTCTCCTGCATTGGAAACTGTTGTACATCAAAAAAATGCTTCTTTGGGAGAGTCAAAGTTTACAGACTGTTTGGCTCTCTTCAGGTAATTGTTTTAGCTTCCTGCTCAGGAGTTTTCTAAAAAACCTTGAAGAGAAAAAGCCCAAGAGAAGTCTAGGAGGTGAAAAACACTTTTCTTCCTCAGCAAGGAAACAAACACAATAGACTCAAAATCAGACCCTTACACAATTCTGGGTACCAAGCCACTACCTGAATTTTCTTAGAAATATTTACCACAGGAATGACATTTCTGCATAGTCAGGCAGCTCTTCCCAGTGTAGGCTCCAGACAGCTTGCCAAGGACTGGGAATTGTACACTGTATCCCTTTAAGGAACACTGTGTTTACAAAAATATAAGGCACCTCTTGCTGTGTTTTAGGCATTAAGGTGAGAAGAAGAACCTGAATCTCAAGTTATGCATTTAATTACAAGGCCTTTCTTCCTCAGTAATTTTTTGCTTGCCACTTGTAAACCTCTGGCAAAAAGAATTCCCCAGCTTCTTTGCCTTGTGAACATGAATGTCTCATTAATCAACACCCAAATCTCCAAAATGCTTTGAGATGCTGTGGTGACATTGTGTGGCATCTTCCCTAGGATGCTCAGCTCTTTCCAAACCTTAAAATGGCAGATAAAGCACAGATTGTTGCTAGACAGTTCGGAAATCCATCTTTTCTCTTTGGGACACTTTAGCAATATTTTATTCTGTGCTTGTATTAAAACCTCATAGCCATCCCCTGACCACCTAAAGATGCTCAGCCAGAATAAATCCCCTGCAGCTTCCCTGGGTTTTTCTGAGTCCCCTCCTCACCATGGCAGTTGTGTGGCTCCTCTTTACTGAATGCCAGCATGGGGATTGTTTTTCAGGATTAAGTGAGACGTAGGTTCCTGCCCAGAGTTAAGCAACACTGTGTTAGTGATCCAGTGTCTCAATCAAGGCAGGAAGAAGTAAGGAAACTGCTTTATCCTCCTGAGTGCTCAAACCAGTCCCCACGGTCTGGGACATCTGTCAGAAAAGAGGGAGATAGAAGGTATCTTAGGGCTACATTTGTTTCCTGTGGCTGTGCCTTTGATTTGTTTTATCCCTTTCCTATCCCCCTTACCTCAATTCAGAGCTCTTTTCTCCTCTTTACCTTTATTTATTTCCTTTACTGAGGCAATAATTTTGCAATCTGAGGGATTCAGAGCCAATCCCATTCTCCCCTTCTACCTTGCTGTCTCTTTTTCCTGACCCTGCCACAGCTGCAGTGCCACGCTGTGAACCAAAACTTAAAGGTCCTTTTTGTTTGTTCCATTTTTGCTTTGCATTCCTTCCCTTTCCCTTGCATTCCTGCTCAGTGTAGCCCCAGCAGCTCTTTTCCCTCATGTGGAGCATCAGGCACATCCCCCAGGCCTCCTGCTGAAATCTTTCCCTCCCTGAAACATGACCTTGGGCTGGATCTCACCCCTCATGCAGGTGCTCAGCACAGAACAAACTTCAACTCTACTTAAGAGCAGTGTCAGGGGCTGAAGCAGGCACAAGATAAGGTACAATTTTAACACTCATGCTCTATCCAGGACAAATTGGATGTTAATTGTAGTGACACTGGTGTGGTGAACAGTCCTTCTAGCTCTGAGTGTTGAGCAACAGCAGCTATGTGACTTCTTCATCTGTGCAATCAACCTTGAACTGTCTCAATTAAAACACATTTGCAATTGCTGCTACCATGAAAATCCTAAGGGGAAAAGCAGCTGCAAGAGGGCTCCAAAATCCTGTCTCTGACTCCTGTACCTTGCTGAACATTGCCAGTAGCTTCTCTGGTGGTGGAGACCTGGAGCTCACCTGAACATGGAACAGGGTTGAATAATCCCTTTCAGCCGTTGTTCAACACAGGTTTGTTTTCTGCTGTTCTTTCACTCGTCCTTTGCCCAAGCCAGTCACAACCAACAAAACTTCAGCTCTTTGGCCAAGTGTGTCACAAGCCACTGCACCTTAGTCTTGGGAAATTTATCTTGCTGTTCCAAAAATTCCTCACACTCCTTGACATTTACTCCTGTGGGTATTTGTAGACTGTTATGTCTGCCCTTACTTGTTGTTTAACCATTTAGCTCTGTCCTCATAAATCATTCCCCTCAGCTCTTTAGCTGGGCTCCCTGCCTGTGCTCCTAAGTGTGAAAACTCCAGGCTGAACCCACCCTTTCCATGTCTGCTCCCCACAGGACTCTACTGGTGGCACAAAGTTGTTGCTCAAGCCATGATTTCATTCCTGGCTTGTTGCATGATCCCTTGCTAATCAAAGGATCTCTGGTTCTCTGCATCAATTCTCTGGTTTTCTTTCCCAGGTCCTCCCACACTCTCCTAAGACTTGTTCCACCTCTTCCCCTGACTTAAAACCCCCAATTCAGGCTCCTTGCCCCTTCTCCCCAAGAGCACAACTTCTGGGAGTAGTAGAGGCAGGGAGTATCCCTGCAGTTGTTCTGTTTCCACTTCCTTCATTCCTCAGGCTTTCCTGAAGCACTTCCCTGGAGCCAGAATCCATTTCCAGGGGCAGCTGGAAGATGAGCATCCACAGCACATTCCCAGGTGGGTGTCTGGTGCTGCAGCTCCCTGGAGCAGGTAAGGAAGAGGAACTGGATGGATTCAAACCTCCTCTTCCCAAGTGTGGCAGGAGCGATGGGCAGGGAGCTGGGCCCACAGCATGGGAAATTCTGGCATTTTTGCCCCCTCCTGTGGGCACCTGCCTGCATTCTTGGAGTCTGGACTTAATACATACAAATTTCAGGAGCTTTGTGGTGAGGACAGGATATGCTGTTGATTAAGGCATCTTGGAAGCTATTTGGATCTTAAATTAATTGCCACAAAATATTACCAGGAAGAAGAGAACCTTCCAAAAGGTTCATTTATCCAGTTTATGAGGAGACTTACAATGACTACAGCAAGGATTGGAAATAATTAAGAGTTGTGTAAGGCACAGGAATTACTTCAGAGTGCAAATAAGGCTTTGACTTTTAGAGAGAAGAAAGGAACTTCTTGTGGGCAGATTTGCCCATAGCTGCCTATTGCAAACTTCCTTTTACTTTTTTGTTACATTTTCGTGCGTGGTTACAACCACAGATACAAGAAGGACCAGAGAGACCCCTAATCTGGCACAGGGTATCATCCAATCAGTTTAACATGCTGTACCATCACGTGCAGAGGACAGTGTTGTTCCCTTTTCAGCTGATAAAAAATTGGAAGTTGCAAAATGATCCCTAAAGCAAGAGACAGGATGTGATGGAAGGCATTTATTTTCCTAAAAGCTCCAAAACTCTAGACAAGCCTCCAGTCTGTGCTGTGTTTCCTTCCTACTTGCACATTCAATTTTATCTCCTCCACTCCCATCTCTCTTGTTCCTGTGTTAACTGGGGCTGATCCCTGCAGTGTGGTCTCTTTCTGGGCTCTTCCACCTCCAGGTTGGAAGAATCATCGATTTGCCTTGTGGCAGAGGAAGAATTCAGCTCTGGGTTTGGGATAATGTGTTGAAAAGCTACTTTTGTTTCAGAACCACCTTTTAAAACTCTGAACATGAGCAAGAGAGTCCAATATGACCATGAGTTAAGTTAAATTGTACCTGGGAAGTTTAGTCTTGTTTAATGGCTTTGTTCAATTATTCTACTTGTTCATTTATCTTTACATAAATATAAAAATTATGCAATCTTTCTCCTCTAAAATAAAGGAGATTCTTATAAGAAATTCAAATCTCTGCATGTCTTTTTTTTTCTGTGACTGTACACATGCACTTTTTAAATTTTGTTGAATAACTCCCTTAGCCACATTTTCCCCCTCTGTTTAAATCTCTTTAGACATAAGGCAAGTACAGAGGAAGAACTAAAAGTGTAAAAAAGAAAAATCTTGTTCCTCCCTCAGATCTCCAAAATCATGGCTAAGTGTTGCACGTTTATTTAAACTGTTGTAGAGAAAGTCACTGGTGTTCAGCAAGTTATATTAGATTTTCAAAACCTTGGCAATGGTTTTTAAAATTTGATTTTCTGGGTCCCAGATAAGAAAGAAGAACTGCAATAATCCACTTGGAAGTGAGGGTCTTTCAGTTCTGCCTGGTTAGTAGCTTAGTAAAAGTTTAAATATTTATTCACTAGGAAAAGCTAGTCCCTGCCATGCCATCTCATGCTCTGCTACAAGGTTTTATTCTCTTTTTCAGGGCCTTTTTCACCAGGTCCCTCAAGTCTGACCTCTCTTATTGGCTTCTCATTGTTCCATTCTATATTGATCATGCTGGAATGATGACCTCTGCAGAAGGTCCTGGAAATCTGTGCTTTAAATATTGAGTCTGTCCTGGTATGGGCTGCACACTCATCAGACAGAGCCAGAAACAAAGCTGAAATCCCTTCTGAAAGTGAGGCTGAATGTTGAAAATGAACCAGAGGAGATCTCTCTCAGAAATGTCCACATCATCACTACCCTCTTCTTCAAAAAACATGAAGATTGAATCAGGCTGTCTGATAGAAACAGGTTCTGCTCTGGTATTGCACAAACAAACGTGGGAACACTGCAGTTTTAGAATTGATTGGGATCTGCAAAAATAGGCTGTAATCCCTGTGACATCCTCATGAGCTGTGAGTGCCTTACAGGAAGAAATGTGGGACCAAGTTAAGAACCTTTCTGATGGCTGTGTGTAACAGCCCCAGCTTTCTCTGCTGGGGAAACATGGAATTCTCATCTTAGGGTTGATCCCATGAAATGGCCTTGTGCCCACTGACTCAGGGCACTGTGTGCAAATTGGGTAAGCAACAGCTAATTACCTCCTGTAAAGCATCTCTCTTGAATCCTATGGGCCATTTCATCCCATGACTAATTACATGTCTTCTCATTTATATTTGATCCAGCCTCCACAGAAGGCAGTAGGAGTTAATTTTCTGATTTTCCTGGGAAAGGAGCTGAACTCTGTCCTCAGTGAGTGAGTTTCTCTGAGCAGATGGATGCTGCTGAACAGTGCAGTCAGAGCAGGAGCTCTGCAGGAGCCATGGGCTTGTAGCAATTCTCGTGGTGCTGCTCAGGAGAAGGCCCCTGGCAAACCCATCCTCTCTAAGAAGCAGAAGCACACATTTCTGTGGCTTGCTCTGCAAGCACCTTCCCCTCAGAGATGGTGCATTTAGAGCACCAAGAGTGACAGGAAGTGTAAGAAGGCTTCTCTCTACTTCCCAGGCCATTTCTAAGCAATAAAAAAAGAACAACTAAGAATTCAGCTGACTTAACAATTAAATAGAATAGATTTTAAAAGCCATGATTTATTTTTTTGAGCAAAGATGCACTTAGAAAACCTCCTTTTTTTCAGAACACAAGCTTACACTGTGAGTTGTGGGCACAAAATTATTACTGCTTTGTACCTGCAGCTGAAAAGGGAACCATGTACCTCTGGATGTCAAATGTGGCTTTAATCTGCTTCACACCTTGTTTTGTTTTGTTTTTCTCTGTTTCATTTCCCTTTGCGGTGTTAAACTCTGACCCTGAAAGGTGAGGAAGTGAAGGAAATGGAAGAGTGAAATTTGGGGAGTCTGAGGCAAAAAAGCCAAGGGAACCATGGGGCAGCCTGTCTGGTTGAGAGATTGAAATGTAAGTGGACTTCTCAAATTAATTACTTTGGAACCCACTCACTTATGGATGTGGACTCCCTTAAGCATAAGTCTTGCATTATGTCACCGAGATGGCATTTGGGGCTGATTTATGTTGGCACAGCAGTGGCCATAAAGTGCACATGTGTGCCCAGAGTAGCCCCTTTTCAAACAGAGCATGTTTATAGAGACAGGAAACGTGGCTGGAGCAGGAGCACCCCAGCCACTGCTGTGTCAACAGCATCACAAATACAGGTATCCAGGATCTGCACCCTGCCTGCCTTTTCCATGGATTTCCACTCTAGTCCCCAACCTGGAACGCAGTTACAAGAGATTAGTGGTTGGTGGGTGGAGGAAAAATGACTTATTAGGTGAAATTTGCTCCACTAAAGATGCATATCTGACCAAGAGCCACAATCCACATTTTAATCCTTTTCTTTCTTACTCTGTCTAATCCATGGCTGCTATTTCACAGTGATAATCACTCTCTTTTTTCCCTCCTTGGAGAATAAGGACACATTATATTAATTATATCTGATTCTGTAGTCTCATATTTTATATTTAATAAAGTGTGTGATTTCTGTCTGAACTAATCTGAAGCCTTCAGGTCATGTTCAGGGGAGTGTAAACTCTTCACAGTTCTTTATGGTACATTAGAAACAGTTAAATATATACAAGCACTTTTAGGAGACACAAAAGCAGATATAAATGAAGATCAAAAATTGCAGAGCAGTTTTGGTGACTGAGAAAACTGTACTCTCTGATTCCTCAGATGCATTTATTTTCATGTTCAGTCTTCAACCTGTTCTGAGTTGTGAGGTGCTATAAGTACACACAAATAAACAGCTCCATGATCTGTTTGGGTCTACTGTGCCTGTCATGAACTGAGAGGGGTTTCGTGCTCCCAGAGCTCAGTGTTTTGCACACAAAGCAGCCTCCTCTAAGTTTCTAAGGAGAACCAATGGTGCAGGGGAATCCTTTTTCTCTTGTGGTACACAGCCCTTCTTCCTCAATCTGAAGAATCCTTGTGTTGGTAATGAAACAATTCAGATTTTTGAGGGCACATCTGGTTATTAGGAGTTGGGATAAAGATGTTCCTGTTGTCTCGGGGAGGAAATGCACCTGAATCCTAAAGCCCCAAATGCTGTGTCTGTGAAGATTAATTTGAAATAGGAATCTGTATTGAGTATGTTCCATGGATACACTTTACTCCTATATCTTTAAAGCTGACAGGAGGTGTAAGCACTGCTCCCAGGAGCACATCTGTAGCACAGAGAGTGACAGCATTAAGCAGGTAATTCAGAGTCTGGGCTATTCCCAGATTTTACTGAAGAGCAGCAGTAACTGTGTGCAGTTCTTGCTCAGGGGATGTAGGTAATCTGGGTCTAACTGAGCAGGCCATGGGAGTAGGACTGGTGTATTACCCACTGAAGACTTACATTCCCTTTGGAGATGACATGGGAAAGTATTTCTATCAGGGAAATACAGTTCCTTCATCAAGTGTTTTAGAACCTGTTTATTTACTGATTTCAAGTCAGATAAATTTGTCAAAACATTTGTAACCTGCAGAATGAAAAGCAGAACCAAGCAACCTGCCCTTGATGTTTTATTGCATTAATTATTTCATGTCTGACTGCTGAGTGTAGCACTCAATATCCTGGCATGGTCACTGCTATTGAGAGTAGACAGGAGCTGTGATGCTTTGCTGGGTTTGAAATGGGATGTAGTTTTCTGCTTTTTATTGGAAATTTGCTTGCAGGTAAAGGCTTTGTTTGAGTTCTCCTTTGCTCTTTCATTTCAGGGCATGCTGGTGTGTTTGGGACAAGATTAGAACAGAATAACAGGAACACTTATCAGAGGGATTGGGAAACAGATACCGTAGTGCTGAGTGGGAGTCGTGGGGGAGGATTTTCACTTCCCTGGATTAGTGCCCGGCACAGGGGTAGATGTAGGAAAAATCATGTCGGCAGAGAATTGCGTGTTGAGTCTCTGTGGGTGTGAGCTGAGGACGCCCCACAGCAGCCTGGAATCCCATCTCTGCTGTCTGGAATTGCAGGAATAGGCGACACAGGAGCTCTGATGGCTAAAAGGGCTGCGTTCCCTGTCAGAACAGTGTCCATGCAAGCCTTGGATGCAAAGAGATTTGTTTGTTAGAAATCAAAACATTTCTTTCCCAAAGGTAGGAAACACGAGATTTTCAAAGTTCTGTAACACACTTCAGTTGTTTGGGAGAACAGTTTTCCTTCAAGCTCATTGAAGCCAGCACTTGTCCCTGTTACTGTTCCCATCTCACAGAGATCACTGCCTCTGAAGGACCTACAGCAATGCTTTACTGGGATGGGGGAGAGCTGCTGGCTCTAGCAACCCCTTTGTCACACTGGTAAAGATTCTGAAAATTAGGAAGTCTCTGAAGGTGCATGTTAGAAGGTTGCTGGGAACCAAATTTCTTATTTTTGTGCCTTACCTTTCCTCTGAAATACAAGCTGTGGTGCAGTGTCCAAATGCATTTGTGGAGTGGGAGTGTGGTTTTAACACTAAGCTGTCCCTTAACAAATTCTCAGACTTTATAATCTTTATACAATTGTTTGTGCCCCCTGTGTGTACTTGAAATTAATGTACATGATGCACACAGAGCCATCAGAACAGGATATGAAACAGGAACCTCTGGAGTGAGCGTGAGCCGGACGCAGATGTAAAAGCCTTCAGGAGCACACGCTGCTTGCTGACGTTTGTCAGAAAGGGGATGGCCCAGAATCCCAGCCCAAGCAGATGTGTTGCAATAGGCACAGGAAGAAATCAGTCTTAGTGTCCCCTGATGGCTTGTCCTGGAGATTTGAGGCTATGCCAGCTTTTGTCTGTGATCCAGCCTGGATCGGGAATGAAGCGTTTCTTCCCAGACATGATGTGTTCGTGTTTTGGTGTCTGTGAAACAGACTTGATGTGAACCGGGATGGAGGAGCAGGAGTTTCTTATAACTTGTAACTTCTCTCTATTTGCATAAGAATTAGCCAGAGGAAGGAAAATATTTATGTTCTTTTGTATGTGAAGTGTAGAAAGTGAAGAGATTCACACTGAGGTTTCCCATGCTGTCATGGAGTTTTGCAGCCCACACTGCAAGTTCACCCCAGAGCATCTTCCACAGTGATCAGCTCCAGCTCTGGTCCTGTGTGACCTCTTCCCTTTCCCCTTGCCCTCCCCCAGATCCTGGCATCTTCCTTATCTCTGATACCCCTCATCTGACCCCTCCATGGTCTCACAGTGTCTCCTCCAGAAGCTGGACAAATCGACAGGGCTGTCAGGAGATGCAGGAAGGGACCCTGGGGTTATCTCAGTGTGCAGGTTATCAAAGGGTTGCTCTCAAGAAATGTATCTGGGAGCAGTCCAAGTCATCCCAAGCTGGAGACAAGTGGAGGCTGGGCTGGTGAGTTCCCCAGCTGTCTTGTGGATATGGGGGAAAGATGAGAACTCTGAAAATAGTGGTGGAGGCGCCCTGAAGGCAGAAAGAGGTGCCTGAGATTGAGAAATGTGGAAGGAAAGTTATTTTTTTGGTATGCATTTGGGGACTTTGAATTAGCTTCCTCTGCAAGGAAGGGCTTCCTGGAATTCTTTGACCGGTTTTATACCCAGAAGGGAATTCTTTGGCACTGGATTCAATGCACACATGGGATTTCACTTTGCAGTGAGGCCGCCCTGTGACAAACCTCCTCCAAAATATAATCAGCAAAGTTTTCCTCAGGAGCGAACTCTGTGACTGCTTCCACGTTGGACTCCTGCTTGCTCATTCCTCGGCTGGTTTGTCAAAACTTCACAACATTTAGGCTGCTTTTCCTTGCAGTGCTGAGTCATTCTCTGAATGGAGTGAGAATTAAAGGGTTTGTTACTGTAAATTTTGCTAGCCTCTGTCTGAAATCCAAGTGAGAAAAACTGCAATGTCAGTTCACTCAAAAATGAGCTTTTAAAAGAACCTTTGTCCTCAATACTTTTATATGTAACACTTGCACATATTTTGTTTTCTCTGTCACTTGTGGTCTCTTTAATTGCACCACGGGAATCTGAACCGTGGCAGGATCAGATACAGAAGAAGCATGACCAAAGGAAAACAGAAGTTTTATTGGTATTGAGTAGATTTTTCAATCTAAGAAGTTACTTTCCTGAAAAGGCAACATGACATCCCTCTATTTGTAAAAGTTCTTTTGCAGCCCAGAGAAGCTGTGGCTGCCCCATCCCTGGCAGTGTCCAAGACCAGGTTAGACAGGGCTTGGAGTAACCTGGGACAGTGGAAGGTGTCCCTGCCCATGGCAGGGGGTGGAACTGGATGAACTTTAAATTTCCTTCCAACCCAAACCGTTCTGGGATTCTGTGATTCATACCCAGGACACACCAGTGCACACAGGGACTGCTGGGGCACGTATGTGCTGCAGCCTCTTTGCTGGGTACAACCAAAGCCATAATTTTAAGGATTATCCTCGTGCACACAGAGGAAAAATCAGTTTTCAAAATTCTTTACTGGTGATGAAATGTAAGCCAGAATACTGTTGGGTTTTCTGATGTCAGTGTGAGCTGATGGAGTTGGCAATAAGAAAAATTATCCTTCAATTATAGGCTAAACATGTTTAAAAGAAGTCACTGAGACCTAGATGGTATGGAGCCCCATATTACTATTATTATACTCAGATAAAAAAAGAGTCCATAAACTCTTCTCTCTCCTCCCTCCTCTGTTAAAAAATTAGTGTCTTGTCACATGTAAGAGCTGTACAAGTAACAGGAACAAAACATGTAGGTGTTATGAACAGAGTCATTAAACAACATTTGTTAAGCACACCAAGTTCTGGACTAATTCATTCTGTAGCTCTTCTGTTTCATGTGCTCAGGTGATAAAGAATTATGCAGAACTTCCATCAGTGGCAATTTTATTTCTTGCCTTGAATCAAATAGTGACTCAGAATGAAAATGTCACTGAGACATGGGCTGTGGTGAGACTCTGTGGCTTCTGGTTCCAATCACCCTGTGAACAGAAGGGGCTCTGTTGGTGGTGCAGGAGCCCAGACCACCTCTGCAGGGATAAGGCAAGAATTAAACTCCACTTTCAGCAGAAAAGGCTGGAAGTTGATAAGCCATAAGTTTAAAAATGTTACATTCAGTGGTTCTTCATAGAAAGGGCACTATTGATGAGAAAGAAACATTTCATGCTAAGAAGTCTGTCCTCCCAGATGTTAAAATGGAATGGAAACATTTCCCTGTTTTTTTACAGTCTTTTCTTCTAGATAATATTTCTAACTTCTTTCTGAGTATTTTGTGATCTCTGATAATGGTATCATGTAACTATATGGCATAATAATGATACACAATACAAAGATTAGGTATTAAATATTGTATATTTATATATATAGCATGGCACTGTTTTTGGCTCTGGTAGCTGCCATCAGCACAAATGTCCAGGAGGAAGCATCCAGCCCTTAGGCACTGTTTATACACCAGGAAAGTTTGGGAACTTCTGGTCTTGGGGTTGGATGCACCCACTAGCACTGTACTTGATATATACTCCCACTCAGGATTGAGTCTACCTACCTTCTCTGCAGAGTTTGAAATGCCACTGCTCTGAATGATTCTTCGCCCACAGAAGGAGGGAGGAATTCAAATCAGCTGGGGAGCAAAGCACTCTCCGCTGGGAATAGGAGGAAAGAGGGCTTCTGGTGGTGGGAGAAGTGGGGGAGGAAATGAAACCACTTCTGGGGAGAAGTGGGCTCTGCAGTATGGGAGGATATGGATGGAGTGGGACAGGATGTGAGAGCACCAGGCATTGCCAGAGGGGAAAGGAAAATGGATGTTCAGCAAGCTCTAACCACAGGAAGAAAAGGAAGGATAATACAGTGATAGAATAAACCCTAAACCTTGTGGGTTTTTTCCCATAAAGATACCCAGCCTGATGATTTGAGGTGACCTTTATCTTTCCAAAACTGTTCTCCCTGGTTGGAAGAGATGCTGCACTTCTGGCCAAATCCCTGCAGGCCCAGCAGTGTTCTTAGCAGTGCCATCCCCTGTGGGAACTGCTGAACTCCCTTTCAGTTCCCTGCAGGAATCAGGAGCCAGTTCTGGCACCTGGCACACGTCACCCCTCTGTGTGCCCTGTGCTTGCTCTGCCTCTAAAGCTGAGAAGCCCAAGCATGAGGTGGGAGAGATCAGCAAAAGGAAAGGCAGGCTCAGGGAAGAGTGGCTCTGCTCTGCTTGTGTAGTTGGCTGAGGGTGTTCTCCTTGTAGAGCTCCCTGGTTTTAGTTTTTATACTTTACCATTGTCTCCTTTGCTGTGAGCTGCTGCCTCCCCTTGCTTCCCTTCACTACAGTGTGGTTATAAAGATGCAATTTTGACCTCATCATGTTTTGGATTTGCTCCTGACCTGCTTATCATGCTAAGTGAGGGTTCCTAGGGAAGGAACACCAATCCTGACCAGACCCAAGGCTCCAGGGATAAAATGACCTAACTTCTATGTTAGCATGTCAGCATTACCACACCTGTCTGTGTCAGGTATCCACAGACCTGAGACAGGCTTTTACAAGATGTTCCTCAGATTTTTTAGAAATTAATTTTGAGATTTCCCCGTTTGCCTTCCTGTTTTTGAGTCTGGAGAATGCAGATGGGTTGGTTGCACTTTAAGGCTTCTTCATGCAATCAAGTTGAGAAAAAATGTTTAGACATAATTATATACCCCCAGGATCTGGATCTCATTCAACTTGCAGAATAAATCACAACAGTAGGACTGTACTGGACTGAAAAAGTCCAGAGAAGAAATATCACACATAAAATGCCTCACTTGCACTAGTTTCTATTTATTTATATGTTTACAGGTTCAATTGCTGCATAGGTAGTGCAGGTGTATGACCTATTTTGTTTAGATAAAATCATGTTCATTCCTAAAAGTGAAAGAATGAAATCAGATGGATTGTCATTGCTAAATTAGGCAGATTCACCATCTTTTCAATGCTGCTGGTTCAGGAAGGACAAGGTTGAAATGGAAAATACCTGCTCTTCATTATGCACTGGAACTGGAAGGCAGCCAAAGTGGGCAATCGAGTCCAGCACTGATTGCTGGGCAGTCTAATCCAATCTAGACTGGTCTGAAGGGTGTCTCGTTTGTCCCTGGAGCAGAGGAAGCACCGCCTGGGCTGTTCACACTGTTTGGATACCAAGCAACTTTCCACATCTGCCCCTCTCTTGATTTCCCTCCTTTCTGAGAAAGTTCTGAATGCTTCTCGAGTACATTCTCTGTGTTTTGAGATAACACGTGAAAAGGAAACTTCTTGATAATTATTTTTTTCTGTTGGCTTCTGGGGAAGTCTTTTCTTTTTTCCCTTCCAGATTCACATGACTCTCAGGAGTCAAGGAGAAGATAGGTAAGCACTAAAAACAAACACTGAACCATCTGGTGTGTGGAGGAGGGATGACTCCCACACTGAGCTCAGCACTAACGCAGCATCTGCGCGGGGCTGGGGCGGCGGGGACGGGGATGTGCAGCACAATCAGCCACGGGGAGATCTGGCAGCTAAACACCTTGGGGGATGAATGATGGTGCCCAGGCACCTTTCCAGAGCAGCCTAGGGAGCAGGAACAGCCCCAGTGCAGAGGGAAGGGGTCAGGGGACACACAGAGGCAAGTTGGAGCTTTGCACTCGTGTTTTAAGTGTTGCTGTGTTTGTTCCCTGTAAAAAAGGGCAGCAAAAAAGCCAGGACTGGTTGTTCAGCCCAGGACAGATTCAGCTTCTTTCCTCAACTTTTGTGATGGGCACAGCATTCCCTAAGGGGATGAGGGGAACACAGAAATTCCTCATGGTTACTCTCATGGAAGCGTCTTCAGGCTGTGTTGATACCAGGAAGAATGGATTCCCTGTATTAGTTTTCTTGCAAGCTGGAAGTCTTGGACACAAACCAGCCCCAGACTGGGACTGTTGCATGCAGCAGCACTGCCAAATCTGAGATGAACTTGCTAACTCCTCACACACCCACTGGGCAAAACTGACTGAGCTTCCAAAAAATCCTACTGCCTGTTTTGGGGTCATGTTCAGCCCTCACTCCAGAGCTGCTGCTGAGAGAGACCTGTTCTTGCTGGGAGGGAACTGGTGCTTTCTGAGCCTGGGATAAGATGGACTGCCACAGAGCCAGCAATAAAAGTGTGAGGCACATCAAGCTGCTGAGCAGTGCCACCCTACTCTGTGTAAAGTCTTTTACCTGCTCTTTTACCTCCCTTTCTTAGTGAAGCTAATGATACTACCTAAGGATACTCCCAAAGGGATAAGTGGTTCATATTTACAGCAGGCTTCAAAGACATAAATGGCTACAGAGTGGTAAAGTATCATTATCTTCCACTTTGGAGAGATGCTCCAGATTTGTAGAAAATTGGGCTGTTTATTCCACAATTCAGTGGAAAAATAAGTCTCTATAGAAACTACCACTTCAGAGGTATTTACATTTCTCTACTATGAAGCATCTTGAGAAAGAGCATTCCCATAAATAGCAAACTGAAGTTGTTACATTTAGTATAATGAGGTAATATTTACAAAAGACAGTGTATGTTCTAAGTATTATTATGGGGTTATATATCCATGGAATATATTGTTAGGAGACTCAAATTTCCCAACAGGAAAAACAGTGACGTGTAAAAGTCATGCGTAAAAATTCCTTCATGCCCTCCCTGGTGATGAAGCTGCAGTGAAACTGAAGATTGAAGCTAATATCTCTGGCAAAGCTGATCCTTTAAAAGTTCATTTCTGAGTAAGATTGCAAGAAAAACACCCACATTTTTAGCTTGAAGGTGCCCTTATATGCATGTGCTTGCAGTTAGAATTTTGGTGTTTGTTACTGGTACTGAGCAGGGCAGTTTCCTCCAGCTCTGCACTTGTAAAGCACCACATGAGTGTGCTGGTCTGTAGTTATCTAATAGTGAAAATGATACAAAGAGAATAAAGAAAATACAGATAGCATTTTTTGTGTTTGCAATGGTGGTAAGAGAAGTAGATTTGGAAAGGTTGGAGAGCAGTGGATTGTGAGCTGTATCCCTGCTTCCACCCTGTGTCCCTCTTTTTCAAGGAATAGATCAAGCATTGCAAAAGCATTGTTTGGGAACACTTCTGAAAGATTAAAGTGCCTGAACATCACTGATGTCTTCTTTGTTGGTTGAATGCTCTGAAAAATGTCAGCCAACACCTTTAATCAGGCCAGTAGCAGTGGAAGTTTATGCTCCAGATGTCAATTAATCTCTCCAGTGATAAATAATGGCTGAAGCGATTCTTGGTACCAAAACATCTCCCGATGGTTGCTGCAGGTGCAGAAGTAAGAAGCATGTAGGAACCAGTATTGTCTTTTCAAGGTAATAGTTTAAGTCAATTAACTAACAAATGCAACCCCCAAATGACAGCCAATAAAAAAAAGGAGGGGCCAGGCTGTTGCTTCCTAAATCGGATTTGTTCTCTGACTGAATTACAGGTTTTAATAACAACGAAGTGTATCGGTGCTGTCTTGACCCATTTACTCGATCCTGGTGTCTCTCCCATGCCTTTGTTTTGCTGTTTTCCTTGCCCAAGATTCCCAGAAGCCTTGAATGCAAGACATAATGACACAGCTCCTGCCCTGGTAGGACATTGTGCAGTCTTTTGTTTCAAGCACACAGCATGCACCCAGACTTGCTCATAAAATATCCATAGCAAAATCATGCGATGCCTGCCTCTCTTATACATTTTTAAGAGCTGTGCCCTAAATCCATTAAAAGACTGAGGCATGAATAGAAGAATAATCTGTCCTATCATGTGGGTGAGAAAGGAGTTGGGATCAAGTAACTGGACATATAAAATGAATGTGAATTTGCTGACTACCAAACTTCTGCTATGGGAACATAGGATCTCTTGAAGTCCAACTCTTTTGTCTAAACGGATGAAAAGTGTTTTGGATAATAGAACAGAGGAACTTTGCACAATAAAAATGGAGCTGCTGTAAAGAAAGGTCAGAGAAACAACAAGAGTCAGAAGATGGTGAGGACCATGTGTATTGATAGAAGGTGCCTTCTGATTTCAGTACAACTAAGGTGAGGGAAATGTGTCTTTATGACAAATTACTCTTGAAATGTGGTTGCTCTTATTCCAGAAATGAATCTTACAAATTCAATTCTATGCATTGAAAAAAATGGCCTTCATTGTATTATTCTTAGGAGAAAAGTAGGGAACCTAACACCATGCCACATGTGGATGTTCAAAGAAGAAGGGAATGAGCCACTGGGAATGAAAGAGATTTGGGTATCTACATCCCTTTTATCAAATGATGTTCTACACCTCTTGTCAGGAGTCCTCTCATCTGATCTTTTCTGTAGAACTGTATTGTCTTTAATTTGGAAAATGTAGACTCCACCCAAGTCTTGGTGCCATACTTCCTTTCCCTATTCAGTGTCTTGCACCTTGGAATCATTTGTAGATGCCCTCAGAGGTTCATTGCACTCCTTAGCTGTGTCCATAGGATTTCAGATGGATGGATGGGGCTCAGAAGCTGCTGCTTTTCCTTCCATGGAAGGTGGGAGGGGATGAGGAGAGGATGGAGACATGGCCCTTACCAGGAGCAGGGTGTTGTGTTCCTGCTCCTGAGCCACTGCCCAGCACTGCAGAGCCCCTTGCAATTCCCAGGGCCTGTTCTCCTTAGGGAATGGGAACCTCTGTCCTGAGGCAAGGTATGGAAATAAATGGCATTGGAATTTACTGTCAAAGTTTACAGCTGCACTGTGAAATGCAGAGTTCCATAACCCAGTGGGGGTGTGCTGACTGAGTGCCCCACACAGCCACCTCCTTGGGTGCATTCCTCAGTGGATCAGAAACTGCCAAGAAAGCAGCAGAGTGTTTTCTGGGAAAAAGTCAGAGAGAAAAAGTAACTTCTGCATTTAGGAATTAATTTCTTTAGAATATACTCCCAAGTTCTTTGGTCTCTGGAGTATGAGGTGATGCACAATTCCCCTGGTGCTTTTGCACACTTGAACCCCAAAGCCAGGGGCCCTGTAAGAAAAAAATAAGAAAGCTTCAATATGCATTCTTGGGAGCCTTGACTGTATGAACTGTGACTGCACAGAGTTCTGTTATTAATTCATCTTAGTTCAGAAATGGATCATGTATTTTCCTCAATTGCTGCTGGTGTCACTCCTCTGAGCTTGGTGGAATTCTTGGTGGATCAATGTTTGCTGGTTAGAAACAGGCCAGAGGACAAATCAGCCTCCATATCCTCTAGCACTTCACTCTGAAGAAAATCCCTTTGACAGAATCTTCAGTAACTAACTTATCACAAAACTTTAAAAGCACAGTTTACTGTAACTATTAATTTGGGATTTTTCTATTTTGGTCATCTGCTTTTAAAAATGACTTGTTACTAGAATTGCCTTTACAACTTGTTACACTCTTTTCTACTTTCAGTTTCCCTCTGTACTGACTTGGTTGTAAGTAGGCTGTGGTTTTCTGAAAATGGAACTGTGATCTTTGCTGTGTTTTCTTATACAAGACCTGTGTTAAAAAAAAAAACCCAAACAAAAAACCCAACAAGAAACCAAATCCAAAAAACCCAAAAAACCAAGTGACTACCATAAAACCCAACCTAACAAAAAAAAAAAAAAAATCTTAATCCTTTCTCCCAAGCATTTTAGTTCCTACTATTAAGACAAATTTAACCCAGGCACTATAATCGCTTCACCAAGATACTGTATTCACATCTGAGATTTTTAATAATATTTTCATTGTTAAGAGGTCCTGTTGTGTGCAGAGAGTGTGTGCATAGATCAGCTTGAACATGTGATATGTGGATACTTGACCAAACCTGCAGGGGATGAGGTTTTCACAATTCTGGTTTGCCTCCTTTCTTTGTTTGTTTTACAAATAGCAACCTCAATTCTGCATTTCTGTCCCTTGATCCCAAATAATGTCAAGAGGCTTCTGCAGCAGATGGAAGCCCACCCTCCTGGTTTGAGAGTGAGGAATTACAATTACCAAAATACCATGATTTTCAGCACTCCTCTCAGGAAAAAAAAGTAATTATTAACATAGTCTCTGTATTTCTATTTTTGACATCCCCTCAGATTTTGATTTCATTTTCATATGGTAACTTTTATTCTTTTCTCTTTCCATTTTAAAATACCTCAGGTTACTTCAGGCACAGATTTTTTGGTCAGTAGGTGACCTCAGCTGTTGCCATCATCAGCTGGTACTAAAATCAGCAATATCTACTTGGATCACATTTCATCTGTTGAATGTGGTTAGAGAAGTTGGGTTCCCAAATCAAGAGGATGGGATACTCTCCCTGCCTCTCTTCCTTTATTCTGTGGGAAGTTCCATCCTGCTGGGTTCCTGTTTTGGGTGAGTGAGTGGGGCTGAGCACACACAAGCCACGTCCCCTGCACATGCTGCTCTGGCATTTGGCTGCCAACACTCCTCCATCACTTTCCAAAGCTGTGCTTGCCATGTCGGGCCTGGAATGAGCCATTTCCTTCACATCTCCTTTGCCTGTAACAATCTTGAACTTGTTGACCCGTGTGCCTATTAATTATTGATATAATGATGCATTATTTAGGCTTGTTTCAGCAGACGGATACATTATTACTAGGCAGACATTTGCCAGACAGGCTGATAGATAGCATCCTAAAAAAAGTCTCCAGTTGCCTTTGTACAATAAAGGGCTGTAACTTCATTACTTTCCTCCCAACCCCCTCCTCTTCGTACCATGAAACCTTAATAGGAATCTAAGTGGAATAATGATCTCTTTAGACAATGGGCTTAATCTGGACTGTGTTGGAGCTGTGGTCCAGATGTTGGTCAGGCCTCAAAAATACAGAGAAAATCGCCTTCACCAATCGGCTGAAGCTAGTTTTCCTAAGGTACAATGAAATTATTTTGTTTTTCAACCTCTTGCCGTAGAAAGGAGAACTGATTTCTCCCTTGGCTGCTATGAGCTGTGTTTCACCACCCCAGAGCTGCAGGCACAGCTTGATGTGTATCTCCCAGGGAAACCTGCCTTTGATTTTGTCTACGGATCCAAGGAAAAGGCATATCAAAATGAATTATCTGTAATTTAAAACATGCATGTGGAGCGGTTTGGAGCCTTTGGAGCTGCAGCGTGGCTCCAGCTGAAGGAGGGAGCCCAGTCCTGGGTGGGAGCTGCGCTGGGATGAGGTCCCAGCTGACAGCGGGGAGGCGATGGGACAGCTGCTCACGAGTGATGCTGCCATCCTTCCTCCTCCTCTGCCCTCCTTCCTCCTCCTCTGCTGCCCTCCTTCCTCCTCCTCTGCCCTCCTTCCTCCTCCTCTGCTGCCCTCCTTCCTCCTCTGCCCTCCTTCCTCCTCCCCTGCTGCCCTCCTTCCTCCTCTGCCCTCCTTCCTCCTCCTCTGCTGCCCTTCTTCCTCCTCCTCCTCTACCCTCCTTCCTCCTCTGCCCTCCTTCCTCCTCCTCTGCTGCCCTTCTTCCTCCTCCTCCTCTGCCCTCCTTCCTCCTCCTCTGTCCTTCTTCCTCCTCCTCTGCCCTCCTTCCTCCTCCTCTGTCCTTCTTCCTCCTCCTCTGCCCTCCTTCCTCCTCCTCTACCCTCCTTCCTCCTCTGCTGCCCTTCTTCCTCCTCCTCTCCTGCCTTGCTTGCTCCCCTGCTGCTCTCCTTCCTCCTCTGCTCTCCTTCTTCCTCCTCTGCTGCTCTCCCTCCTCGTGCCGCTCTCCTTCCTCTTCTGCTGCCCTCTTTCCTCCTCCCCTGCTGCCCTCCTTACTCCTCACTTCTGCCCTCCCTCCTCATCTGCTGCCTTGCTTCCTCCTCTCCAGCTCTCCTTCCTCCTCCTCTCTCCTGCTATCCTTCCTCCTCCTCTCCAGCTCTCCCTCCTCCTCTCCTTCTCTCCTTCCTCCTCTCCAGCTCTCCTGCTCTCCTTCCTCCTCCTCTCCTGCTCTCCTTCCTCCTCTCCAGCTCTCCTTCCTCCTCCTCTGCTCGTCAGCTTTCGCTGTGTCGCAACCGCCTCCAGCTCTGATGTCAGAGCCCCGCTGCTGCACACGCCGTCGCTACGAAAGCAGAAGAGGCACAAAAGAGGAAGGAAAGCAGAGGAAGGACAAGAAATGCAGACTCGGGTGGTACAAATCTGATGGCTCGTTTGATTTCCAGGGGTTCCCTCGCAAGAAACAGCCAGTTCTAGCGAAGCAATTTCAGACGCAGCTGCTGATTTCAAAAGTGATCTGGCACCGGCTGCTTAATGCCGTGTGGGCACATCGTGCTGCAGTCAGACCCACAGTGGGCTTCTGCTGACCCCTTGGGTGCCAGGGCTCGATGTTTTCATTCTTTGTGAGTCACTTCTGTCTCATTCTGATCCCCTGCTACAGCAGAGCCAGGCAAAGCTCCCTCAGTGCACCCCAGGTTGACCAGTGTGTTTGTCCCCATGGCTCAGGGTCATCTCCCTCTCAGACTCCCCTCACTATGTGATCACACTGATATTTTCCCTGGCTTTCAGGAATACCAACCACACTGCTCCCCATCCACAAAGCAGGATCTCACCCTCAGAATGTACGAATCCCTTCATTTCCCCCTGTTCAGCCACACTCCCAGAAGCCCAGCCGTGTTCAGCAGGAGGGCAGCTCTTCCAAAGGCAGCCTTTGGATCTGTCCAAAACTATCAACAACAAACCTGGACAAAATAATAACTGGGGAAACCTGCATTGATTTCCTGACTGCTGCACAGTGTATTGTGTGTCTTGGTCAGCAGCTCTGAGATGTCCAGGTTTCCTCCAGCTCATGCCTTCTCCCCTGATTTATACAGCCTGTCTTGTTCCTGCTGACATTTTGTTGTTCTTTGTCCAGACAGCTCAGTGAGGGATTGTCATCGTCTCATCTGTCAGCTACCTCCTTCATCCAGTCTGTCCATCAGGCAACCATCACCAGGCAATCCCAACCTTCCACAAAACAGTTCCCAGACCTTTAAACTTGTAAAATTATTTTCCTGAACATTTTTTTCCAGTGGTCCTCCACTTCCTCCACTTGAATAGATGAGCACCAGAGTTTAGCAGCCCTCTCTTGTAGTCCTGGATAAGATGGAAGAATTTATCCTGTCACCTGTTGTGGATTTTATCTCTATGTAGGGACAGGGAAGCTGCTAACTCCCACACTCAAATCAAATTTTAAGTCTGACATGAATAAATGTGTAAAATGTAAGTCCCTAACACTGAATACACAAACTCTCTGTAGACTGTCTAAATTATTTCAGGCGAGTTTACTGAAATTAAATTACATAAAAGTCAAACAAAGCAGCACATTGTTATGTAAAACTCTACAAAACAAGTGCTGTGATTTTAACTGAGTTGAACAAATAAAAAATTAAGTGTAATTTTTGTTCAGGGCCATGTGTTAGCTTTTGAAAACAAAAAGGAAATAAATGAACCAAGTCACACAAAACATATGTCTGCAGAATAATGATAAAATATATACTGTAGCTGGACATTTATTTTGGAAGTGTGGTTTTAATTCTTGCTGGTGTTGTGGCTGGAGGCTTTTGTTGTGCAAAAAGGCTACCCTGTGTTCGTTTTACAATACAGAATGTTTTTTATTCCTACTACATCGGGAATAATGGAATCCTTTTGGAATAACACGGAGGGTTCTGAGTCCTTCAGCTGAGACACCTTCCTGGGAAGTGCTGGGAATGTGCAAAAGGCACCACTCAGTGCTGCTGACTGTGGTCATCCCAGCCAGGGTATGGGAGACACTGACTTGGGATACCAAACCATAAACTTTGAGGCCAAGAATTCCAAAGAAAGGTTTAGCTGTGACCAGCTGGATTTAAGCAGCTTCACACAGAAGTTCTGACGCTGTGCCCTCAGGGTCGCTTTGTTAAAAAAGCTGTGTGAGAAGTTTCTGTGCTGCCTATTGTGTGCGCGCTGATTTTGGGAAGAGAGGAGGTGATGCTGGCTCTGGCCATGGCAGGGAGACTCTTGCAGTGTCTGGCTGGAAAGGCACTTGTCTCTCTTGGCTCATTCCCGTCACTGAGTCCCCGAGTGCTGTGTCACATCCCTGTCCCTCCCAGGGCACTGCAGTCGTGGGGCGTTGCTGGCAGCATTCAGGGCATGGGCCAGTGCTGTAACAGCTTAATTAGCTCTTCCTTGTTAAGCAGGATTTCATAATGTAGGTACACGTGTTTAGCTGTCAGCTCCATTCTTGCAACAAAAGGAAAACCAAACCAGTAATAAATAGGGAATTGCACAAGCCAATCTCCAAATAATGGCATTGGGTGGAACACGAGAATTAGGAGCTGTGGCTACAGAGCAGATTGGTGCTTCCCATTCCTCCTAAAAACACAGCTCTTCAGACTGATGCAGCAGCCAAGGAGGGCATGGAAAGCCTGGAGATGCCTTTACTTCCTTCCTGGTGCTCCTGATCCAGGTAGAAGTGAGGAACTCGGCCTCACACCCCATCCTCTGCCTCTGAGAGGAGTTGAGGTTCAGGGTACTGAGCAAAAGCCCTGCAAATTCACCCTCCTAGTTCCTGCTGTGAGAGTCCCTGCCACTGCACAGACCTTTGAGCTCCCAGGTCATGAAGAACTGAGTAACCAGGCACTGACTTTTCAGTATTATTTTGAATGGCTGTAGAAAGAGATTTCTAAACGCATAGATAAATTGAGCATTAAAAAGGCAGGCAAAACTATTGCAAAAATATGGAAAAGTTGCTTTTAAAAATCACTCATATCAATTTTAAAGGTCTTAGATTTAGAAGGTAATGATTCATATTTGTAACATTTTATTGTATCACATGAAATATTATTTTTTGGTGAAGGCAGGTTAATATGACCAGTAGATGCGTATTAATCTCTCGGTACATTTGTATTGAAATCAGTGAGTAACTGAAATGATTAATACCATTCCAGATTTCTTCAAACAACATTAAGCTACAAATGTCTTATTTTTAAAATCCCAGAGTTTTCTTCAGATGTTTATTTTTGAAACTGTGGTAGTATTGCATACCTAAAATATTAATGGATTTAGAGTGGTGGAATCTCCTCATAATAGAATATATTATACATAGGCTTCTAAAATATAAAGGCTTCCAAAAGCATATTGCAAAATTTAGATTTTGAAGCACCAAGCTCCAACAATACTGTCCAGACTAGATTTTTAAAAAAGTACAAATACTGAATTTTAGTCTTTTTTATGGATGTCACAGAGACAACTTCTTCTGACTTCATTATTGACATGCCAGCATCACAAAATTCTGGAAAAAATGAGCAGAAGGGTTCTCTGGGACAGAGGTAAGAGATACTGAAATACCAGTTCCAGAGTGATTCTCCTCACCCCCAACTTTGCTGTGCTTTTTCCTGGGAACTTCTCTGCCTTGGGCAGGGACTTCTGATGGCTCATTGTTGTGCCCCACAGCTGACCCCAAGCTCTGCCCTTCTCTGTCCTGAGTCACACATTGTGGATGGCAGCGTGTTGGGACAGAGCAGAAAGGGACAAAATCACCCAGCACTGTGGGGTGTGAGACAAAGCCAGTTTCAAAACTTTGGTACCTTCATTTTAGGATATTTCAGCTGACAAGACCCATTTGAAACTCTTGTCCCTGACATGGATTTTTGCAAAAGTGCCTGACACTTAATGATGGCACAGCAGTAATCCCTAGGACTTTCTTCCTTCACAGATTGAAGTTATGACCCCATTTTGCTTGTAAATTAACTGAGATTATCACCTAGGGCAAATAATGCTCTTGATCAAAATGTTACTGACAAATCTGTTGTTTACTTGAATCTAGACATAAACATGACCTTTGAACACTGTGAGGAAGAAATTCTTTTTTCACACGCGTTTTTCACCAGAAAAACAAAAACTTGGAGATGATTTTATCCACAATTGTTTGCTTAATTATTAACATATTTTTTTTTAATGAAATGGTAATGTTTTGTGAGGGAGGGAGGGATAATTTTCTGGGCAGTTCTATTCTGAACTGAACCCATCTGACATGGATATAATCAAGATTTTACAACTACTTCAGGAGGGAATCATTTTCACTCCCCTGGAAGTGGGAATGCTGCACATGTACCATCATCAGGGACACTCAACTGAACCTCAAAAAGAAAGCTATTAAGCTTTTTGCATTAATTCTGCTTAAACCCATTTCTCTAGTGATACTGGGGCTAATTTTTAATTGATACCCTTAAATCAATTCCTTCATGGGCAGGCAGTGGTGGATGATGAACTCTCAGGGAAGGAAAGCCAATATTGTCCTGTCAGCAGTCAGGTGCATTACAGCCCTCACTTACATCTCCTCCTGATGTGTTTTGATGGTGCTCATTTCTCCTGGCATGCTTTTAGCTCCCAGGGATTCAGATGTGTCAGCTCCTATAACTGTAAGAAAACATTGATGATGGATTTATAACGCCCAGACTTCAACTTAGTGACCTGAAAAATGACTGTGGATTTGCTTTTGCAGCAAAATTGGTTTTACCCGTACAAACCCCTTGCTTCCTAAGTTTCCTTATCTGTATTTTAATGAAACATTTTATCCTGGTTATAATTCATGACTCTTGTCAGAATAAGTTTTCTCAATGAGGCATAGTTGGGGTAGCTACTGAATTTATGGGAAGGAGTCAACTTAATCTCTTTAAAAGCAAAGTCATCTTCTGGAGTGCCAATTGAACTCAATAGAATAATAGTTCTGAAATATCTCCCTGTCTGTGGGAAGGAGGGTTTCTCTGGCAGAGAGATGCTGGAGCTCTGTCAGGGCAATGGTTGGCCAAGGTTGTACTCCTGAGCCAGCCATTCCAGCAAAAACCCTGAGAGATTATTGAATAATGAATTAAATGTATCTAATATTTATCTTCCATCTATGTTCTCCCATTGGAGGGACAGTGTCAGCTCTGGGCTGTTCATGCTGGATTTGTTGGAAGCTTTACTGAATGTCCTGAGAGAAAAAAGAATCTGCCCAGCATCAATCCCATTGGATGAAGTTAGGAGATGTTGGGTGACTTTCAGCCTCATTATGGATTTTCCTGTGTCCTTGGATAAGCTATTCAACCCGTTCTTTCTCAGTTTCCCATCTGCAAAATGGGAATGACAGTATTTCCCTCACTGACAAGGAACAGGCCTCTGCTTAGGTACTGTCCCAATCTGCAGGATAGATCTGGGGTGTGTTCTTGGACTTGTTTTGTCTCAAGTAAAGAGGGTTTCCCACATACAAGGAAACAGGATCTCTCTCCTACAGCCATATTTTGAGGGCTAACTGGATTAGGGAGGACAAGTAAAAGGAACTGCATTTTAAAATTATTTCTGTGCTGCAAATCAGTTTAAGTGTTTCTAAGTTGCATAAGGTCATCCCCTATGGATGTCAGACAGAAGGAGACAGATTATTTGGCTTTGAAGTACATCAGAAAGTGGCTTCTTCCCCTCCCTTCTCTGGAAATTCCTCTAATATTTCTTCCATCCCACAGGGAGAATGTAGCTCCTAGAACAGGCTTCCCCCGGAGCACCTCGGAGTGCATCCCTAACAGAGTCACAGGGATGTTGTAGCATATAATTCATAACCAGAAACACTTCCCTTGTGGACAGGTTCCTTGACACACCCTAGGCTGAGGGCAGACAGCTGTGGTTTTCCTTCGGTTTCGGGAAACTGGGATAACCTCCCTGCCATGGAGGTGCTTGGCTCCTGGCACTCACTGCTGCAGTGGTGAGTGCAGAACAGAACTTACTGAGCAGTGAACAGGCAGAAACCAGGCAGAAGAAGAGCAGGATGCCCCAATGTGCTGCTCTCATTGAACCTTTAGCATTTAATCTGAAAATTCGCTCTGTCCTTGGCCTCTGGATTGAAGCACCACTTACCAGAGTGGGTTTAGTGGGATCAACCTCTCTGGAAGCACAGTGGGAACAAAGCCCTCTGACCATGGTCAGGCAGTCCATGGGTTTGGTCAGTACCACGCTGTTCTGGATGTCCATCCAGTTCTGTGAATAAAGGAGCTCTTCTCTCCTGGAGCAGACTGAAAGCATTTGCATCCTCACAGGGGATGAATGGGCCAAGCAGAGCAGAGCTGCTTCAAGGTGCTCAGCTTTGTAAATGTGCAGAGACCATGGCCTGAGGAGACAGCAGAGCCTAGAAAAGGCTGCTGCTGTTTGTGGGGAGAAGGAAACTGAACCCATTTCCCTCCCCATCTCTTCCCCATTGACTGAGCCCTTCCAGCTCCTCGCAGGGGCCCCAGCCACTGCTCTGCTCCGAGAGAGTGCGCCGGGAGTTCCTACCTCTTGTTTACAGCTCCCTGCTCAGACCTGGTGTCTGCTCTCTCCTCTCAGCTAATTTGCAGACAGAGGCCTCGAGGGCTTTGGGTTGGTGCCACCAGACTCCTGCGAGCTCCAGCGGTCGTGTTCTCTCCCAGACAATGACTTCAGTAGCCTCCGGGCACCCCAGAACCTCCTAACAAACATCTCTCCTAACTGCCTTATTAACTGATTGCTCTAGTAAGATAATAATTAACACCCTTACTTGTGCCTTGGCTCAGCCAAAAATATTCTCAAGTGGACTTAGAAATGCATAAAATGAATAAATGATTTATGTTTACTATTTTTAATGGAGCTACTTATTAGCAACGCTCTCATACAGAGCACCGTAAAAACACTCCTGGTTTCGTTACAGATTTAGAAGGTGGTAATGAAAAGCTGTAGGGAATAAAATGGGGAAACACTTCCTGAGCCAAATTCTGCTCTCAGTTGTATTTAAAGGTCTTGCTGAGTTAAACTCTAGAGAGGATTTTGGCCAGAAAACCATTAAAATAGAGAGAAATCTCTGTCATCTGCTCCTTGCAGCTCAGCCATTCAGAACATGCCCAAGCCAGGAGGAGGATGCCTGCCTGCCCAGTATAGACTCAAAAACCCAAGGGCAGGATGTGTCTCTGTGGAGCAGATCAGACAGGCTGTGTTTACACTTGCACTGTGTTCCTGACTCCACCAGGCATGAGACAGTCAGAATTTTGCCATGGCAGCCTGCAGGAGTTGTGCTGGCTTCAGGATGCCTCTGGCACCTCTGACCTTGGTGGGAAAGTGGGAAGGTTCATGTTGCAAATTTTGACTAATTTATGTTGTTTCTTAGTAAAAGCACTAATTAGGATGGTGTGGTGGACTTCAGAGAGAGCCCTAATACAGTTTTTGGGACTGAATGCTGTGCCTTGTGCTATTGCTGGGTGACAAGAAATGCTGCCCTTCATCCATGTCCTCCTTGTCCTCCACATGAAGTGAAGGTGCTGCCCTTTGTGTTTGAGGTCTGGGTGCATTTAGGAGCCCTTAACTTGTGGGAATGAAGCAGATGAACTCTTCACATGGGTGAGTTTAGTCTGATTTGGTTCTCCAACCACAAACAGTGTTTACTGTATTGTTGCTGAAATAAAGCCATGGGTTCCATCCCAAGCTGCCAAGACAACACACACAGTCCCCACATTTATTTGACACCCACCTCAATCACATTGTTTTATTCCAGCTCAAAGAGGAATCCCAAGCCCTGCTTCCCACTTGCTTCCCAAGCTCTGTGGATTTCTGTTCAGTGAAGATAGTGGTGCAGCACATATCCAGCTACTTTATACTGAGGTCCATATTTAACATTTAGGATATTTTCTGTTGCATCCACTCTACCCTAAAAATGCTCATAGAACACTTTTGCAAATACCTTTAAATACCTGCAAATATTTTCCTGCTCTCTTTGCTAATGTCTGCTGTGAGAATTCAGTTCACCAGCTGAAGTTCTCCAAGGAATTGGCAGTGCCTGATTTTTGTCTGGACAGGTCAGGATTTCAGTGCTGCTTGAGAAATCAGAGCACTTTAAGGTGCTGGGAGAGCCAGATCATTAATCTCTGAAGACCCTAGAGAATTTTCCAAACTTCCATTCTTTCACTACTGTGTAAATGAACATCCTGTGGATATTATCAGCATTTCTGGGACAGTGCTATCAGTCAGTCCCATAAGAGCTAAAGGCTACAGACCTGCACTTGTCATGAAGAAATACTGGATTTTAAGATAACTCCCATACTGACCCTGCTGATATTTCTTAAAATGATGTATTACTCTATTTTTTTTTTTAATTTTCAGAAATAAAAATGAGTTTGCTTCAGGGCAGAGACAGTCTAAAAGCCTGTGCTAATAAATCTCTGCAAGTTTAGTAGTGTTTAATACATATTCTGCTTCAAGTGCTTTTTAAATGCATTATCACCTTTAAGTAAATACAGTGGAAGGCTGCCAAGTGGCTGGATGCTGCTCTCTGTAAATTTATGCATTTATATCATTAATGCAATGAAATGTTTAAACCTTCATTGAATTTTGCTAACTGATTTGCAGTTTGAATGGTAGTAATTTTATGCATTTATCAATTACCATTTAAGTAGCTGCTCTAATATTTCTGTTTAGGCAGGCGAAGCACATTCACTAAAATACTTCTCATCTGAATTAGATTTGGGGTGAAGGAAAACAGAGGATGTATCCTTGGTAAAAAGAGTTCAGAGCTGCTTGTTCTTGATAATAAACAGCATTGACAGGGACAGGGACCAGCAGTTTAAGCATTCCCACCTCCAACAGATGTCAATATTCAGCAGCGGATTATTTTCCCAATATTTTAAAATCATACCCTGTTCAGAAGCTTATCCAGAGTTAGATATTATAGAAAAGTAATTTTAAAAGTGCTGTATACTGTCTTTTAAAATTTATACTCATTTGGTAAAACTTTTAAACAAGATACTAACATATATGTTAAAAATAGTCTCTAATTTCAGAGCTGATCCACATTAGGGAATGATAATTCCTCTTAAAATCTTGCTATAAGGAACAAAAAAAGCATATTATGATTCTGAATATTTTTCTGCCTGTTTTGCTCAAGTTTCAAGTTTAGAAACAAGCAAAGAATTGACCAAGTGCCTAATTTGAAGATACAGAAAAACATTTCTCAGCTCTCACTTGGGTTTAGTTTTCCAGAGTGACTAATAAGAAGGTGGTGATTGCTTCATTAGCATGCACTGAACTGAGTGCACAATGTAATTATATATTTCAGTTGTAATTAGGACATTTAATTGATTTGTTTTAACTAAATTAACAGACATCAGGAAAAAAACCCAAAGATTTGTGGCAGATTTTGAAATGTTTTCCACACAGCCAGCTGGGTTCAGCTGAGCAGAAAATATCTGTTTTATTTCTGGATAATGTTAGGAAGATCAAAAATCTTGTTATTGAGAAACTCTTATGAAATAATGTTGCATTTCTTCAGCCCTCTCCTTTATAAGCCAAAAATTTACCAGCTGAAATCCACAGCATTATTATGGATACCTTTGTGGAGAGAAATGACCAATGATTCCCACAGGAGATGTGTCCATACACTGCTGTGAGAAACAGGGTTAAAATCCAGATTTCCTTTTATTGCATTGGTCAGTTGGTAACTCTGCTGCCCAGCTAGACAAATACAGGCATTATTTAGAAACATCTTCTTCCTCCTTTTTGGTCACCTACTTCCCTCTGATTGTTTTCCTGGTTTTGCAACCTGGCTCCACACTTCTTGATTCTGGGTTCTTCCAGCAAGATGCCTTTTCACTTCCAGTTTCTGGCCTGAACTGCTGAAACAGCAGGAGAGAGCCTCAACACCCAGCACAGCTGATCTTCTGCAAGTATTGCAAGCCCTCCCCATCATTTCACCAACATTTGGTCTTGGAGAAGAGGGAGAATGTTTAAAGTAGAGCTTAAAAAGTCTGTGAGTTTAAATCCAGCTACATCCAGCCAGATGTTTTATTCACATGGATAACTTACTGCACAGGACCCAAAACCACCCCTGACTCTCAGCTGAGGGGGTTGGACACCCCAACTTAAAAAGTGTTTGTGTATGAACTCATTTGCCTTTTCATTTCTGTTTCTATTGCTCGTGTCCTATTTTGATTTTTCCCCATTTCAATACAGCCATGTTGCAAAAATAAATAACAGCCTCCAAATCCATCCCATGGGACTTGTCCCAAGAAAAATGCTGCAAATGAGTGTGGAGACAAGACATGGCCTGGAGGCAGCTGTGGTTTGCTGCTCGTGCATATCTGCAGAAGTTGGCTGTGAGGAGCAGTTTAGAAACCTCTGGGGTGAGAACGAGGTGGGGCAGCTGAAAGTGCTGTGGTTCCCACATTTATTCTGCTCTTGCCTTTACGGGAGTACATGGAGTTGAGTTTGTAGCTGAACACACAGGGAACAGGAGAAAGAAAAACTAAAGGAAAGGACAAGCTCCCTTCTGGTAAAAGCCACTCTGGCTTTTAGGAACAGCTCATAACCCACTGTTTACAAACAGCAGCAACATCAATCTACAGCACAAATTACTCATAGTGAGAAAAAACAAACAAAAAAAGCAAGCAAAATCTCCAGGTTGCCACTGACACTAAAAACAGGCAAATTCAGACTGAAAGTCCCAAACAGCTCCCCTGTGTTTGGGTGAGGGACTCTGTACTAAAGGGGGGAAACACAATTTGTCTCCAAAATGAAAATATGAAAATGAAAATATGGTTTCATTTGAACTAAACATTTCTTCAGGAACTTGTCAGAAACAATTTAATTTCATTGAAAGCTCTCGAGGCAAAGAGATCCTCTGATAATGTCAATCACTTCATGTCAATATTTTCAGAACATGCCCTGCATATTTTTATTTCAAGTGATTGTTCCTATTTACATATTTTTCAGTTCCTTCAAGAAATGTTTAGAATTAAGGTTGGAAAATAAGGATGAGATTCATCCATTTGATCCAATGGAAATAATTTAGTTGACACTATTTAGTTCTATTTTTAATGACTATGTGGGAATAGCAGAATTTATTGCAACCCTGATAACACAGACTCAAAACCTACGGAAAAATATTTGCTTTAACAGCAATATATATTACCAGGAAGTCTTGAAATTAATGATTTGTTCTAAAAACCATTTTATGTTAAGTATGTTTGCATTGAGAGTGTTGGCTGAATCATTATGGCTCTGCTTTAGGAATGAAAACAAGTTTTGAAATAACAGTTTTAATGAAATAATAATTAAGGGTTTTTTTCCAAGCTGTAGGAGAAAGCAGAGTTCCCAAACACCCTTTAAAGCGCGGGATATTCCGAACTCTGCAGCCAAACCGAACAAAAGCCGTGGGGAACGCGGGGAAAACTCCTCCATGTGCTGTTGATTTGCACAAGGCTTGGTTGGGCTCTGCTGAGAGCAGCCAGCTCGACATTTAGGATTTGGCAAAGCCCGTGGGGAGCAGGGTGTGCCCAGCCTGGGCAGGGCTGCAGCTGCATCGGGGAGATGCTGCACATCCCCAGCAGGATCAGCCCGGGATGTGGGTCCTGCTTCTGCCACCCCTTCCCTGGCCTCAAATAAAATCCTATTTTTCAGGCTTTCAGAATGCTTGTTACTATAGCACAACAACAGAATGTACAGAAGCTCAGCATCTTCCAAATGATGACCTTTATGCGATGTCATATTTCCATTTCCCATAGTAAAATGAGGAGATGGAAACATTTTCTTGTTCCTTGCCCTCTCCCATCAGGTTAGATTATTGTCTATCTCATGCTAACTGTCAGGAATCCAATCTCCATCTATGCCTGCAACTCAATTATATTATTTTTAGTATTTATCTATTATACTTCTTTAGAAAAATATAACAGAACAGGGAAGAATTACATATTTGGATCATCAGCACATTGGGATGATTCATAGCAAGGAAAGAACTGGGCCATTTCATGACCCTTTCTGTCACTTAGGAGCTAAAATTCATAGTCTGTAAAATGTTTTCAATCTCTTACATCTTTAAATACAAGTATTTCCTTTTAGAAAGATGTTTGAAAAGAGTGTTACATTAGTTGTTTGTTTCTTTGCACTCTAGGAAATCCAAACTCTGCATTTTGGTGCCATATTGCAAAAAGAAGGAAAAAAAAGTCTAAAAAAAAAAAAGTGAAAGCACCAAAAAGTGAAAGCACATCAGGCCCATTTTGCTTTTCATTTGGGGTAGAAATGCAAGCTTTTAAAGCACAAATAGTAATCAGAGCTCAACTTTTCACTTTTAATGAGTATAGATTCCACAGCCAAAGAGTAAAATTAGAGAATAGTCCCATGTGCCCTTTTAAAAGTTTGAAGTTTACAGTCTTTTTCTCTTTTTATTGTAGGAAACCAAGAATCTGTTTATTATCTGTTTATTATAAAGCAAAAACACTTTCAAATGAAATGTCTTTGAATTAGAAAATACTAAACCTCAAGTTAAATTGGGAGAGTTTGAGTGCACTGTTGAACTCCTACCTTCTGTTAGCAGGACACAGGAGTTTCAGAAATCTGAAGGGAAATTGCTATAGGAGTAACTGTATTAGTAGTAAATGACTAATTCCTTAGGAGTTACAATATTCCTGAATATTGGACTCCAATATTCAGAGGATCACAACATGGTTTGGTGGGAAGATCATCTCATTGCCCTTTTCCACGAATATTTTATTTGCTTTAAGCCCTTGGGTTTGGTGTTTCAGAAGTGAAAGTTGCTTGTCCACAAGAAAATTAGCTGTAGTAACTCAGTTTTTGAGGTTTTTGGATAAAGGCTTAATTCATTTTTCAGACAGTCCCTTCAGTGGTCAGTTCAGAAAGTTCCCAACACCTTGCACAAGGGTTACTGGAGAATGCTTAACAACATCTTAGTTCTGCCCATTTCCAGGGAAGTGTTGAGTCTCACTGGTATTGCAGTAAAATTATGTCTGCTTTCAAGCCCTTCCTGAAAGTGTCACATTAATCATATCAAGCTATCATATCAAATACTTCAAACTGAGAAAAAAGTGTCTTTCTGGAGAATAGTGAGACTCTGCAGAAAGGCACAAATCTTTGCATGTGAAAGAATACTGTTAATAACTCACACTCTTCCAAGAAATGTAACATTTTGGTGCCTGCTGGGTTTTGTTGTTTAAATCAGTAGAGTGGTCTGTATGGGTTAAGCTTCCTAGGTAAATTATGAGCTGTAATTATGCCAAGAAATGCCAGCCAAAGCCCCCAGTTTGTGTGAGGGATACCTGGGATCTGCAGCAGAGGAAGAATACACATTATCTGGGCCTGGCTCATGGAGTATTTTACATTTAGCATAAACAGCCTTCTGGCTACTCTGCTGTATAGATTCCTAATCTCCTTTAACTCAATTTCCTTTCCTCCTGTGGGCAGCTATAGCACCTTTTGCACCAGCTGAAGGGCTGTAAATCCTGCACTCACACACTCAGCTCCTCGTTTCCTGGGGGCTGGAGGAAGGCTCAGAGCTGGGAGCAGGGCTGCTGTGACCCAGGCTCAAGAGTTAATCTGCTGAAAACTTGAACACAGCCTCTCCTGAGCTCTGCACTCACTGTGCTGTCGAGCCAGGGCAGGACCAAGCCAGGGAGAGTATTCTGGCATCAGCTCCTGGAGGTTACAAGAACCTTATGTATCATTTTATGTATTTTCTTTTCATGTGTCTATAATCAATTCCAGTGGCGAGGCCTGTGTTTTGGTTCGTACAGCCAAGCCAGGCAACGCACTTGGCTCCACTTTCAAACCTCTTGGCTTGCTAAATGTCAGAGCCTGAGCTGGGCTCCTCTTTGTACTCCCATCTATACAATTGGCCTGAGTTATGTGTGTTCCCTGAGAGCACAAGCACGGCCCAGAATACAAATCAAACCTACTTGGGAGCCAAACACAGAGGTCAGAGAAGCAAATATTTGTGTCTCCCCAAACTACCTTTCCTGCCTCCTGGCAGAGCCAGGCGAGGCCCTGGCTGCACAGCTCTCAGTCCCATATGCCAAGAGCTGAAAATGAAATAGAGTAATCATACAAGGAGTGTAAATGCATCAACAGTCTCTGATCAAGTTATTCAGTGACTTACTGGATTCTTGCACCTAAGGGAAAACATAAATTCTCTGGAAAAGGGAGGTACTGGAGGTTTTGGGTTTGCTTTTTTTTTGTCATGGTTTCTTCAGTGTTGATTATCTTAAGTAAAGTGCTGGAGAATAAAGACTCTGCACACAAAAGTGATCAGTCCACCATGCAGTATTTAAATCTCCAGTAATACCTAGGAGACACTGAGACAGCACACAAAAGAATATTTAGGGAATTATTACTAAATTTATTATCTTTAGTATACTCTAACAGGCTTTGACTGAAGAGACTGACAGATGCAATTTTGCAAGGGTTTTATTGGAGTGTGGTCAGAGATGCTGTTCCAGTTGCAGCTGAACTGAGTAAAGAAACTATCAATCTCAAGATGAGCTAGCTCAAAAAAAAAAAATAAAAAAGGAAAAAAAAAGCCCAAACAAATAATCTACTAAAAAGTACTCAAGCTAAGCTGGATCCCTCTGACAGAGCCAGATTTGGGAGTGTCCACAGATGTGGTTATGAGGCTCATGGAAAAGGGTGGTAACCCCTAATGGGGGGCAGTGGATACACAGCTGTGGGCAGGCTGGAGGTGAAAATGTCTTAACCTGGCTCAGCAGCTGCTGGAACAGCCCGGGCTGTGCCCTTATTTACACAACACTGGGATTTCTTAAGAGAGGAATTCTTAGATGGAAGAGCGAGCTGCTGTCCAAGTTCGCAGTGGGATGTGCTGCATCCCAAAATCTATGCATAAATATACATCCCCCAAACGTGTGTCTGAAGTGAACATTCAGTCCTTCAGAGCACCAGCACACAGTCCTGGCTCCAATCCCTCCCATAGCCATGGTGGTTGGAGCACAGGATGTTCCAAACAGCACATTTTGCTGCTGGAGTCTCAGCTGTAGATCTCGAGCAGAGAGAAGTTTCTATTAAACGCATCTGTACTTGTGTGTCTTTGGTCTGTATCAGATTCTCCTTAGGTTACTTAAACTGCTTCCAGATTAGCCTCTCCTATGCCCCCACTGCTCCATGATATTCTTAACCCTTTCCTGCCCTGCCACCCATCCATCAGGATGAGCCCTGGCCCGAAGCGAGCACTGAGCCCAGCCTTTTCCTCGTGGGAAGAGGCATGAATTGGTTAAGTGTGAAGCAGATGAGGTTCCACCAGCCTCTCCAGACACGGGAGGGACAAGGGCTGTGCTCTGCTGAAAGGTCACAGTGAGCTCACGCCACAGTGAGGCTTTTGGGCAGGACCCTCACTGGGTGGAGGGAGCTGCCTGAGTGTTCCAGGGCTGGCCTGGCGGGAGGGGAAAGCCTGACCACACCAAAGGGAAGAGGGGTGTGGGGGGAAATTGGATATGAGAGCTCCAAGTGTTGGGTTGGTTTAGATTTGATGCAAAGAGATAGAAAGATGTGGTTTACCACATTTAATACTTTTGTTTTAATTTTTGCCCCCAGAGCAGCTAAGAAGCTGTGATGGGATAATGATGACACCAACTGTGGTTTATCCTCAGATTTTTCCAGGGGATTTTTGTCCCATACGCTCTCAATCTCTGCTGCACTGCAGGATCACAGTGGATCACAGAGACCCTGCAGCAATTAGCCCTGGCTCACTCCTAAGAGTCCCAAACCCAGGGCTGCCAGGCCCTGGGTGTGCCACATGGAGCTCCGTGCTTGGCTGAATTCTGCTGAGTCCAGGAGAAGGTGGGGAAGGGAAAATCCAGTGTCACACTGCCCAGTTGTCCTTCAGGATCTCCTTTTGCTGCTGAGCTGCATTCAGTACCCATCAGGAAGGAAGCTGGGCAGCACTGGAACAGCACCTTCAGGTGCTGCCATTGGCATCATGTCCAGAGCTCAGCAAGTCTCTACAGCTGACAACATTTGGCATCTGTGCAGTTTCATAAACCTACATCCCCTCTATGGTGGAGTGGTCCTCTGGTATCATCTTCCTCTTTAGGAAAGCACAGTCTGTCTGAGAGAAAAATTTAGGAGTCTCCAAGTTTATTTTTTACTGGTATGAACCTCCATGGCATCAATTAGTTTTTCAGAGGGAATGTTTAACACTGCTGGGATGGGTCTCAGGAGAAGGGTGAAAATCACACTTCAAATTTTATATTCACTTAAAGTTTTGAAGATGAAGGTTGTGGATTTAGGGTTGGTCTGGTATTGCTGAAGAATGTGGACACCCTGTGGAAGTCCTCTCTCTTCCCACCTGGAAATCCTGTCCTCATAGCCCCAGCAACCTGCACCTCATCCAGCACAAAGTGCAGGTGCCAGACCTGCCTTTCCTGGCTGATATTTTTAAAATAAATAATCTCAGATAGTTTAGGTGATTCTTAGAAAAATTTGTGTCATTCAAACTTGCTGCACTGCAGGACTTCCCTGGCACTGCTGGGCAGAGCCAGGGGCCAGAGCCTGCAGGGCTGGAGGGTGAATCAGCCTGGCCCTGCTCCGGGGCTGTGGAACCTGCTGGACCCTGTGTCCTGCTGAGAGAGGAGGATTCCCTGCTATATTCAATTTTATAGGCTCTTATAGTCATCAGAGGGGCTTGAGAAGGGCACAGAGACAAATCCTCAGTGTTGGGAAAAGCAAACTACCAGGATAAAGCAGAGACAGTTTCTTTTCTCTGCAGGGTGTCAAATGTATGTAGTTCTTGGCAGAAGTTTTCTCAGTGACCTTAGCCCAGTGATATAAATTTTAATTGCAGCTTTAAATGACGCTGGGACCAGATGGATGCAGACTAAAGGAACACTGTTGGCTCTGCCCACCCCTTCTCTGTCAGAGCTTTGCTTGGAGAGTATGGAGAAAGGCTTTGGGAGAGGCCTTAGGTCAGGACCACTTGGTTTAGGGGTAGCAGCAGAGCAGGAATACATGTTATCCCCATCACTTTGTTTGTATGTGGTTGAGAAAATGGCCTCAAGTTGCATCAGGGGACATTTATATTGGATTTTAGGAAAAGTTTCTTCACTGAAAGTGTGGTCAGGCATTGGAACAGGCTGCCCAGGGCGGTGGTGGAATCAGCATCCCTGGAAATGTTCAAAAAACATGGGGATGTGGCACTTGAGGACATGGTTTAGTGGCGCTGGGTTAATGGTTGGGCTTGATGATCTTAGAGGGCTTTCCCAACCTCAGTGATTCCATGATCCCATGGCCAGCTCCAGTGCTGGGGCTGAGGGACGTGTTTGCAGCTGCCCCAAAGGACAAACTGGGCTGTTCTGCCATCCCACAACACCATTTTCCAGAGACACAGGAGAAGCTGCTCCGTGCTGCTTAGCTGCTTTCTGGGAGTAGCTGCTTCCAAGGAAAATGAAGGATTAGGAGCTTTGGGAGAAGTTTTGAGCATCTAACGGGGTGGTGAGCAATTAATCCACGGCATGGCTCTCCCTTTGTTAGCATTTGTGAGGCAGGAGAGTTTCCTATCCAATGGCACGTTTTGAAGGAATGGGTAGTTTTTATTTCATACCTAAAATTTAATGGTGGTTGCAGCTAATTTCACACAGCAAATTAGACAAAATACTTGAGCTACTTCCACAGTCTGAACTCAACAACAAATGAAAACAGCTTTTGGGAGGGAAACTTGAGAGGGTTAAATGTGTCTCACCGGTGCACTCAGTTTGACAGGCTGATGCACTTTGTCTAGATGATAGATATGAAAAACTAATATCTCAGTTTTCAGAGGGGGTTCTGAAACCTGAAATCAAAACCAGATGTGCAGTAAAAAAGAGCAGTGTATATTACAAAGTGTTGTGAAATAGCCCAAGGGAGGCAAGTAAGCAAAAACAGCCCTGTTCCTTAGCAACCTGCAAAACAAAACAAGTAACAGCTTGGTTGGCATCTGACGGGGCAGGTTTTGGTCTTTGCAGTGGAAAAGAAGACTGGAGAAAATGTGGAATAATTCTGGAATTTTTAGTGACCCGGAAACACCTCTGTTTCCACCAGAGTGGGTACCTGATTTCTCTCCTTCCCTGGACCTCCTGCCTGTAAATGCACAGCAGCTGAGAAACGTGGGTGTGCTCTTCTTGTCTTCCCTGTCCGGCTGTGGATCATGGATTTCTCTTTCCTCTCTGCTTTCCCTCCAAAGTTAATCACACCCATTGAAAGTGGGTGCAAAATGGAACTAACAGCTACCAAACCAAAAGAATTTTGAAGGTTTTGCACAACTTTAAATTATGGAGTCCCTGAATGGTTTGGGTTGGAAGGGACCTTAAAGCTCATCCTATTCCAACCCCATGCCATGGGCAGGGACACCTCCCACTTTGGGACAGGCTGCCCAAATGTGGAGGAATAATGGGATTTGTGTGTAGGAGTGGGAAGGAGGATTCAGTAAGTAAAAAGTTAAATACATAATTAATGATTTCTAAAAGAGTATTTAAATCAGTTTCTGGAAATGGTGCTCCTTTTTTACTGTGAGTTCATTCAGTTTCTTAATTAAACTAGTGCATTCTCTCAGCTCCATTAATGGAAAATTCAGACCTCAGATCCCAAAATATTCTTAGCTACGGTTTAAAATTCAGTCCTGAAAGTGAAAGAAGCCTTTGCTCACTTGAATGGGTGTGATGATGTTCACTGGAAAGCCTTGCAGGCAGAGTGGGAAAGTCATCCCTGTGAGCAGCAGCTGGGCTGCCCATGTGGGATGGGATTGGGCTCCACCTTGAACCTGTCCATGTGGGGAACGAGCTTGTTCTGCTCTACACTGTCCATCACAGCCATCTGCCAAGACAGATGTACTGGCATTGCAGTCTGGGCCAATTCTTTCTGAGAAAATCCTTTCTCATGTAGGAAGTCATGGGGTGTTCCTGTAACCAGCCCGACTCCGGGACCTGCAGCTGGAAGCGAAACCACAGCGTGCCCTGAGGTTTGTAATCAAACTGTGAGAGGTTGCCTTTGTGATGGAGAGGGAAGGTGGGTGGATTTGACTTGGCTTGGTTATTTTTAGAGAGGTGGAGGCTGCCAGGCAGCCAGGTTTTGTGTTTTGGGGGTTTTGTATGGTCTGTTTTGTTGGGGTTTTAAAATTTATTTTTAATTTCAACAGAATAAATTTCTTCTTGAAAATGCTGCTTTGGCACCAAAGTCAGAACTTTGGGGAAGTTGATCTTGATGAAGTTTTCAATGGAAACACTGATACTACTTGAGATTGAAAAAGCAACTTTCATTTTGACTCCATGTTTCAGAATTCAACTCTTTTCAGCTTCTAAAAATTACTATGATATTAAAGATTAATTATAGATATGAATGGTTTGACATTATCAGACAGAACTTCTTAATGAACTAATTTTGATCCTTGCACTAAAAATAACTCAGAGTTTCCATCCTGCAAAATATTTGCTTATTTTGCTTTTCTCTCTGGTTACAAGAAAAGTCTACAAGAAAGATGGAGACAGTGTATTTACAAAGGGCTTGTAGCGGCAGGACAAGGGGGAATGACTTTCCATGACAGGGAGTAGGGTGGGATGGGATATTGGGAAAAAATTCTCACCCTGGCACAGGGTGCCCAGAGAAGCTGTGGCTGCCCCATCCCTGGAAGTGTCCAAGGCCAGGCTGGATTTCCAAGTGGAAGGTGTCCCCTGACGATTTTGGAGGTTTTCTGTGTTTGCCAGTCTACTCTTTTTGCTGATTGCATCCAAACTCGAAGTAAGAAGAGCAGTAAAAGCTGTAAGTGCAGCTCAGGTCAAACGTGGCCACTGAGGCAGTGCGGGTGCTGCTGCTGTACATTCCCTTTTCCAGCTGTGGAGAGAAATGTGGGCATGTGAACCATTACCAGTGCCTGAGATCCACAGTGTTTAATAACTTAAAACCATTATTTTCAAATTGCAAAGGCTTTTACATTGACTTGCATTGGCCAACAAAGTCCATTAGTGTCTGAATAAATGGTAATTAGTGGTGAGAGTTGCAGTCATTAGTGTGTCTTACCCCCCTCTGTAAATCACAATTGGCAGCTGTGGGATTCTTCAGCAGCACATGGGGCAGGAAGGACAGGACTCCATGGGAATGTTTGGGAAGTGGCTGTTCCTGGTGGTCTTCTTGCAGGGCTGGAATAGGGGAGCCCATCTGTGGTGAGCAGCTCATTGCAGAGAATGAGTTTTGAGAAACGAGGAAACTTCAGGAGAGGGAATACCTGGGGGGAGATGGCAAATCTAGAAGTTAGGAGATATCCATGGCTCTTCTTTAAAGTCCAAGATGCACTGAATTGACTGCAACCCTGCCTGTGTAAAATAAACAATTTTCTCTCGAGGCAGCTTTGTCTAAACACAGCATTAATATGCACATTTTATACAATGGGACCCTGTAATAATTTTAATTAAGTCATCAAAAATCAGGCAAGGAGATGCTTGAGGCTGTTGTGCATTGGTTGTGCTCTTGCCAATCCTGTCTGAATGTTTAGGGTTTTTCAGAGTGGAAGGCTTAGACTAAAGACATGGTGATTGGTTTTCTTATCCTCATTTGAAAACAAAACATTTCTGTCCTTAAAAACCCTGTTTAAGGGATGGCAACCCCAGGCACTCTGTAATGTCAGTAATTGCCTTTACTTCATACTGGTGAACCTCAGCATGTTTGGTGATACAGTGCTATCAGTGATCCTTCCAAGAAAGATGAGCCAAGAGATAGCCAGCCCTCGTGACTCACTGTGCCACTATTTATCAGATTTATCAACCCCAAAGCCGGGTTTGGTGCTTCCCATACCTGTCCCATCTGTGAAAATGCACAGAGATGGACAGATGAGAAACTTGCAGTCACTTTGCAGCTGTGTTTTGTCACAGGATGAAAGTGTGTGAGATACAGATCAGATACAGCTGCTGAAAAACAAACTGAAACAAAGAGTCTCACAAAGAGAAGGGCTGCAGCCAGAGTTCATAAAAGGGCTCTATATGCTTTCCCTTGTAACAAGCCTTTATTCTCCCTGGCTGGCCCTTTTAGTAATCCTAAGAGAAAAACTGACATCTCTTTTCAATAGGAAAGAAGAACATTTATTTTATTCCTAACGGTTTTAGCAAACCTCTCCATGATGAATTATATATTTATTGTAACTGCATGCTGCACAGCCACAAATTCCTGCAGTCTCTTTCCAGCTGAAAGCTCCAATGAAAGACTTCCCCAGACAAAGGCCAGAGGATTTGAGCCATGGGTTTTGTAGTTAGATTAATTCAGTTGCTCTGGATTCTCTGGAGTGGAGATTTCACAGGCCAGATGAGTTAAGAGTATTGTAAATGTAGTTATAAAATATTTTTTAAAAAGTAATTGTGGGGCCATGTGCCTCAGCTTCCACTAGCTTCCTCCTTGACTTTTATTTTCTCATCCTTCCCCCTAGCTATGGCTTAGCCTCTCCTTTAGTCTCCTTTCTTCACATAGCACTGGAAATTACATCTGAAAATGCAGCCATGAAAGATACTGAGGGTAAAGGTACATGTCCATGGAGGATAGCAGGAAAACAGGCTTCCAGCTGTGAGCAAGGAGCCTGACTCCAGCTCATCTAGCCCTGTTTTGTGCTGGGAAAGAAGACCTCATAAATAAAATTTCACTGGAGAAAGACCTGACACTGTTCTGCAGCTAATGGAAACATCTTAGAAGACTCTGAATATAGGCCAAGTATGTGGGTCAGTAGAGAAACTACTATTTATATTTGGATCTGCCTGTGAATACAGTAAAACATCCAGCTGTTGAAAACACTAAGAGAAGTTGCAGGAAAGATTTTTTTTTTTAGATATAAAATGCCAAAGACTCTATCAGGTGATGTTGCTGTTAAAGCTGCAACTTTCCTTTCATCCCCTGTGAATTCAGTGGGCAGCTTCTTGAAAGTTCCCTTTTGGCAAGGTTATCTTCAATCTGGTGAGTCAAAAGGATCTGCTCCCTGAGTGAAAACCGTGCTGAGCCACAGCACAAAACTGAGATGGGAAATAACAGACACCAAAAGTGAATTTTGCTGTGAAGATTTAAATATTTCTACTGACTTTTGAATTTTAAGAATTATCTCCCTCTACTTGCTGGCTTGTCAAATCCACTTCTGTTTGGGAGAGTTCCCAAATGTATGTTAGAGGATCTTGGACATTTTCACTGAGTTTGACTGTGCACGCTACAGGCGAGATGTGTCCACTGCAAACCCAGGGATTTTGAAAAGCCTGAGTTCCCTACCCACACAACACTCATTGCAAATTATTCTAGCCTTGTAAAGAACATCTGTTATGGAATTTAGGATGTGATGCATCCCTCATAAAAAGAGAGAAGGGGGAAAAGGTTGCAGGAGACACTGATGCTGTGAAAAGTTTGTTCATTATAATTTCACAATGAGTGTCTGGGGAGATCCAGAGCTGAGCTCCACTTTGGAACAGGTTCATCATTGGGAGTTTTCTGTTGGTGGGGTGGACTTTAATTTCCATCAGAGCTGTGGGGTCTTTCTTGTTCATTATTATAAAAACGTATCACATTCTGTTCTCTACTACATCCACTGATGCAAGACAAAGGCTGTTCCAGCCAAGCTGGGCTGTAAGTTTGTGGTTTTTTTTTTCTCTAAGTTCTTTTATGATCCAAATCTATAAGAAACAGCCAATGTGTAATTCTACACTCATAGAAAATGGGTTTTTTTTCCCCCATAAATGCAATTTAGATAGTAATTTGAGTTAACAAAGCTTAGAAGGTGCAGCTGGAGAGGGAAGCAGAGTGCCCTGTAGAAGGGTGTAGTTGAGTAAAATAAAGCTTTTCCAGAGGACACAGGGGCCTGGAAAGGGAGAAATTGGATGTGAAGGCTTCCAGAAAAGGCCAGAGGGCACATTTAGTGCAGTCTTTAGCAGCCCTTATTGCACTGGTGGCTGGAGCTGCTGCTGCTGGGCCAAATTTTACTCCCTACCTCCTATCTCTGCTGCTGAGCTTAATATGCAACTTACCTGTAGCTGTACAGGTGTGACTTGGTGGGAACAACTGAAAGCAGAGCTAAATTCCTGGTGTTTAGGTATCAGATCTATCTGAAAGTCTTGGAGATCTGCAAATAAACCCTCCCTGGGAAGTCAGAAACAGAGGAAATGATGTGCAGGAGAGGTCAGGCCACCAGAGCGAGATGACAGGGTGAGAGCAAGGTCCCAGCCAGGAAGCTCCAGTCTGCTCTCAGCCTCAGTGCACCCCATATTTCATCCTGCCCCGGGGAAGTGGAAGAAATGATTTCATAATCCCTTGTCATGGGGTTGGGCATGCTGCAGGTCATGTGGACAAAGCCATTTGTTCAAGTAGCTTGACCTGAGGACTCCTCAAAAGCTGTTGAAATCTCACGGCCTCTCGTTCCTCAAAGGAGTAAAGTCCTGCATCCAAACTAAACAGGGATGGCTCCTTCCCCTGAATCTGAACTGAATCTTGAGTGCTGACCAAGACCTGCCTCCCTCTTCTCAAAGGGGTCTTTTGTAGCTTTGAGGCATTTTGCTGCTTTTTCCACAGCATCCTTTCGGCAGAATAGGCCAAGATGAACTCAAAAGTCATCTTTCACTCTGAAAATTTTCAATTCTCACAGCTTGTCAAACCTTTGAAAAGCAGAAACATCAATAATATTTGGTGTTGTGGCGGTTTGGCCGAGTCCCTCACTGCTGGTGTTGTTGTTGGTGTGCCGCTGTCAGTATTTTGTACTGAACTATCCAACAGCTGTCTTGGCTTCCTTCCCCACTAAAACAACTGCTGCTTCACAAAGAACACAGATAATTTTGTCTTCCTTGATATTAACAGATCAAGAGAGGCCTTTGCCAATAAAAACTCATCTTTTATTTTTGCAGTCTGAGAGAGATCCTTGGTAGAATTTGTTGTTCTCTTTCATTCTGTACTCAGAGACCAGTTGGCATCTAATCTTTTCATTTCAAGTGATGCTGAGTGGGTGGGACATCCAGAGGGGGGATGAAAACTCTCACAAAAGAATCCCAAGTTAAAAGGATTTTAACCCAAAGGCAAAACAAAAAGCCCTGCACAAGGCACCAAAATGAAAGGGCTTGTTTAAAGGCAGAACACTGACAGCACAGTGTTGGTCTAAGCTTTAAAAGGCAGTGAAATGTGAGATGCTGCCCTGGGATCAGTGTTCACCTCCTGCCACAGCCACCCATTCCCTGTGTGTGGAAAGGGGAATGGCATCAAACACCAAGGGGAAAATGCTGCTGCTCCTGCTCTGAAAGCCAGACCTGGGGCAGGGTGTGCAGCACCCACAGCAGGACATGCTCCTCCTGCCCTACAGAGTGCTCACCACAGAGGTGTTCATGGAATTTGGAAGTAATGGCAGTAGGTTGAAGGAAATTTTGATATTTGAGTTAATTTTGGGATGTAAAACAGGGGCAATATTTGGGGGATTTAATGTCATTAACAGCAAATTCTGGAGGATGAGCCCTCCAGAATAGCCATGGGGATTTTAGATGGTGAATCTCCCAGTGTTAGAGATTATTTGGGTCCTCTGAATAATCTGCTGAGCACCTTACAGACTCCAATTGTGAGAGCTGCTCCCTCTCTAGGGAAAAAAAATGAGTTTGAGGTCAGTAAAGTGAGAGTTTGACACAAGCCAGTCCAGGTTTAGAATTCCAAATTCAGGGCTTAGTCTTGCATACATCCCCATGCCTTGTCATGCACACATACATACATACATACATACATACATACATACATAAATGCCACTGGTCTATTTACCTCTTTTGTAAATTTTACCTCTTGGTAAAATTTTACCTCTTGGTAAATATTGTGAATTTTACCTCTTGGCAGAGCTGCTCAGAGATTGTTACTTGCCAGTTATCTTCTTGCAATCATGATGGCAAAAAGGTAGCACAGCAATGAGGGGAGTCTGCTGTTTCAGAGCAGCTAGGTAGGTAAACAGTAATACTTCTCACTCCCACAGGCTCTGAGTAATTTGTTTTTTAAGAACTGAAGTTGACCCCAAATCAGAGCATCTGAACCACACTAATGCGTTGTTGAAGAAACTGATGGTTCATCATCTGAATTTTCTATAAAATGTTATAAGTTGGAATTAAGTGGGGAAAGGATCTCATGTGAAAGATGTAAGAGGTTATTTTTAAGGGATTACCAGAGGGCACCTGGACAGTATTACCTGCTGCCTTCCTGGACTCTATTACCTACTTGTACGTGTATAATAAGTTGTTTCTTTACACCTGGTGTTATTTTTGCCTGCCTGGTTATGATGCCTGCCCATCACATTAATGTTTATTTAATGACCAGTGCTGGGTAGCAAATGAGCAACATGCAGATTGTATGATGTAATCTGTGTAAGGAGCAGTGTCTGTTAACTGTGTGTGCTGGTCACCAGCAGGTCACCCCTGACAACACAAAGGTTGCCCAGAAAAGCTGTGGCTACCCCTGGATCACTGGAAGTGTTCAAGGACAGGTTGGACAGGGCTTGAAGCAACCTGGGATAGTGGAAGGAGCCCCTGCTCATGGAATGTGATGAGCTTTGATGTCCCTTCCCACCCAAACCAGTCTGGGATTCTGTGAATGATTATATACAGCTATTGATAAGCACTCAGAAGAGTTATTTATTTATTTTGCACTTTTCAGGGAGTATAAATTCATCCCTAGCATAACAAGATCCTGAACCACTTAGACACATCCAGAATATCTCCTGTGAGTCTTGGGTTAGAAACATTGACTCATGAGAGATTTTAAGGGTTGAGTGGTTTGAAACAAGCTCAAGAAATCTAAGACAAGAAAATTAAATATACTGAAACCTCTTTGTTCTAAAACCCACTAATCCAAATGATTTGGCTGAATGGTGATGTGTTATCACTTCCACCACTCCTGCTGCCATGGCTGTATTTTGCTTTAAATCAAAACTTTGACTTTAAGGAAAAATAGAAACACAAAAGTAAAAACAGCACTCTGGTATGTCTGACTACCTACTAATATTAGCAAACATAAACTTGAAATAGCATCACTGTTCTAAATCTGAGCACTGGTCAAGTCCAAAAATGCCCAGATTACTGACGTCCACTGCAATTTTCTTCCCCCCAGCACTGTCAATAAGTCTTAAACCAACTTTTGAATTTACTATTTGCCTCAAACTGGTGCTAGGCAAATAAATAATTCTGTGATGCAGGTGAAGGAAAGGAGCTGGGTTTCTGAGCACATTTCCTTGGACATTTTCCAGGCAGCAGATGTGTATATGCCCTCATTTAGCTGTTTACAGATTTTCTGCTACAGGACTTTGGTAATGCATTTTATCCCTATAGGTAGAAATGTAAAGAAAATTTGGGCACCCTGGACTGTTCTTCAGCTCAGGAAGTCATCACAGACCTCAGAGCTCAACTCCATCTCTAAAGTGGGGGTCATGGTTTCTTAGGGATGTTTTAAGTACAAGGAAATTGTACCTTGGGAAATGAAACATTTCCAAGAGGCACCTTCTCAGCCTCTGAAAATGAGAGCACATCCTTGTAAGATTTGTTTGTACAGATTTTAAGGAAATGCTGATTTTTGTTACTTTGTCCCCAGAATGTCTTCACTTAGCCTAAGAAAACAATCTTTAGTTTTTAACTTACATACAACTGTGTTTTTCCTAATTAGTATTCGTGAAGTAATTCTAGACACCCATATATAGAAAGTTATTTAAGATTTAAAAATTGCTGTTTTTCCTAGTGCTCTCTCTGCATCAGCTGCATAAATAGCTCCAGAACATTACTAGTAAAATTAGAAGGGACAGGCAGAGGAGACTTGGTTGTGTCTGGCTCAGTGGTTGATGTCCATGGTGGGTTCTTTGGGATGACTACAGAGCCCTGCTCCCACATTCTTCAGTGTTCCTTCAGAAACACAGTGTGCTCCTTGCTGTCACCTTCCACCTACCCTGGAGACCTCAGACCTGGTCAGGACAAATGGACACAAATGGTCTCTCAGTGACTCTCAGGAGCTGTAAATCAGTCAAGGATTATAAGCAGGATGAACAAGCAATGCATGTGATGGTCTTTACAATTTTACAGAATGCACTCCGAAATTTGTGGTCCCATTTGTTTCTAAATCTCTGGAAATCAGAAGAGCTGATGGTTTCATTAAACTGAACAGTTTTGGTGACACCCATTGACTGGTAGGCTGTTTATAAAAAGAACACCAGGTAAAAGTACACTTGGTGAAAAGTACTTTAAATATAAATGGCCAGTTCTCACTGTAAAAAGAGACAGCAACTGGGCACTTGTGCTCATCTCTTGTTTTCTCCCTGCAATATATAAAAATTCTGAGGTCCCTCATTTCAGCAAATGCCTTTTTCTGATTTCTGTAGCTTGCTGATTTTTCCCTGCATTGGCTTTGGAGTCTTGCATCCCTAAACGGGAGCACCATGGGCAGCCATGAGTCACTGTGCAGGAACTAAATGTCAAAGTTGAACTGGAGTTTACTGCCACAGTTGGTGTGAGCAGTGTGACTGGTGTGTCATTCCCATAGCACGGATGTCTGGGAGCGCTGGGTGCCCCTCGCGAAGGACAGCATGATTTGACAGAGATGCCACCAAAAGCACAGCAACCCCTTCCTCAGTGATCTTTAAAATGCACGTTTGAGGGGTTTACAACAGACCTTGAAAACAAATGGGGTGACCCAAAATGATCTGTGGGGCAAAGTGCCCCCCAAGGCAGGAGAGCGCTGTGACACCCGCGTGACTCCGCCGCAGCCCGGCGGGATCCCGTGTCCTCCACAACAGCTGAGTATGGAGAGCTGAGGGCTCAGACAGGAGCTGCCATGCAGGAGGCTCTGCTGAGCTCCCTCCTGCAGCCCTGCACTGGAACAGAATGTGAAAATTGTGTCTCGGGTGCTGGTCCAGCCTCTTCTTAACAACCTCTGTAGCCTCGATGGGGAGAGCCAAAGGATTCTGACAGAAAACCCTCCCTGGGTGCTGTGTGAGGAAGTAACTTCAGGACACTTGTTTTGGCTCATTCCCTGCCCTAATGTCACCCCTGCCATCCCATCGTGGGCTTTTCTTCCTGCGACTCACAGCATTGAAAATAGGAGAAGATGGAGGAGTCACTGTGACTTTGCAGTCTTTGGGGTCTTTCTGCTCCAATAAATTCCTTCCATGTGCTACCACTCTGCTTTGTCTTCTGAAATCAGGGAGAATGTTTTGAAACACTTTGAGATCAATGGCTGAAGCCTGTTGTTCCCAATGAAGTGCAGAGGAAGTTAAAGAGGATATGTTAAGCAGAGGAAGTTAAAACACAAAAATGAAAAACAAAATTCAGAAACCAAAGTTGCAATTATTCCTTACTACTTAGTTCTTGGAAATCAAGGATCATCCTTTTCTGAGCACTAAGCAAGTATCAAATGATGACTGTAAAGAGTTAATAATGGGTTAGAACATGGATTTGTGCCACTGTGATGGGAACTCAGCACAGTTTGATTTCTTGGGGCATTAAAGGCACACAGCATCCTGTAGTTTGGCTGTTAGGTTTTTCTTTTTCTTATCTGCCTCTAAAGCTTCATTCCCATTCAGTAGAACAAAAATAAATAAAATCACTTTACAAACCCCAACAACTGAAAAAATGCCCTTTTGGTATTTTTAGGCCTTTTTATGGAACCTTGTTTATAGAATGTTATTTATAGATTTTATTTTTTTTAATATGATTCCAGCTAACCTGCCCTGCTGGGTCTTTGGAGGAGCCTCTGCACAGCACAAAACATCCCTGGGAATGTCAGCATTGCTCTGCAGAGGTGTCACTCCAGCAAGGACTCCCAGCTCAGGAGGTACACATTGCCCTATATAAAGTGCCAGTGCTGAGCCTGTTCCAGTTTTAGTAATTCCCCTTGTCTACATACAGCTTGAACACTATAGACAAGGATTCATTCTCCTGCTCACAGTCTGTAATACTTCCTAAGGACAGGAGGGAAAAACTGAGAGCAGGGCATCATAGAAGCCTCAGTCTGTGGAATGAAACTCAGAGCAAGAAGGAGAGTTGTCTGTTGCTAGAATTCCCCAAATCAAAGTGAATTAACCAAAACTTTTAAAACAGGAATGAGATAAGGTAGGACTCATGGTGGGGAAGCATCTTGGTAGCAAAGACTTGGAGGACGCAAACAGCAGAGATCTGGAATTCTGAAGCAATTTCCAAATCAGGCCTTTCCAAACACCAGTGGTGGTGATGGTGGTGGTGGGACTCGGCTGGGGCCAGTGTCCCTGTCACTGAGAGGGGCCAGCTCACAGTCCCAGCGTTGCTCAATGCAGCAGCTGCTCTGTGGCTTCGGAGGCTGTCGGGATATTCCGCTTGGCCACCAGGCCTGGAATGTCACATTGGCTCTTTGGGCACTCCTGGCCTAAAAGAGCCAGGCAGCCCTTCTGGGACAGAGTCCTTTCCACAGACTCAGCAGGAGCCAGCTGTCATGACACCAAAAAAGCTGGGAGAGCCATGGCTCATGGAAACAGGGCTTAGGTTCAGCTGAAGGAGGCATGTCTGAGGAGCAGCTTTTCCCAAAACTTGAGGAAAGGTCAGAGCACGTGGAGCTGGCACTCTGGGACAGTCCTACTGCTCATAACTCATGTAACCCTATCTGCACAAAGGCATTCCCAGCTTTCACCTCCTTTCCCGGAGAAACTGAAACTCTTTCAACTCTGTGAAAGTGCCTGAGCATCACACTTACCTTATTGTAGACCACTGATACTTTCACCTCTGTCTCATCAGACCCTAAAAATAACTAATTTTTGTCTCCAAAGCCTTGATATCTCTCCAATCTTTGTTCTTATTGCTTTTGGACCTCCAGCTCTTGTGAGTCATATCTGCAAATTACATGGCTCGGGTTTCAGTGGTGACCATCTCCAAGTGGCTGGTGGAAAAATTCACCATTAGTTCATGGGGTTTTATTTGGTCCAGGGCATTGCTGTGGCGAGCCTTTGCCATTTCTCTTTTAGTTTTTAAAGACATTTAATTGTATATTGGCATTCGGGCCTGTTGTAAGGAAAACTTTTCTCCGCCAACCTTGGAGGATTTATTAACTTAAGTTGTCCTTGAAACAGAAAGAGGATTTTTAAGTTCTGTGTGGGGTGTGCAGGTAACAAATAACTGGAGGAGTGTGGCAGGCGGAGCAGGGGTGACAGGGACAAGCTGTGGGAAGCACGGAGGTGGCTGCAGCTCTGCCAGGAGCTCGCGGGACACCCAGACAAGATGCACTTGCCATGCGGAAGGTGACACAGGAAACATTACGTTTCCCAGAGCGGTGGCAGGGAATGACAAAGAGTGTCCTCTATGAGCTCAGATGTACAAAAAGGAAAGCATTTTGTCAGCTGCAGCTCCTGACAGAATGAGGATTGTGGGCTTCTGCATTCAAAACCAAATTTCCTTAAATTGGCAAGCGGCTCCTAGGCGCTGCTGTGGAGAGTCCTTCCAAAGCCGGAGCGAGGGAATTGACACCGTGCTGAAAACAGCAATGAAATCACTCGGCTTCCTTCCTCCGAGCCAGGCTTTGTGCTGGGCCCAGCGAGCCCAGCCCGGCCCCGCCATGGCCACCAGCCTGCGGTACCGGCCCCACAAACGCGGCATTCACGGGCCGCGCCTGCCCCGGCTCTGATTTATGGCACGCAGGACAGATTCTGATGTGTCATGCTGCAGGGGGAAAGGAAAGCGGGACCGGGGTCATGAACAAAAAGGAATTTGCTTATCCAATTTCCGTCTCTTTCTGAGTTTGATTGGAACTCGCAGTTGTCAGGCCGTGTTTAAGTCTCGTCTTTACCGACGCCTCCTAAACTGCGGAAGGTCAAAACCAATTATTGTTTTGCCTCCGGGGACTTTCCTTCTTCAGAGGGACCTTACAGTGGATATTCTCTGAACCCTTTTCCTTCCAATTAAGGCAGCAAATTCCTCTTTTTCAGGGTTTTTCAAGGGGTGAGAGGGACAGTAATCGGGAGACTGATAGATTTATCAATAGTCTTGAAAAACAAAGCCTGTATGTCTCAGGAAGCTTGAAGCCTAATTCCTTTCAGTGACTTTTCTCACTCTGCACTTTAAATCTGTCGTTTCATTACACCGGGAATGGAAAGTCCCTAATTTTCCCAGGCTACACATTTCCTCTGTTTTTTAACCTTCAAATACCACATGGATTTATGCCTCTGAGTACCTGCTGGTTAGGTTTCTCATGTAGATAAAAATGCTGAAGTTCTGTTTTTGTAAGAATTTACAGCTTTATGGACTGGGGGCAATTAAAGGAGGCTGCACCTACATTAGCAGCTATGGTCTGACTAGTTCTGAAGAAACCTTCCAGGTCTTCAGGGTGAAAAAGAAAAACATCCTGAGATAGTTTTAGAACTTTTTTCCCCTTTCTTTTCTATTTTGGACAGCACTGTTTTCATTTGTATTGACAGTATCTCTTCTTTTGCTCCAATCCATTGGGACATCTAGAGCCCGTGTCAGCAGATGGATTTTTAAAAATTCATTTATATATCACATGCTGCTGTACTTAGTCCTTTATCCATTAGAGGGGTTAAATCTACTGCTTCCCCTGTATTTTTCATGTACCAATTGTTGTGGGAGAGGTGAGCAGCAGAGCAGACAGAAAATAATGTCTGCTGCAAGAGAAAATCCAATGTAAGGTCAGGGGCGGGACGCTGTGGAGGAACAGTGAGTACAGGAAGCAATACTTTGGTATTGCAATTGGTACAGCACGTTTCAAAAACACTTTGTAATTGTTATTTGTATCAGGATGAACTGTGAAACCACAGTACAGGTGTGGGATGTAACCCCTGCTCCTCACCAGGTACTTCTGGGTACTGTAACATTTGGGTGCTTGCTGGCTTGGCTACACTGGCTGCTCCTACAAAAATACTGGATTGTGGACAATATTGAAGGAAGTCTGTTTTTCTGGAGCTGGCAGATTTAAGACCCTTGATTAAATGCATTCACAGCTTTTCTGCAGAACTGCAGAGCTATCATGATGTGATTACAGGGCAGCTGTGGTCTGGTGGACTCAGAAATCAGGAATTAGGAAATATGAATTGTCTTGATCTGCCACACTCTGTTTTGTGAGATCCTGGGCTGGTCACTTGAAATATTTTGACTACTTCTTGACAGACCTACTTTGGATGTTTACTGTTTTTGGAGGACTCAGCTCACTCCCTTGACTGTATTGCCCACAGGGAGTGTGGACTGACTGGCTGAGATGCTCAGGCTTCCATCCCAGATGCCTGCATTCAATCAGATAACGGGGCTGATGAGTGCCTCTTGGCCCAGAGACTATTTGCAATTGGTTCATAAAGGGTTAATCTATCAGAATGTCTTGATCAGTCATTCCATACCAAGTTGAATAAGTTTAGGGGGTAAATGATAAATGATAAATGACTTGCCATTTACTGTTCACTCTGCAACATGTGTGTACCAAGAGTCAGCCAGGTATTAATCCTTTCTAAAACATTTATAAATAAAACTCGAATACTGAGTGTGGCTGAAATGCCCTCAGGTATGACTGAAGGCAGAGGTGCAGAGCACTGTTCTGTGACACTGCTCTCAGCCCTGGGATCACATCTGCACACACATCACAGCAGTGGTACCCAGAAATAATTTATTGGTTGAAAAGAAGGATTCCCTTTACCCAGAGTAAAGAAAATCATCCAGCTCTAATAATAACTTGCTAATCTCACCCCACCAGAGCAGCGCAGGGAGCACATCGGAAATTTCCTTCCCAGCTGCCGGGAGAGCCTGTCCCCAAAGAGGGCTTTTCTTTTGATAAGGTGCCTCCTCTGCCGGGCTGCTGAACCAGCCTGAATCAGCACGTCACCCTGGAGTGCAGGAAGATCCCGGTCTCCGCCGCTGAGTCACATGAATAACTGGAATAGTTCTGCAAAGCAGAATTAATTCCCAGAACCTCTTCAGGCATATCCCAGCAGGCACATGCTTTTGCTCCGGCGTTACTTTACAGCTCCGAGGTGTAGTGGGAAGGACACTACTGATATTTTCAATTGAGATAAAGCAGTTTACCTGGTGTTAAGAGTGTTAAACCTTACTTACAAGTTTATTGTTGACATTCTCCTGCTTCCAAGAAGATTTAGGAATAAGCCAGGACATAACAGAGCTATTAGGGTTAAGCTCAAATCAACTGTGCAATGACTCAGAGCTTGTAGTCCTTTCAAACCAAGTGCTGGGGGGAGAAGCTGCTTATTATTAACTGTTGAGTAGCTCGTGGTTTGTGCAGCCTGTTTAGCCAGCAAAGACATCTATGGAAACTCTCTGGGGGTTTTGATCTATTATACTGCGAATAAAAAGTCTGATTTACAAGAAAACCGAATCGACAGCACTGAGATTGTGGTTAGACTGTGTGCTGGAAATTTGGGCAGAGCTATGAAATTCTCTATAGAGAATTTCAGTAAATGCTGCTGGTGTGTTAAAAAATGAACTTGATTGAAAGAGGGGAGTGAAGGACAAAAGGTGGGATCCACATGTTGCTCCAAAAAGTAGATCAGGGTGGGGAGCTGAAATAAGGAAATAGGATGATAGAATCTTAGGAAAGCAAGAAGGTTGCTTAGTGGTTACTGAAAATTGTTGAGATTTTTTTCCACTTAGGCTGTGTTTTGGTATCTGAATAATAATGATAAGCTGACCAGACACACAGAAGAAGCATTACTTGTACTTCCACCTGTTGCTCTGGAATACATCATAAATGAATACAGGATAATCTCTTCTGCACTCCAGCATCAGTGATAACAGGAACTGATTACATGGCTTTGATTTCTGCTCTTTCTTCATTGTTCTAGAATATTAAACCCAAAGCTTTTGCCATTTTTCCAGAAAACCTGATGTGAGGTTACTCCTGACCTTTTACTTTCAACCATCACAAAAAAATACACGAAATCTAGAAATTCAATGCAATTGGGAAACATTACAGAGGAAGAGCTCCAAGCCCAGTGTTTAGAGGCTGGATGTTTGTACTTTATGTTTTGCCCACTGATGAGCTTGTGCCACTTCCTTGGGCTCCAGCTCAGTACCTTTCCCCGTGGCGTATCCGAAATCAACGCTCACCAAACCCAAATGTTATTTCCGACATCTGTTGCTTGTTTGGATGGCAAAATTTGTGATAACAGTCAGAAGAAAGTAAACAGTCCAGTAGCCATGGAAACCTCATCCCGTTTTTTCCTGTTTCTTTTTCTGCTTTTTGCAGTGAATGAGTGGGTGCTGGATCCAGCTGGATGACAGCCCAGGAGACGGCCGTCCCCAGCTCAGCCAGGCAAGGGACAAACCCTGTCCAAAGCCAGGAGCTTTCTCTTTGCACACTCCCACCAAAGGGCTTTTTTCAGGGAGCAGCTTTTTCAGGAAGAGTAGTTTAGTGCCTCAGGAAGGGTGACCATTTATTCCCTGATCTCAGTGCTATGGCCAGAAAATAAAATAACCCAAACACACAGTAGTGTATCGTGACTCACATCCACATGATTCAACTCTTTCCCCCCATTCCTGCATCCCAAGCAGGTGGTCTCATCTGCACAGTCTACAGGGAACCATCCTTGGACTTTGATGTATTCCAAGGCATTATCTGGGAGAGCTGGGACAGGCCAGTGCCATGTCAGGGAGGGTTCTAACAGTGACACAGCCTGAGAGATCATGGATTAAACTGTGCCCTTCTCCTTCTGGATTTGCAGTATAGATACAACCTCTGTGAAAGCTGTGAACAGGGGCTTTATGGTTCAGATAACAGATCTGGCTGAGCAGCTCAGTTTATGTTCCAGAATGGAGCAGGACAGGTATTTATTGTAGGAAAGCCCCCAGAGTACCACAGTTAGTGGAATGCTTTTTATATAAAATTTTACAACCAGCTTTCAGAATTCCACAGAGAAGATTGTCAAGATGCAATCTTTATTATATTCCAGTCCAATCTCTGTGTGGCTTCTAAATATGTGCAGTGTGTCTCTAAATGGACTGGTCCCTGGTCACACAGGCACTGTGTCATGCCAGCATTGATATCATCATTGGATTACCCTCGTTAGCACTTTGAATCTCTGTAATGCACTTTGAAGTCTTCAGAGGAAGAGCTTCATGGGAATATTTGGAGAGCCTGATTCAGTTCTTAATTGGACTGACTCATGCTGAGTCACCAGGATATCCATTAGCTGCATCTTTAAAATCCAACATGGAGATTTTCAGTGGTCTGTGAGGGAATCAGACACCCCCAGCAGCTGCTGAGATTCCCTAGGACTGGGAAATCTGCTTCCATGGTAGAAAGTGCTGATTCCTGGTGCACCAACCAGCACAGCTCTGGCTGCCAAGTAATCCCATTTCTGTGCTCTCCTGATGCCTGGATGACCAACTGCTTGCCAGGAAGCTCTTGGAAATATCTCCTCCTCCCTGGCTGCAGCATCACTGGCATCTCTTACGCACACAGAGCCCACCACACCCACACCTAGCACTGGGCTACCAGAAGCAAAGTTAGGAACACAAGGAGCATTCTCCTTTTCATTTCTAGGAAAGGCTTTTTACTCTGTAAATGTTCCTTGAACAAAACAGCAAAAGCAGTGAGTAAGGCACCTGATGACTAAAATAATTCAGGTTGTGGGAAGCAGCAGGATTTGATGTTGAATACAAATCTCTGTGGTTCACTTCACCCAGGTCGAGCCATCTGAAGTTAAGCATTCAGCCTAAACAAGCCACCCAAGTCCTGAGCTGCTGGCAGAGGGGACAAGCACTGAGAGCTGACTCATCCCCCCTCACTTTGTTCTGCTGGGCTGAAATGAGTTGTCCTTTGAAGTTGCTTCCTAATACCACTTCCTAATACTCAGCAAAACATGTAGAGAATCTGGAGAGGGCAGTTTATTGGTGTTAGACAGCTGAAGTTAGGTAAGATAAAGCTAGCACTGATGTACTGCCATGTGCCAAGGGTCCACAGGTCCACAGGATCACAGATTCCATTATTCCCTGGATGCTAGCAGTAGTTCACTTAACCTTGTTCCAGTCTGTGCATACACTCAGAGTGTCTTAGCAACCTTTTTGTCACTTTATAGGTAGCATTTGTAGCAGATTTTTGGCTCATTACCACTTCTTTTGGAACAGAAAAAGAGGAGACAACTTCTCTACAGAGTATTTTGGGAATCTCTGTCCTGTGAATCTATTTCCTAGAAAAAAAAAATTTGTGTAATTCTGTAGTAACAACACTATAGAATGGATGGCAGAGGAGACAACAAGCAATTCCAACTTTTAAGACAATGAAGGGAAAAAATTTGGGCCACTCAGTTATAAAATTAAACTTTGGCAAACTTGGCCAAACCCTTATCTGTTCTAGATGTACTTTACTTTTCTTTGAGGATGCAAAATTTGTCATCATTATGGGACTGCTGAAGTTCCCATCAGGTATATTCAGTATGGGACAAAACTTGCAAACCTTTGTTTGATTCAGTAAAAAAATCCCTACAGAGTGTTTGAAAAATTGGGGGTAAAGTACTGATGCCACAACCTTACCTAGGGTGTGATTTTCTTTTTGATAGATCAACAAGTCTAAAGCTAAGAAAATGAGCTCTTAGGCTGACTGAAAAAAAACCCCATGAAACAATGTAAGTGATCTGTGACAACTCTTTCTGAGCAGCAGAAGATCTGACTTGAGAATAACTGCGAGCAATTAAATATTGAATATAATGAGAAGAATATTTTCTTTGTGTTTCTTACGACATTTCTTGGTTAATTATATCATGCATCTGTTGAATATGTAAAGCTTGCTGCTAAAAATGTTCAACTTCTAAAATTAACAAAAGTATGTCAGAGAAGATGTGTTGTGAATAATACGAGAAATGTTACAAATAATGACGACTATGGAGCCAAGGGCCTACTCCCACAGGCACAAATTATCAGGGATGAATAAGAATTGTGGGATGACAACTGTAGTACTTTCAGTCTTTGAAACACTTCACACGCTTTCACCCTAGAGACACCTTGAGACAAGAGTGGAGGAGAGATGCAGGAGCTCATCCTGTGCTGTTACATCCAGCAGCCCTTTGTGATGACTCCAGCAGGGCTGGGATCAGGCTGTGGGATGGCTGAGCTGGGTGTCAGGGGCAGGATGAGCTCAGACTTCTGCTCTCCTGCTCTGTGCACTGTCCATGGGAGCTCAGACCACTTGCACAGTGTTATCTCTGAGCACGGGCGTGATTGTATAAATCACTCCTGCCTTCCAGTTTATTGTAACACTGACAGGGAAGGTGCCACCATGCTGGTAAAGACTCTGCAGAAGAAGTAGAAGGTTTAAAAATGAAAGAGGAAGATCCAAATGAAAAGGCACAAAGATGCAGAGGTGGCAGGAGAGGGGATGAGCGAGGATGCTGAGAAATGGTGCCTGAACCAGCTGGGTGGGCAGAAACTCCTGGGCCTGGCTGAGCTTTGGGATCCAGAGCCTTGTGGTTGTGTCAGAACAGACAAGCAGGCAAAAGGAGCAAGTAAGAGAGGTCTCATGTGCAGAAATGGAGTGAGGAGTTCATCTTCACAGCTGCACTTCCCTACATGTGCTGTGTGCTGTCACAACCACTGCACGACAGAGCTGTGGTGGAACAACTCTGAGCTTGTTGGAGGAACTGTGCAGGGTGGGACTGGGGTACTTCCAGCTGGGAGTGCCTGGGTCTGCCCCTCTGGGCAAGAACCATGGATATTTATTCCCTGAAATAACCCCTTTCCCTTCTTCTTATGCTTATCTAGACCATGTTCTTACTGACAGCAAAGGGAGTTTCCATTATATTTCTTCAGATTTTGCTGGGTTTTCACATCTTACTCTGTTCAGGTATCAGAGAAGTTCTTTTTAGGGCTTATTTCTTAACAAATGTTTATCAGAACTGACTTTCAGTGCCAAAGTAATGTGCTTGCTCTGTGCCTCTCAGTGAGAAGGGGAAGGTGGGCTGTGAACTCCCAGCATTTCAGCAGGTTTGTGGTGACTGCCTGGACGTTCATTTTCCCCTTGGAAAATGGAAGTTATCTCACTTCTCTTTTCCTGAAGGCAGATTATTGTATGTCTTCTGAAAACAAAAGTAAAGCACTGAAACCATCATAACAAAATTCTTCTACTCTTGGAAGTTCATTTCTGCCCTTGTGCTGCAGGTTCCTGGCTTCTCTTGGTGCCAGTCCAGCTGTATGTGGAGCTGTGCTTTCATTCAGATCATGGACATAATCTGGGCTAAGGAAAATAGACAAGTTTATTAGACTAGCTTTTAGTATTTTTTTTAACTTGGGTTATTTCAATGATCCAGTTCCAGGTATAATTATAAATTTTGGTACAAGTAGCTCAGAGGCAGAAGCAAAGGTTGGGGAAAGCCTTGCTGCTGTAATAAGATATCACTGAATCCTGACAGTGTGTGCTCCCTACCCAGCAACTGAAATGCTCCAGTTTCATCCTCTATCTTACCTTTTTTTAAAGTTCTTTTTGTATTCCCAGCTAAGGCTCACTAGTAGCTATTGGCTGTATCTTGGGAAATCATCTGAAATTGTTTCATGGAATAACTTCAAACCTCACTAAAGCTTTTTTGACTTGAAGACCTGAGCCTGCTTCCACTGTCAGAAATGACAGAACTCTCTGATAGTGAGGCTGCCATGAAATTGAAAAGTCACTGTAAATGCTTTAATACCAGTGGATTTAGGGATTTCCTCAAGCACTTTATAGTTATGTTCCCAGCTTTGTCTGTGTTTCACTGTCAATTGTCTACTGTTCTCTCTAATCCTCCCTGGGCTTTCTGGAGCTCTGTCTTCCCTTCCTGCTGACAGATAAAAATTTATTGTTGCTACCTGCAATGTTATTGACATGCTTAGAGTGTATTCATTTCACGTAAACATAAGAATGTTTTGGTGTTTTAGTCTTGAATTCTTTAAGATAATATATTCAGTCTATTATTCTGTTTCCCTTAGCAACCTAACATCTGAGTTTTAATTACTCTAACCTTACTGTTTAATTAGTTAAAGCTTCCTCAGCCCTTTGAAAACCGAAAGTGTTAATTACTTTTGCAGCATGATTATTTTATATTTCTGAACTATTGGCATCTGGACGTTTTAACCTTCTCTTATTTCAATTGATGGAGCAGTGTCCCTTGTCACTTCCCTCCAGAAGTCAGAGGTGTAGACCAAAACCATCCATTGAGCAACTTCTCTAACATCATTTGACTTCTGACAAGGAGAGATTTAGTATCTTCTGTCTCGGCTTTCCCCACTTTCTGCTATGGATCCTTTTCAAGTCGTTGCTTGAATGGATCCCAAAAGACTTGGGAATGGTGCTGCTGATGCTTTTGCCTGTGGCAGGACCCACTGCCCGCAGCAGGAATGCATTCGTGATGCACTGCTTTTCATTTATGCAGGGAAGGACTAAAATTCTGTGCACCTTGGCTGATTCTAGCTACAGAACTCTGTCTCCTGTCCAGGAACAGTAAATGTGCAGAATCCATCCTGTGCTGGGCTGTGTCAGGGGAAGGAGAGCAGGCAGTTACACATCAGAAGCTCTGGGAATATTCACCCTGGAGAACTAAACCCCCCTCAGAAGTCAATTTTCGTTAGGGCAACGATTTTTTGTTTTAATCTTTGAAAGGGATGTAGACTTATTATCCAACAGTAGTCATCAAGCGATTCTGATATCTGCTCCTGTGAATCACCGCTATTCTCCAGGACTATTACTTTTAAATGTCAGCTCTTCACATCTCTGCTTCTTATCTGCCACCTCAGCCACCACGGATTGTTTCCTAATCACCATCGGTTAACTCCCAAACCCACAAACACTCACTCACCGCTTCAGGAAGGATTTTTTTTTTTTTTTTCTGAGACTGATTTATGCAAAGAGAGTTGTGTGAATATTCACAACAAAGCCCTCCTTGAACGCACCCCTCCTTCCCTCCTGTGAGTCTTTTGTGAACAAAGTGAGAGTTTGGTTGAGATAAATGTACATGTGCACGTGAACCTTTGTGTTACAGGTGACACCAAAGTTGCAAAGAGGTGTCAGTGAGAGAAATATATTTGAGTTTTTACTCTACAATAACTTTGAGACATGGAGAAATTACGACAGTAATAGAAACAGGGAGTTCTTCGGATTCAATTTTCAAGAAACCATTAGAGATTTTTTTTTTTCTGATATAATTCCCAATCTTTTCCTACTCAGCTTTGATAATAAATATCCCTTGAGGACAGCAAACATGAATCTACTGAGAATCTTAGACGAGGGGTTTTAATGATTTCATTTAAAGTGCTGTTCATTCAGTTCTTGCAATCTGCCTGTCTCTTCCCTCAATTCCTTATGTTTTTACTCAAAGAATTCTCCCTTCCAATTAAGTGAATGAAGCTTAGAATTAAGTAAGGCTGTCATAGGAAGTAAAATGAATATGACTGATTTTTATAATATAAATTGGAAGCAATTACCAGTTTTCTATCTTCATTTTTGCTTGGAAAATTTACACTTAACCCAGCAATACACCTTAATTAAAGGCCTATCTATCTATCCATGTAACCTTCTCTTTCTAGCAAGAGTCCTTCTGCAGGCTACATTAAATCTACTACAGTTTCATCTCTTTGTTAATAACCTTTCCGTATATTTTCAATTAAGTTTCTGGTCACATTATAGCACTGAGGTAAGAGCTCTGGCTGACCTTTAATAGGATATGGATAATAGAACATCTTTGGCTCATGTTCTCCTTTGGTAGCACAACCTTGCACTTCTACTGAAAACACCTCTGGAATTTGCAGACAGCTAAATGTGCTCCTTGCATGAAGAAATTCTATTGCAGACTGCAGTAAAACTGGATGGACATCCATCCACACTCCCTGAGACCAGACAGTGCTGAAACAACCTCACTTTGTCTCGGTTTTATGGCAAACACCAGCAGGAGATCGTGAATGGCCTTCTATATAAGATAAAAATACTTTCCTTTGACTGATATGTTCCATATGGCCACTCCTGCTTCTCCCCACATGAACCCACAGGGCTGTACTGGGGGGTAGTGGGTGATAAGGACCACTTGAGTGTGCACTCAGAGTTCAGTGCTCTGCTAGCTGGACAGTGTAGGACTGGCAATTAATGATGTAGAATGATAAGGGATGTTTGTGCTCCCTTGAAGCCCACAGGATTTCAGGGTGGGAAGGGATATATTTGATATCCAGCCAGAGTTTTGTCAATATGAATATCTGAACCAGCTGCTTTTCTTGCTGTTCTCCCATGGTTGGATTACTCTGTTTTTCTTTATGTCTTTGTCCTTTCTTCTTTTAATTTATAGCTCATGATGCTCTTATGAATTCTGCTCCCAGACTATCACATATTTGTCTTTTGATAAGGGATTATCATTTTACTTCCTTGAGTATGGAACCCCCAGCTCTTCTTCAGCTCCATTTTTTGTTCTCAAATCAGCCTTTCACCAGTTCAGTTCACCAAATCATACAACCAGCCTCAACTGGAAGCTGGCAAAGCACTGAGGGGACATAGAAAATTAAATGTGCCAAGGTGACATCTCTGTTAATTCCTGCTGATATTTCCATCTCCCTGGGAGAGTGTTCAGGAAACCTCATCTGGCACATCCACACAAAGTGGTGTCTGAAAATCAAGGCAGGAAATCTGTCCCAGGTGAGGAAGAGCTTGGTATTTCAGATGGAGAACTCAATCTGTGGCAGACCTTGAATGGATGAAGAGGGAGCAGCTCCAGGATGGGCTCGTCTCAGGGGTGCCACTCCTGCACAGTGTGACTCAGGCTTATTCCCACATGGGTTTGTCCCATTGCCTTGAATGCTTTGTTCAATGAATTACTGGTTGAACCTGCTGCTAAATGTGTCATATCAAAGGCTTGTGGAGCAATATCTTCCCCAGGCAGGCGCTTGGCTTCAGCAGTGCTTGGGAAGTGGCTGAGATCCCAGATAATCGAGGTTTCTGAGGCAGCCCTTGCCCTGCAGCAGCAGAATCTCCCAGTCTGGGTTTCACCCTGAGTCAGTCGTGTTCCTTCACTGTGGAAACTGAAAAGGAACTCATCATCATCATCATCATCATCATCATCATCATCATCATCATCATCATCATCATCATCATCACCATCATCATCATCCTTTGTTCACCTGTCACGATTCCACCTCCAGCTCTACCAGTATTTCCAGCCTGGCCCACCATTCATCAGCTTCTTCCACAATTATTTCCATCCTTCCTTCTGTGTCACTCTATGTGAACTCCCTGATTTTTTTTCCAGCAGGCTGTGAATCTTTTAATATTTAGTCTCTCTTAAATACACATTGCAGCTTGTTTTCCTACAGAACTGAATTTACTTCTACACACATCAGGTTTTGCTCCCACTCAGCTCCACACTTTCTACCTCCCTATCTCTCCTGAGAGTGTGGGATGAGGAACAATCCCTCGTTTAACATGCAAAGCATGCAAACACACGCTAAATAATTATGCAAATATTTTTAAATTGCTTTCATTGTGATTTTTATTACCATTGTTTTGGTCTCAGCATAGAAAATGGAAGCCAGTGAGTCGAAGTGTCTGAGTGGAGCTGGACTAGAGCCTGAATTTCCCGATCCCTGTTCAGACTAGAGCACATGACTGTCTCCTCTGTATGTTCTCCCATGGAAAATTCTTATTTACAGAAACAGAAGATCTGGAATTTGCATAACTTTGTAGCAGCAGTTCCTGCAGTATGCTCAAAATACTGTTTTTTGGTTTTTGGGTTTTTTTTTAGAAAGCTGAATTCTCATGTTGTCTGATTGCATGAGGCTTTCAGCCTTCAATGAAATCTTCAGGTCATTGAGAAAACCTTCCAACAGATAATCCAGTCTGGGAGGCTGAAAGCCTGGAATGAGCTGCATCCCTTTGGGATGTTGTGTGGGGTTCTCAGTGCCATTCACCGTGTCCCTTCCCTAGAGCCAGCCTGAGCTGCCACATGTATTTGGGTTTCCAGGCCATGCATTCCACCTAAAACGTGCTAGGTCTGTGGGAGGAAGATGGAACAGCCCAGAAATGGCATCATTTTGACACATGGAAGACAGTGATTCAGTTATTTCACAGGTACATGGACTTCTGCAAATATGCAGCTCATAAAAACCTTGAGAGTGTTTGAAGAAGCAGTTTGGTCGTGTCAGACCCTCGTCACTCTGCCAACTGGCCAGTTTGGTTTCCATATAAACCATGGGCTGCAGGAACAGGTGAGCACTTGGTTGGCCTGAGGAAATATCCTGTCTTCTAAGGCAGCTTTGTGCATGAAGCTTTAATGCCATTTCTTGATCTGGACTTGTTCTGTAAATGACGAGAGGACCTCAGTCTCTGCAGATGCTAATCCAGCACTTCTTGCTGACCTAACATTGACCCACATCATTTAAACCAAAGTGATGTGCAGGCAACACAGTTTCTGCTGAGAAAGTGCAACACTTGCCAACATTTTAATATTACTCTTTTTTTTTTTCTCAGTCTGTTTAACCCAGTGTGAATGGAGGGAAGAAATGATGTACAAAATATTCCTTGCACCAAAATCTCAGAAAATAAAATGTAAAAGTGTGAGTATGACACAAACTCCCTTTCTGTGAGCACACACTCACAGAGTTGTTGGAGTTGCCAAGAGCACAGCGAGCCAACCTACGGCGTGTACGTCTGTAATTTACTGAAGGGAGGGGACAGGTCTAATTTATGCACTTGGGCCTCAGACCAGGCTTTACCTCAATGCTTTTCAATGCACAAATTCTGTAAATCTTTCTGGGAGAAGGAATGTCAGCTCCCGCCAGGCTCTGGACATGCCGAAAATGTCGCTCGCACAGATGATGACTTGTGTTTAATTTGCTGTTGTGGATGGGCCTGAACCAAACTCCCTTTCTTGTTCCAAACATCTCTAAATTTAGGAGGTTTTGGCAACCCAGTCCAGATATGAGTCAATAGCTCTCTGTGTTCCAAAGAATAAGTATTAGGCTGCAAAGGTGGGAGTTGTTATGTAAATGGGATAATATAAAGGAATATCAGTATTAATACCTTTGTTATGCTCAGAGCTAGAGGTTTGCCAAGGCTTAAGTGGACTCAGGATGAGCTGGACACATCCAATTAATATAAGTAATGTGGCTTTTCTTGAACAAATGTGACTTCTTGGTGCACATTACAGCTGCTGAGTGTTCCAGCTCTGCTCCATCTGGTCCTCAGAGGGTTACAAATGTGTATTCTACTGCTACAGCCTGCTCTTATTTCTGCATTTGTTTGGTACTAAATAAATGGGTTCTGATTTTTCAGTGCTTCTGTCAGGGAAGTAAAAAATATTGGTGTGGCTTACTGATGGATATAAAAGCCCCAGGGAAAAAAACCCACAGAATATGAAATTAAGAATTATGTATCCCCATGCAAAGTAAATGTGCTGGATCTTCCATCCCTTTCCTGATGTCACTGATGTGTTCACGAATTTTGCATCAAGTAAGTGTCTTCTAAGGCTCTTTTCAGTGAATGCTTCATCTGAATTTCTTCCAGTGATGCCACAATTAACACTGACCATGTTCTGCTGCTCCTCTCTCTTGTCCAGAGGGAAGCCATCTGTGTGTTTATGGTGGCTTTGGGGGGCTGGCCCAGGCAGGGCAGGTGGAAGGTGAATCCCTTGAGCTGTGCAGGTTGTTTGGTCAAGTGTGCAATTCTGCTCAGTTTCAAGAAGAGAAAACAGTATTTATTTCCACACTCTCCTACAGAACCCTTCATTTTCTTTAAATGTTTTGTGGTTCCCCCATCATCACGTACCGGTCTCACTCCAGGATGCCTCCTGAGTGACTGGGATTTACCACTGGCAGATAAAAAGAGAGAAACACACTGGCACAGAGGAAGGTTATTCCAAACCCTCTCCTGGCTTCCCAGGCTGGCAGGAGAGGCAGATCTCCCTGCTTTATCCATGGCTTATCATGATCTGCACCTCCACTCCCTCACAGGTCCCCTGGCTGGAATTATCCTTTCCCCTCCAGTGCTCCCTTGCTGTCTGCACCATGCTGGCTGTACCACCGTGGCAGAAGCAGGTCTGTGCCTTTTTCTGTGCCTTTTTCTGTGCTGACTGAAGTGCTGAGCACTCTGAATTACCCACCCTGCAAGCAGCAGGCAGAATGATGGAGCAGGCACAATGTGCCACATGAGCATCAACTTAGCAAGTTGGATCAGTGACACTTCGCAGCAGAACAAAAACTGCTTATTGTCTTTCCCAGCTATTCTCCCAAGCACTTGGAGCATTCATTTGCCTCAGTGTGCAAGAGATTTACATATTTCACTTCCAGTGACGTGGCAGAAGAGACCCTCCTCACTTGCAGATCTCTTCTTTTAATAGGCATCCAGCACAACTGGGAATTAAGTGCATGTGTGTGTCCAACAGAGAGAAGACCAGAACCAGCTGTAGGCACAAAGCACTGCTTAGGAGGCCCATTTTTTTGTGCTGATTTGGTAACTCATGGGACAGCCAAATCTTCCTTTTTAGGAATGGGGAGAAGAGGAAAAACAGAGGACCTCATCTTCAGATTGTATCACCCGTGGAAGGGGAGAGATAGCAGGGAGAGAACTCTCCACATGAGGTTCTCCTCTCCCTGATGGAGCAGCTGCAGCAAATAAGGTTCCTTGTGGGCAAATCTGAGCTCATGTGCCTCCAGTCCGAGCTGACAGAGCAGCTGAGGTGTTCCAGGCTCTGAGTCAGTGCTGTGATAACTTCCTCATGTGACTTCCTAATTGAAGTTAGAGATCCTAAAAGATACCAAGCAACTGTGGCAGACCTGCTGCTCCCAGTGTGAGCTGTTTTATACTCCAAACCTCTTCAAATTGTAGATCTTATTGCAAGGACATCATGGGTTTGAGGAGAGACAGATAAGGCTCTGTGGCCATTCTCCCTGCCAGGAGATGCAGGGGTGAGTCACCTGTGCCATTTAATGGCAACACAAACCCAAGGAACACAATCCAGTGAGGTCCTTTCAGAATTAGCCACACAGGAAGGTGAATCTTAAAGACAAAAGGAAATGGTGTGAGGAGGGAAGAAGTGGCAATGACCAGAGGCCTTAATTTGATGCCAACCGGTATCTCAGAGAAAGCAATTTCCCAGAGGGTTGTCAGAGATGTGAAATGAATTGTAAGAGCTGCTTTACAGGCATTTGTGGGCACACACACCTGCTTACAGCAAGGGAAAAGACAGTGCGTAAATGTCTGGAATATTACATAAAAGCTGTCTGGTAGACTGGGCAGAGCAATTAAAATCCATCTCGCTTAAACGAACCCTGAGTGCAGGTCAAACAAATCTAATTTTTATTGTTCCTTAAGGAGATGTCTGTACAGGAGACAAAAGGGGGATGCAGCCGTCAGGTTAAAAAATCAAGATGCCTTTAAAAAATTAAATGTTCACAATAGTGCTACAGCAAGCTGGATAAATGATATATTACAGTGATGGTTTAAAACTAATTGATGACTAATGTTGTAATGCATTTGTAGCTACACTGATCTATTATATATCTTGGCCAAGCTGAAGGGACACTTCAAGGAGAAAAATTGCTAACTGTTTTAACCTGATGGAACTCGGGGAAAAAATAGTTACTTTACGAGATAAATGGAAAGGTTGTGACCTCCTAATGTACATCTGGGTCTTGCAATGCAAAATCAAATTATCATTAAACAGAATGTGATCTGTGATGGAATTAAAACAACTACAAACCAGCACAGAAGTTCCCTCAGAGAAACACAATAGCCCAGTTTGAGCTGGGAGCAGTGGCTGCAAAGCTGCCTGGCTAAAGAACTGGTGTAACAAGTTGGGATGGAATTGTTTTGCTCTGTAATGAAAGTTGGTTTAATTGGAGAGTGCAGGAAAAAAGCATCATTATAGCCATTTGCATATGTAAGCCATTCTATAAACATTACTTAATTAGTGTATAAATCATTAACAATTTACCCTAAGTCCTGAGTAACATGTGTCTCTCTGGCTCTTGCAGGGGAGACAGGAAGCCTCATTTTCCCCTGCTCATTTTTGTCATGCCTGAGGCTCATGCCCTCTGGGTTTTACCCTTACAGTTGGAATTTGGAGGAGATGTCAGTCAGGCTCTGCTTATTTTCACATCTAATTCATGCAAAAACCAGGTTTCCTCCTGAGGCAGTAAACTGGCCCACATTTGCTTCAAAGTTTGGCCCAGGTTCAGTGAATGACTCACTTTAACTAAGGTACATCCATCTTCCTGGCTGGAACACATGCAGGGAAGTGTTGTCAAAGAGCAGAGATCCCCTAGAACCAGCTCAGAGCTTCAGGACCTTGTAAACCAAAGGCAGTGGCTCGTTCCATCCCTGCTTTTCTGTCACCCAGTATTAAGGACACCGAGTGTCCCAAACATTGCTGCTCAACCCAGAGTCCCAGCACAGGGTTTTGCAGGCTAAACACACTGCAAAGGGCTGGGATGCACTGCTGGGAGCTGGGCTGGGAGGATTTCAGCCAGAAGCCTCCCTGGTCCTGGATCTGTGCAAAATTCCATGGAATAAATCTGGCAATAGGTAACAAATGAAGATATCATTGTGGGCCATTGCCAAAATATGGAATACCTTGAATGGGCTGTGATGAAAAGGCTAAAAACATCACTCTCAACCTCTGAATTGGTTCTCTCCAATAAAAGTATGTAAAATGAAAGAGAAGAAGCTAACCAGGACACCCCCCACCACAGCTGACACTAATTTTCATCTGCTTGAGAATAAGTTAATGTAGCAAGGACATGACCAGCCTGTGATATCATCTCAGAGCAACATATTCCTCCATGTATTCCTCCATCACAGATTAACCTTCCAGTGGGTAGGGAAATGCCTGCAATACTAAACTGCAAATATGTTGTACTTGAAGGGTTTGATGTACCAAAACCCCCCAAACCCTCTGTGTATTTTAACTGCTGTACATCAGGCTTCCTCCTCTGCATTCACTCAGTTTTGGTTTGAAGCCCAAAACAGGCAGCAGCTTGGAAAAATAGTTTTATCGCTCAAAATGGAGCAGTTGGAGTTTTAATTTGGGAGGTCTTTCTTTTACAGGGGGACATTAGTCTTGGTTCAAAATTTTAAGTTATTAATGGTATTGGTGTCAATTTTCAACATTGGAAATTCAGTCGCATAAGTACCACTGAGATAACTTTGAACATTTATTTTCTCAAAGGATGGAAAATTGTCACATCCATGGCTCTATCTGGGATTTCTTTCATTCACTAACATTTAAACAAAACAACTCAAATATTTTTTTTATTCCAGATCAATGTGATTTCTTAAAGCTTCATGTTAAGTAGATAATCTTCAGATAGACGTTTTTTAAAGCAGAAAAGCATATGAAACAACTTTTGATGAAACTTTGAGCTGCCAGTTCATTTAAAAGCAATAAAGTAAGGATAAAAAAAAGAGTTAATTTGAAGCAGGGCACTCAGCATGCAAGGTGACTGTGATAGTGGTCAGGAAGGATGAGGTGGTGCTCTCAGCAACCACACATCAGGTTCTGTGCCCACTATGGCAGAGTCGTGCCCTGCACATGGATTTGCCTCTTAGCTTCTGACCCTCAGTGGCCAGGATTCCATTCCTTTCCATGAAAGGAAATATGGGATAATTATTTGCCATTCTAATTTTCCAGTCCCATATGTCCCAAGATGATGACTTCCCAGTGTACACTGTGACCATGGGGATGAGGTGTCCACCAGAACATCCCATGGCATTTCCATGACTGCAGCAGACTGGAGGTAAGGAAACTGTTCTGGTTTATGGTGTTTGGATACACTCATAAACAATGATCCCAGCAATTCTTGGAGAGGGTGGAGTAACCTACCCAGTCACATATTCCTCCTCGTTTTGAAACAATCAGACATAAAATACTCTAAAATAAGAATGCAGTTACCACTTATTTCCTTCCTCAATTTCTTATCTTGCTTTATCACAGCGTTCGTAGCTGTGGCTGACAGAAATGGCAGATATGTCCAATATTTCTGATTTTTGTTGTGCCTTGGTTTTTATTTCACTTTCAGCTTTTCTGACTGGCCAATGACTCAAAAAGTTGATTAAAGCTATGATGGTTTTATCATGGCTTTGGAAAGACAAACTGCAAAATCCAGAGGTTACCAAAGCAGAATGGGATTTTAAAGAATGCCTGAAGCAGGTTCATTCTGCTGCTTGTGAGAGCTGCAGCTGTACCAAAGCTTTTTGTAACTCTTGTACACACACTAAAATATATTCTACACATATTTCTCTATATATTTTAATTTACTGAGAACACTTGCTCCATTTGATTTATACTAAGGCTTTATGATTATCAGATTAGTGTAAGAATGCAAGTAGGAAAATTAAAATGTACCTTTGATTGTCCTATCATTTTTGCATGTTCTTTCAGGTATTATGTCAATAGTCCAAAGGAATTTTTGATGTAATGCACTGAATATTCTGACTTATTCATAAGAGAGCTCAGCATTGGGCACATCATTTACCAGCTCACTGCTGTCACAAGATATTGCATCCTTCTCCCCTCTTGACCCAAGCTCGATTAATCTTTCCATAGTTTTGCTTCTGGTACAGTTTTGAAACAGTGTTGATTTTTCCAGGAACACTTAAGAACCTGAGCATCTGCTTCATGCTGGCTGGGCAGCTCAAACAACTGCAGAGGGAAGGGAATAATCTCCCCCAGACCCTTGACAGCATCACATTTCCACCCCGTCACGGTGCCCGGTACGTGCAGCGCTGGCAGGAAGAGCTGGGGAAACTCCTGTTTGCTGGGCCATGACCTGTGGAGTTGCAGGAGTTTAGGAAATACCAGGTTAGCTCCAGGAGCAGGGAAGTGTTACAGCTCTTTGTTCCTGCACAGAAGTTTTCAGCATCAGGGAGAGCATCAGTGTGTGTATTCAGATTTCCATCTGTCAGGCAAAGCATAAATCCAAAGCACTCTGTGAGATCAGTCATGCCCAGATTATTTAAAGTTACCTAAAATGTTGGTGAATTAACATCTCACATTTTTCTCCAGAGTCCTGAGTGGTGCAGTCGTTCTGTTAATCATATATTGCAAGCTCAGGCAATACATTAAGTATGGAAAATAGGTTTATATAAGAAAGATGAGGCAGAATGAGCTGGATTCACAAATGTCTTTCTACTCACTCTGTCTGTAATAATTTCATTACATTTCTTTGGGGCTTATCCAGTTTTGCTGTGACCACCTACTGACAACGTCTCAGAAAGGAAAGAAGAAAAAGCACGAAATTCTATCGTGCAAGACGTACAAAATAAATCCTGTGACGTTTTCTAATATGGGAATGTTCCTAAATGCCAGACTAAAACATCTCTCCAACGGTTTCTTTTACAGACTTCCCTTGTTCCAGAAACTTGGCCTGACTTAGGAGGAAACCCCATAGCTGTCCCTTAAAAGTTGAATTGCATCAGTGTGGGCAAGAGGTTGGGCCAAATTCCTTAATGGTGCAATTCCATGAAAATCAGAAATCCTACACCAGAGCTGAATCTGCCCTGTGGTATAAAATGATCTCCCTGGAGACAAGACTTTTGGAAACAGTATCAGATTTTAATTCTAAACAGACAATTTGTTTTGGGTTGCATACAGAGCGTGACAATCTCACTGCTATAGGAACCAGCTACATTAAAGGTGACTTTGTCCCCATTTTTCGTGCTGTTCAGTTTATCTGTGTGTGATTTGCAGGTAGCTACATGATCCTACAAACTTCTTTTTATGTAATGGAATGAGCCCCTGTTCCGTTTAAGATTTTAAAAGATTACAGAGCAGGCGTTGGAACATTTGTACATTTTGCAATGAGTTAAGGAGAAAGGCTGCGTGTTGTTTATAATCTGGGAAGTACAGATCCCAGTTAATCTTACCCTGGGAGAACAGACAGTTATATTTTTTACAAATTAACAGATCCTGACTGATTGCCTCCCATGACTGCATTCACCAGTTTTGGAATTCAAAGGGCAAAATAGGATCTGCCTTTTGTAGAAGGTGCCAGGAATGGCATCAGGACATCAGCTGCCTGGAGGGTGGCTGAGCCTTTTCAATCCTCCCCACACTGACTGGATTTGGCACCACTGTGTGATATATCACCACTCTAACAAAGTACTTCATGCAAGCTGGTCATATCCTATGGAAAAAGTCTTGATGCTGCAGAAAAAAATATTTAACCTCTGTTCGCTGTTTTTTTTTTTTTTGAGATGTAAGGTATTGTGAAATCTGAGGAGATTTTCACAGCTTGGCTTGGGAAATTAATTTCCAGCTCGAGAGATTGTGATTTCACGATTTTGCACATCTGGATTTTGGCACAGGGTGTGGTGGGAGATGTCTCTGGCAGTCTGCCTCCCAGGACAGTCTGTTTGCTCCCGGGCAGTGAAGAGTCCAGTCCTGGCTGAGCTGTCACCTGCCTGCCCTGCCCTGGGCAGTGTCTGTTCCACGAGGGAAAGGCTGCACAGCTGGAGCTGGCCCTGACATCAGTGAGCTCAGGAATCACTTAAATGAAAAATGTTAATGATAAAGTCATGTTTCTAAAATACGAGGAGTGTCAGAGATAGGCAAAAAGAGTTACAGGGGTATCTGTACTGTGTGTTCTGGGGAGCAAACAACATTTTCACTTGCTGAAAACACTGTGTGCACAGACTACTGAGCACTCCCTCTGCCACACTGCACCAGTGGGCTGCTTTTCTGGCCAGGCATTTTGGGAGGGGGTCTTCTCCTTCTGGCAATCTTCCCAGAGGGGAACCAGTTGATGAAAACAGGACTTTAAGCCAGGATTTTTTCAGCATTCACACCACAAAAGGAGATTTTACAAAGGTGGCAAGAGCCATGCGCATTTTCCCTTTTGTGTATCTCTGTGTGACAGCAAAGTCATCCTATTTTCCCACCAGGATCACACAGTGTCACAGAACCTCACTTATTCTTATGGCATTGCAAGTGTGGTTTCAAAAGAAAAATCCCCGTGCTGTCTGGAATGCTCAACTGTTGGGTACCAGAGTCGGAAAACATCCTGCCTGCCGCAAACGTTAGGAAAACAGAGCAGCCCTGACTCGAGTGCCAAGTGGTTTTTTGGAAGGCTGACTCCCCTGAGAATAAAGGATATTGGTGTCCAGCCAAGTGGGCAGGCAGGAACAGGCCCTGGGCAAGACACTGGAATTTTGGTGGGGCCTGAAATATTGTCTGCTTGTTTGTATCAGCTTCTGACTTTGGTATTAAAAGGTGAGCTGCCCAAAACGTGAGGAAATGGGCCACAAATTGATAAAATCAGAATTATTTTTCTAGCTATATTTAGAGGCACTTAAAACAGGGATTTCCCTTTCTGGCCACTCCAGTATCCAAGAGTAACTTAATATTTCTGTTAAAACCAGAAAAAAATCCCCCAAAGGAAATTTCCTTTTTTTCCCATTGTACACTCAAAAATCCCTTCTCATTGCAGGGAATTCAGCTGGTTTTTACTTCCCCATTTCCCTGTTTAGATGAATAGTCCTGATCTAATGGCCCAGTAAGCACTTCATCCAGAGTATTCCCCAGCTTCTACTTCCTATATTACTTGAAGAAGTGCTATACTTCCTCAAATGAGATTAAAATCCACCCTCAGGTGCTTGTATGAACTGCCTAAGCACACACGTGAGCAGGAACTTTAATAATTTTTTCCCTTCTATTTTTATGCCAATAAACATCTAAATGGAATTTTAGGGTGTTCAGAGGTCCATTGCTGCTTGACATTCACCAGGAAGTCGGGATGTTGGGGCAAAACTTGCATTCACCGAGCTCAAGAGACATTTTTGTGTTGATCTCAGCAGAGTGGGGCTGGGTCTTTATTTCATCGACAAGGCTGGAAAATGTTCACTCTGCCTCTTTCCCCTGCACACACATATTTTCTTTTCTTTACAGAAGGAGTCATTTGTCTTTATCTCACCATTCACCTCTCTCTCTGATTGCAGTTAATGGAATTGTCACCTTTATGGACTCATGCTCCATTTCTCAACCTGTCTGGACTTTGGCCTCCAAAGGTTACCACGGCTAGTGAAGTAATATGATTGAGTCTTTTTCGACAGATTTATGCAAGATTTCTTCCCCAGCAAGTGTCACATCTAGTCTAGTTCTGCAAAAGAGAATATTTCAAAGATGCCAACTGTCATCTAAACCCACTAAATTGTTCTGTGGGGTTGAGAGGACTGAGGGCCATCTTGGGCAATGCTGATTTACACTACCTGGAGCTGTATCTCTGCTGCCTGAAATATGGGCTCTGGTTAATCACGAAAAAAAGAACATCCCTGTCTCCCAGAAAGCACATTTAAAATGGAATTTTCATTAGTTACTCTATAATGAAAAGGCAAAAGGGTGTATTTTAAGTGAATCTGTCCAGAATCTTTGGTGGGGGGGTTTGGTGGTATTTGGAGGAAAACTACAACAGCCACACACTAAACAGGAAAATTTTGTCTTGAGTTCCATTTAAGGCACATACATCCACAGAATATTTCCAAGTTTATAGAAAGATTTTGTAATTATAAAGGATTCACTGCACATGTATCTGCTCCTCCTGCATTTGGTACAAAGCACAAATTAATCATCATTATTCTGCACTAATATAACACCTCTTAACCCTCAGCTTTCAGAATATTTCACAGGAGCAATGAATTAAGCCTCATGTGGGCTTGGGAATATGTGGTAATCTAAAGTTGGATTCTTTAATAAAAAGCATTTTCAAGATTTTGATTCTGAAAGTTGGAAATTTATAATTGTTCTTGAAAATATCTTCCTTTGTCACTCACTGGGAAAGAAACCATGTGATTTCTAGAGAAGTGAGATGAAATGGAAAAATGTATTAAGCAAAAGTTCGTCTGCACTTATTTTTGTTATTTATTGGAGCAAAAAGAGCTGGGTAAATTGAGGTGCTAACGTGATATAGGTGTAAAAAAGGCAAATTGGATACCTGTCTGTAACTAAAAGAGTGCAGGGGGAATTATTGCTGCCACTGTACAAGTCTCTTGCAAGCCATCATTTAAACATCACACAGTATGTCAGACTGATCACTCATGCTCAGGAAAGATGAATTCTGAGTGACAGAAGTGCAGGAAAAACTATTAGATAATCCACAGCTTGCTGTTATGACAGAAAATAAATGATTAATATTTTACTTGGCAAAACAAATAAGGGACTTCAATGGTGTCTACAAATACATTGTGGGAGGAGAACAAGTCTTGTACTAAAATAAACTATCAGTGTATGACTATACGGAGGGTAGAAATAAATTTGTTTTTAATGAACAGAGGAATGGAATTCTGGAACAGAATCACGTCCATTTCTTGGGGCTTCATTTTACTTTTCAGTTGAACAAAACATTTGGGTATCTCCCCAGATTGATGAGTTGTTTTAGGCCACTGAGCTAATGTGAAACAGCTCCTTTGTGTCTCTGAACTTCACACTTTCTCTTCCCTGGCCAGAGTGGTGGCCCTGCGCTGGGATTTGTCCCCACGGGCTGGGTCTGACTCAGATCGGGATGTGCACATCTCAGAAAAGAGAAATTTAAATCTCACTGCACCGCAGACCTCCTGGGGAGCAAAGCAGAGCATGAGGGCACACAAGATGACTTGGAATTACAGTCAGGAGGGGGTCTTTTATTTTTTAATCTATCTATTCCAAGCAAAACATTTGGACTAATGCAAGAAACCCCCAAACACTGTAGTTTGGGTCGAATGGCCTTTCAAAGCCAGACCAGACACAAGGTATTCCCAACGGAAAAATCGATTTTCACCCAGATTTCAGTTTGGTATAAGCAGTGTTTTCCATCAGAAAATCATCCCAACGGAAAATTACTAACTGGTTCTAGTACAAAGTGACTAGCAAAGCTCTCAAAATGATTCAGTGGCAAGGCTGGAATGAGAACCCACAGCTCCTGACCACGAACCCTGCGCTCTAACCACGAGACAAACACTCATCTTTCCCTGAGCAAGGTTGTTCTGCAGCATTTCTGCTCGGGCCGAAGTGGGAATACTCTGGAAATGTTGCAAGAGGACTTTTTTTTGCTGCAAGATTTCCTGTTGTAGAATATTTGGGGGGTAACGGGAAAAATCCCTGGTGGCTCCCTGGGGCCAGAAGTGTTTGGATGTGATGGGAATGTGAGAGCTGCCATCAGCTCCTCCCTGCGTGGGATGAGGAGGGACATGCAGGGGTGTGCTGGGATCTGCTCCCAAACCGTGGAGGGCTCAGCCATGCCTTGGACTCCGTGATCTGAGAGGTCTTTTCCAACCTCACTTATTCTGTGATTTCTCTGATTTCCAGGGATACATTTGAGGGCATCCCACTGCCCCATCCTCTCTCCATTTTAAGCAAACCTTAACTAAACCCAGGGTTTTCTTCCTCACATTAGCAAATCCAGTTTTTCAGGTAAAACTCTCAGAGCAGAAAACCAAACTCATGGCTTGCAGCCCTGTTTTACTCATTTAATGTGCATTTACATTACATTTAGGGAGAATCAGGGTGAGAGATGTCCTGGGCACTGACATTCCCTCCTGTTTATTTATTCTCCTATATGTTTCTACACATTTATTTGCCTGTACGTTTTTATATATTTATTCTTCTGTACTCTGTACGTTCTTCTCAGTGGTCTCCACGCGGCTTCTCGCACCGCTCCAACGCCTCTGAGACCCCCGATATTTGACAGCCGGCAGCGGGGCTGGCAAACAGGATTTATCAGCACCAAGCCCCCGCCTTTTTGCTGGTCTGGACCCGGGCAAAAGGCGATTCCTGACCCGGGCCAGAGGCGATTCCGTCCCCGAGCCGCCGCTGCCCTCAGCCCCGGCGCGGCCGCCGCCGCTTCCCCCGCCCGCCCCTTCCCGGCGCAGGCGCGGCCGGCCCGGCAAGGGGGAACCGTGCGGCTTTCCCGGCAGCGGCGGGCTCAGGGGACGTCCCCACCGGGGTGTGCTCGGCCCGGGCAGTGCCAGGGGGCACAAGTAAGTGATGGCTGCACGACTAAGGGAGGGCGCTCGCCGGGGCACGCCGGGCCCGGCCCCTCAGCGCGGCCGCCCGTGAGGGGAGCGCGGCGCTCGCTGCCTCAGCGCGGCTCCCGCCCCCGCCCCTGTCCTTGTTCCTTTCCCGGTCCCTGCCCCTTCTCTCCGCCGTGACGCCCGCAGGATTCCGTCCTCCTCCGTTAGGGCTCGGATCCCGCTGTTGAAAAGAGCTCTCGCGTTCGTGTTGTTGTTTAATCACCAGCGCCGCCTCCTTCCCCAGGGAGCCCCTCGCCGCAGCCGCGGGCCCCGTGCGGCGCGCCCCGGCCGTGCGTGGGCTGAGCGGTCACATCGCTCCGCATCAGCTCCGAGCCTGCTGTTCGTGTAGCCGATGGGATTTACGTCCTTCTGGCTCTCCCAAGTTGTCTGCTCCTGACGTTTCTCTACATACGGCCGTATCTAAGTCGCGCTGTAATTCAGTGGGAGCGGTTCTGCCCTTCACGGCCCCCGGGAGCCCGGGGGTGCCCAGGGCTGGGGTGGGCACACGGATCCTCCCAGTGCCTCCTGTGCTGTTGGATCTCCTTTATCCCAGCCGCCTTCCCATATTCCTCAAATACAGCTTCCTGGTGAGGGTAAAAGGAGAGGCACACACTGATTCCTTCGTGGGGCAGAGTGGCAAGATGAGAGGGAACTGAACCTGTGTCAGGGGAGGTTGAGGTTGGAAAGCAGAAAAAGGTTTTCTCCCGGAGGGTGGTTGGGTGCTGGAGCAGGCTCCCCTGGAAGGGTCACAGAGCCAACCTGCCAGAGCTCAAGGGAGTATTTGGACAATGCTCTCGGGCACATGGTGATTCTTGGGGTTCTGTGCAGCTCCAGGAGTTGGACTCGATCCTTGAGGATCCTTTCCCAGCTCAGCTTATTCTGTGATTCTGTGAAAGGGCAGCGCTCAGGTGACCTGACCTAGGCAGGCAGGACATACACCTCACTCACACACTGGCCTGATCCTCCATATCATCCCCAGGAGACTTCCATAAATGTGGTCTCCAGTCTCGTCTCTCTGGCACTGCTGTCCTGCTGCCACCACTGCTTCCCTTGTCCCTGTCTCTGCAGTTCCCCTTTCTGGCACCTTCACAGCCTTGTCTCCTTGTCATGCCCCTGTGATCCCAAGCAGCTCCTGGGCTGGCACAGAGCACACCCCAGGAACCTGCTGGAATTTACTCGTCTTGGCTCTGGGCTTTGCAGCCGGGCCGTGTTCCTGGCTGGTGCTGGGCTCTGCACTGGTGAGGAGCTGGTAACTTGGCAGATTCCTTCCCTGCTGAGGTGCCTGGGATTTGTTAGGAAGTTTAATAAACTTAGCACCAGTGCTCTTCTCTGGAGAGCACTTACGAAACAAATTCCAGGGAAGTAGAGGAGAGGGCTTGGTCATCTCATCTCAGAGGTTTTTACAAAGTAATAAGCAGACACATTGTTGGGAAGGTGGACTTGTATTTCATTCTCGTGTATTTTCTCATCCTGTAACACCATTTGCTTAAGTAGTTGAGGTTAACTTTTTTCTAAGTGTACTTAAATGTAATACAAAACAATGAAATTTTAAAGGCTCTGTAATGCTAATGGTCCCTTTCCTTCAGGAATGTATATGAGCATATGGAAAAAAAAAAGAGGCACTTCTTTTTTCCTGGGAAGGGTGTTAGGGATAGGAGGATGAATGCAGAGAGAATTGGTTGCTTGTAGGAACAGCTGTTCCCAGCTATAAGAATCGTGGCAGAAATAAATTTATAGTGGCAGGAGAGACTAAATAAACTAGTTCTAGGCTAGGAAGTTTTTATGTGTATTCTTAGCCACTTCTATTACTCCATTTTTTTTCTTTCTCAGTTAAATTATCATTTTAAAATGTTGGTTGCTTTGAATAAATAAATAACTAGTTTTGTGCAGAATTAGTGTTTCTTTTAACCTAAGCTAATGTGCAACCCCCTTCCTCTTAAGTAGTTGTGACAGGAACTTCGGGGCGAGTGTTTTTGGAATTGCAGCCCAAATAAATGTTTAATTTTAAACTGACAGATTACTTGGGGCTGTCATTCTTCTCAGGCTTTTACTATGCAAGAGTGAACAAATCCTGTAAAATAAACCGTGAATTGGGCTTATGGACACATGTTTGCTTCTGGGCTGAGCATCTTGAAGTGGTTTGCAGCATGTCTTTAAAAATTTATTTCACTGTTGCATCTACTGCTGGCCTAAGTGCTCCAGTATCTGCCAGGAGTAATTATAGGCAGTTGGTTCAGATGTTGCTTAAATGTGTAAGCCTTGATGGGAAATGCAGTGGATTTCAGCCAGAATGCTAATTTTGATGTTTTATCATTTCATAAAACTGTGAACTCAGAACAAATTATTTTTATACTGATCTGCTGATACGTAATCACAGGGTTAGTGCCAGATTCAACCGTGATGTAGCACCAGAATCTAAAGATGGGATTAAAGTTAGAATATCAGCATTACCCCAGGTTGGCTAATTTGGTATCCACAGTGACATTATGGCTGTATTTACCTCTGTACCCTGCACAGGAGTGTCTGGTGCCAAGGCTGCTTTGCTGCAGGAATGCAGTTTAAAGCTGTTGTGTGAATTGTAATTGTGCTTTTTGAATTGTATTCTCCTCCAAATGACATTTTATAACTTAAACAGATACTTTGAAAATTCACATTATTGGGCTAGGCTGTGTTTACAGTGTACTCCTTTTTTTGTGTGGTGTGTGGTTTGTTGGTTGTTCATGGTTTTTTATTTCTTTCTCCATTTTCATCAGCATAGAGTGAAAAAAATAAAAAAAAGTCACAGGACATGAATCAATTTTACAGGCAGAGAGCAGAGATTATTTCTCTGTCCATCATGGATAGGTTAAAGTGATAGAGACACAGGGATATGAAAGATCTTCCTTAGCATTAGATTGATAAGCTGGTGGATCCAAACACTTGGGTCCATCAGTCATTTTGGAGCCTGTTACCTCTTTTCAACTAGTCATGAAGCTGCTACAGCCAGAATTTATGTAATAATTAGATGGCATTTTTTCCCCCCTCAGTCAATGTAAACAAGATAGTGTCTTCTTTCAGGGCTTCAGGCATTCTGCAGTGTCATTTGGGACACGTCTGTCTGCCAGGTCATTAGCACAGCCTTTGGGGATGTGTGCAGCTGCAGCGTCAGAGCAGGGAAGGGATCTCAGGAGTGCATGGGTTGTATCCACTGCCATTGCCAGGCTGGGGAAAAGAGAGGGTGCTGCTACATAACCCCCTTATTCCTTAACTTTTCCTTCCTGGGAATGGTGTTCTGGCATTAACTGATCAACATTTCCTCTGCTGGACAAACTGGAGGTTATGGCAAGTGTTCAAAATCCTGCCGCTGTGTGAGTGCACCTGTGATGTTCACGAGCCAGGGGTTTAGTCCTGAACTCCTGATAATGCCTGGGAGGTTGCCACTGATGGATGCAGGATCAGACCCTGCTTTTGGAATGATGGCCCAGTCCCAGCAGGGCCCAGAGAGCTCCAGAGGGAATCGGAGCTGTTGTTTTTCCCCACGAGGCTGTGTCTTCTCATCTGATGTTGTGTGTCCCCACAGCCCTTTCCTCAGCCTTCCTTTTTCCTGACAGCTCCTCTCTGCAGCTGTTTCCTGCTGTTCCCGGGGTTAGGTGAGCTCTGGAGCAGGGGGAGTTGCTCTTGTTTCCTTCGTGTGGCAGAGCTCCAGGCCAGGGAGCACCGAGGCAGCCGGGTGTGCTCGGCGTGGGCCTTGTGCTGCTGCCTTGCAGAGCCTATCAGAGTGTGCAGCAGCCTCAGTGGAAAACCTTGAGCAGTATCCCCAGGTCTTCTCCAGGCATGTGGTTGGAAGGAGCTCCTGGATCCCTCCTTTGTCAGCCCAGTGTTTTGGGACCTGCTTGAAGATGGACATCCCTAGCCAGTTCTGTGCTGCTGAGCAGCGCCTCTCAGCTGACACCAACAGGATTTTCCTTCTGCAGCATCTCTGAGCAGTATCTCCACTTGCCCAAAGTGGCCTTGGCATTGTTTCTTGCTGTTTAATAGCACTAACTACTGCAGTGTGTTATGGTACTTGTGTTAGTGCCACATCCATGAGCGCTGAGAGCAGGAAAATGTTTTCTGTCTTACCTGACCATGTAGAGATTGTGAGTTCAGCTCAGTACCCGTGTCTGTGGATAGCTGCAGTGAGGCCTTTGGGGGTGATTCAGAATTCGATGGAATCATGACTGCGTGGAGAAAGTAAATACACAGCAATTGCTTAATGTCTCCTCTAGCTCAGGAACTCAGACACATCAAACAAAACTAGCAGGTGGCACGCTCAGAACAAACCAAAGGGCTTTTTCTTGCATTGTTTACACAGAACTTTATAACTCGTTACCACAGTAGTTTGCAGTTAGAAAAGTTTCCCTGAATTCACAAAGAGCACAAACAAATTTAGAGAGGAAAAAGCCTTCAAGGTCTGCTAATCCTAAAGATAAAATTTCTGGCTCAGGAAGTGCCTTTACTATAGATAGCAGGAGGAAAGGTGTCCTGGGGAAGTACTGCTGGATGAAAAGGGCAGGCATATGCTTTTCTTACGGCTTCTGCTGTTTGTGGAGGATCCTGGGCTAATTGGACCTTTCATCTGACCCAGCACAGCCATGCTCTGCTCTTTAATCAGGGGCCAGAATGCCATTGCTTCTATTTGATCATCAGTACCACAGGCTGTGTCTGCCTGTGTGAGCTGAAGACAGGAACTGGAAGGAGAGCAGATAATTCTTCTGTTTAATACAAACTCTTCTCAAGCAGAATATAGAGAAAACCAACTCTGTTGTACATGTAAGAGCTTGGTATTTACTGACACTGGTCATGCTGACATCCTTCTGCTGTTCCTGAGATAACTATGTAGGCAGTAGAAGCTGAAAATAAATAATTTTTGGATTTAATTTCTTAGAATTATTTAGCTATTTTCACTTCTCCTCTTACTGGTTACACCAGGATAAACCCAAATATGCCTTGCTCTGTGTCAGAGCAGGTGGAAGTAGTTTGGCCTGAAATTATTTAAAATCCAAAAGATAGAATTAGAGGGCAGAGGGCAACAGTGAAGTAATGACTTTGTCTTGGACACTGAAAGCAAGGGGAAGAAAAAAGATGTGGAGAGACATTACAGCAAATTAGTACATAGTGAATTATTTATAGAGAGAAAAGGAGATACTAGAAAATAGTAGAATATCATCAGTCCTGCCTATGCTTGGATTTATTGACACTACATTACAATGTTAGGGGGACAGTTAGGAAGGTTTTGGTGGAACAGTCTAAATATTATAGGACTGGAGTCAGGGTTGGATCCTACTGTTGAAATCTTCCATTATTTGAAGCTGGTTTTCCTTGAAAGATGTGAGAAAGCTTCACAGAATGTACCAGAGCACTGATGACAGAATCTAGAGGTGTTTGGTTTTCAGTGAAGAAGCATATTTTCCCCAGCTCCATTTTTATTTATTCCAATTTTGTTACTGTTAACACAGTCCTCACATTCCTAAGACAGAGATGCTGCATGTATGTGTTTCTGTTTGGGGAAGGGAAGAGGGGAGGTGAGGTGTGCTTTTGTTCCTTGTGCTTGTTTTGTTTGCTGTGGGGTAGCTGACAAATAGATGCTTGTTGATAGTTATAGCATAGTCCCTTGGGCATTTAAGGATATTTTCTATATTAGTATTGCCCTTCACCTCAGAGTTAGAATTCCCCATCTGCTCCTGCTCTCCCACACAGACATGTGCCTTCTTTCTCTTTCCACATTCAAACAAGAATTACAGAAGCTGGAAGAGGGAGTTCATGGTTTTCAAGGAGATACTGCCACTCTACCACCACCATTTATATTGGTTACTCAATTCTAGCAAGCCAGCAAAGTGCTGAATTTCCAGTATCATGTCAAAAGGGTTTGTTTTGGTTTATGTCCTTTCTACAGTTGTAAAGCAGCTTTTCTTTAGCATGTTTAGATCTTTTCACATGAAGCTTATGAAGCCTAATTTGAGCCTGTTAATCTTTTTCTTGGTAAGCCATAGAAAAGCACAGCTGCACTACTAAAAACACACTGTTTATCCACAATCACCGGCTCTGGGCAGCCCGCAGCGTTCCAAAGATCAAAGTTTAAAACAGACATGCCAGTCCTTCCCAATTCCTTGTGTTTAAGCACAGAGCACCACAAAGTCTAAATTGCTGCTGCTGAAAGCTTGTGCTGAGCTTGGGCCTGTGTTGATGTGAGAGTGCAGCTCCTCCTGCCCCGTGACTTTAAGAGAAAGGTACGTCCTGGCAGCTCAATAACCATGAGGTAAAGTGGGACAGATGAGTCTAACAGTGCTCATGAAAATCTCATCTGGTTACTTACTCATTCCTTTTAAAGTAAATAAAGTTAAGGATTTTCTTTTTTTAAATTTTTTTTTGTTAATTTTTTTGCAACTGAGTTTCACCCTTCCTTTTTCTTTCTTCATTGCCTATGTGGGAAAACTAACACATTTGTATAAGGATAAACTGGGAAGTCTGTGGTTTCCAGCATGCACATTTTGAATAATATTTATACAGACTATTATTTAATGGGCCATATAAATATTTATAATATGCTGTAGCCTTTTGATCATAAATGCTTGTTTGAAAAGCCATTCTGTCCCTGCTGTGATTTGCAGAGAAAGAGGCCATTGCTGGTTTAGTGCTTGGGGGGAATTTTGGCTTCTTGTCCTGACTTAGCACATGGATTACCATGGTCAAGCTTGACATGTGTTTTAATTTTACTTTTTTTCCTCTGCCCCTCTCCTTCTGTTTGCAAATTCAAATAATAAGTTGAAAATATGAGGCTTGAATTCTGTAGTGGACAGACAAGGCTGTGTTGAAGTTCTGGAGGTTTTTTTCTCTTGGCTGCAAGGAGCCAGGCTTCCTGAGTTTAGATCCTTCACGGATTTAGAAGGAACTATCTCCACTGCCTTCCACCCCTTGGAAGTCCATGAACATGCATCATCCATGCATAAAATATTTTAGTGTCATGTTAGGAATATGATGCTTGATGAGCTGAACTGACTGGACTTTTAGGACATTTTATTTCAGTCATTTTTCTGGTTCAGTTTTCATCATGATTGTATTGCCTGCTGAAGCTAAGAATCCAGCAGATAAAAAATCCAAACCAATGTTTTATTTGCACAACAGTTTTCTGTTCACATGGCAATGAATGTTGGTGTCCAAATTCCAAAGCAAGAAGCTTGTGCAGAGACCTTCTGCTACCCTGAACTCCATTAAAAAGCTCCTTCAGCTCTGATTTGGAGCTTCCTCTTGTACCAAAGGAATCTTCTGGAAACAGAACAGAATGACAACATTCCTCTTTAAAATTCTTTCACTGTACTTTGGCTAAATATTTTCCACCAACTTCTTTGCTGAGTTCTTAGGTTCTCAAGAAATACCCTTGGGCAGAGTCCATAATTGCTGACACTTATGACCTAGAGATGACAGTGTTTTTTGTGGATGGGGTTGATAAGTAGGTGGCATACCAAGTGCTTGGTATTCCAAAAAAACCCTTGGCATCAAATTATGTTTTTGCAGGCAGATCAGATCCTGTTGCAGAGACACTTTACTTTGAACAGGCTCTGTAACTTAGTGCTTGCTGTTATTGAAAAAGGATTAATATTTACGTTTTTTTCATGAGATATTGAGTGCTGCTTTGTGAATCTAGGTGAGCTTTATTCTGAAAGAGCCCAGCTGAAATAAGTTTGGGATTCTTGGTTTTGTACTGTCTCTTAACTCTTTCCTGTTCCCACTGCTTGACAGCAATAAACTGGTGGATGTGCAAAGGCTGATATGCACTGCTGGAGCAATAAACAGACTCTGCTTCCTGCCCAGTCACTCACTCAGGCACATCCTGGTTGCTTAGTAAGGAAAAAAAAGGAAAGTAAACATTACATGGGCAGATTGGGTTCCAGGTTTCAAATGTTTGTGGGAAGAATCCAATGCAAAGCCATAATTTCAAGTGCTGAGTAGGAGGTACTGTGAGCTTAATTCTCTAACATCTGCTAAGCTTGTTCTCTAAGTAGCAAAAACACATTAATGAGCTAAAATCAAGGCTGCCATACAAGGAAGAGAAATTTGGAGTAATATTGTGTGTGTGAGCAGGAGGCAGGATATAAAATACTCCTTTTGCTATTTGTATTTTGTGAAAATCAAATAAGAAGGATTTGCCTATGTTTAAAAAAAAAAAATCTGGTTTGCAGCTTGTGGTTAATTCTCAACTTTTTATGAGTCAGCAGCTAAAGGCAGAGCTGAAATAGGGGAAAAACAGGGAAATTTGTGAGATAATATCAGGAACAGTATTATGTAATGTCTTTGTAGTAAAATTTCTCACAAGGAGTTTGCAGCACCTGCAGCCAGCCTTTGGAGCTTTGGGGAGGTGGAGTGCAAAATTAAGAAGTAAATAACATGTTGAAAAAAAGTCTTAAAACTGCTTTTGCAGCTGAAAGCTAAGAGGGAGAAGCTGAGTGCTGTCACCCCCAGGTGACAGATGCAGTATTAATCACCCATAGCAGCAGAGTTGTCCTCTCTGGCAGAGGGATTGGCTTTTGTTCCTCTGACCAGGTCACAGAGCCAGGGCCAAGAAAATAAAGCAGGCTTTCTTGCCAATATTCCTAGGTGTTAGACTCATGGCACACCATTATTTTTAGCTGATTGCTCATCGCTTGGACACATGACCTTGCTTAATGAGATTAGTGTGTGTTGCACCTTATCTGCTGGGCAGAACCAGCATGCTGGAGGCAGCAGCCAGGATTTCCAGCAGGACCACAATATGCTCTGTAACTTGGAGTTTTTTCTACTTTCTGACATTATTAGAAGCTGATGGTCTGTGCAGCTACCCTGGTGACCCTGCACGGTGTGAGCAGAATGTGGTGTGGTGACTGCTCTGGTCTGTCCCTTGTGCTGGCCAAGCACAGAACAAAAAAGCAAAGAACAAAACCAAGGGCCCTGGACCCAGCAGTGGGGTCTGGGCATGAAGTGCCAGGTTGAAGCAGGAAGAAGTGATTGTGTGATAACAGGTCTTCACAGACTGACCACAATTCCGTGAGCTGATTAAGGGATGGAAGGGAGTTGGTTTCTTCAGCCAGGGTGTTGTTTTATGCCATTTTCAGTGCAAATGAATCTTTGTCCTGATTAATTACTATCCAAAATTGGATTTTTCTGAGATAGGGGGCTCCTTTTTTCCTTCTCTGTTTCACCTGCTGCTTCTAACCCTCAGTGACTGTAGATTTGTGATATCCACCAGCAGCAGTGGTTACAAGCCAACCATGGATGTGAAAGAAACCTACATTGTACCAGTAGATCTTGACCTGTACTCAATGCTATTATTAAAAAGAAAAAAGAAAAAAATATTCATTTGAAATGTGAATAATCATATTCTGTTAATCAGGACTTTCCAGATCTTTCCCCCTTTGCCTATACTCCTCCCTCTAACCACCCCATCTGCCATATCCAGAAATTATCCAGGTCACTTCTTGAGGAGAAGTGAGCTGTTTTTAAGTAGAGCCATTTCAATACTCTTTAAATACCATGTATTTCAAATGCCAATTTATCCATTTGTTTTCTGAATATCAGAAGCTGTGTGTCAGCTGAATTTCATATGTTTCAGAGATGTAAAAGGTTCATACAAGCACTAAACGTGCTACTTGTCTGACGTTTCAAATACTTTTATCAGCTCTTACTTAGCATTCTCACAGCTTGATTCAAATGTAAATGTTAACTATTAATTAAGAACAAACTGTGAGAAATTAAGAACAGTGAATTTGTCACTATATTAAATGTCAAATAGTTAAACTTAATATAGTGAAATAAGCAACTCATTGTGAATAATTAAATCAATTAACTTAACCTCACTTTGTTCTTGTAGGATGTCAGAGTAGGCAGAGATTTCACACCATGCTCTCATGGCTCAACACATTTTCAGAAAATTATTTTCTGAGTCTTTAAAGTGGTGTGAATTGATGGTGGAGAGCTCTTGAAAAATTTATTTGTTCTTTTTTTCCTCTGGGTAAAACGTACCTGATTGTCATGTAGTTACTTCGTAATTACCATTATCACACCACAGGTGGGATGTTTGGCTTGATGGGAGGCAGCAGCTCTTGGCACTTTTTCTATCAGTCATTTTATCTGCTTTTAGCCCCTTTTATTTCTTTTCCTTCCAGAGGTTTTATTAAAGATGCCTGGTGAGAAGCAGAGTGCAGTGAAATACTACGTTGGAGTTGACGTGGGCTCAGCCAGCGTCCGCGCGGCGCTGGTGGACGGGTTTGGGACGGTGGTGGCACATGCAGAACAACCCATCCAGGTGTGGGAGCCCCAGCCTGACCACTATGAGCAATCCTCTGCAGACATCTGGGCTGCCTGCTGCTCTGTCACAAAGGTGGGCAAGGACAAAATGAAGGATTTGTGTTGCAAGTTTTGTATGTTCACGATCGCGCAGTCCCCGTGCCTGTCACTTCCCTTGGTCTGTTCATGCTGTGTAACTTGTGACCACCCTTGTGCATCAGAGGCACCTTGAGGCTGATGCAGCTTCACAAATGTCTGTTTTACTGATGAGGAGTTGAAGGCCAGAGTGAAGAAAACTCATGCTACAGTTGCTAATAGAATGAAAGACCTTTCTTTGTGCTGTTACTGCAGAGGGAGCATTTACCCACTGCCTTCAGGTCTCACATCTGTGAGCTTTGTTTAACTGGTGAATGCTCTGCCCACGAGACAGTTCTTGGAGGAGTCAAGGTTGCTCAGAACCTGGCAGTGCATATATCCAGAGATGTGCATTGGGCTGCTCTGGAGTCATAAAGGAGGATTTGTCATAGATAAATTATAATCTGGTTTGTGGATGGCCCCTAAAGTAACACTTGTTATCCTCATTATAAGAGGATCCAGTGTTATAAGACCAAAATAAATAATAAATGTCTGTGGATAGTATCAAGCATAAAACCAGATTGAAATAGACTTTACTACAGGGGAAAATTTGTACCCTCTGATCCAGGGCTCTGCCTGTACATAAGGAGATAAAGGTAAATTAGAGACCTTGCTTGCAGTGCACACAGAGGCCATTTCATCTTTCTCACTCCAGCCCCTGCCTGCTGCATGTTCTAAGGTTGGCTTTTTAAATATTCATGATAAGCTTGGTAATTTGCAGATGGACTGTTCACCCATTGTCTTGTTATTGATCAGCCTTTTCAAACATTAATGAGCTTGGCTCTGCAGAAATACCCTGAGATGGAGAAGAGGAGGTGAGTGGATGGAAGGAAAAGAAGGGAGTACAGGAGTGCTAGGGAAAAGCAGCTTAAAGCAGAGCAAGTCTTCCTCTGCTTATTTGATTTTTTCTCTGCCTGAGTGGCTTTGTTCTTGCTCTGGACCTCTTTAAATGCAATCTCTTATATTTAAGCAATAAAATTGTCTCAGAAACTGCAGTTTTACAGAGCCAGTAAGAGACTGGCACTGTGCAAGTCTACTGAAAGTCTTTCCTTATAGTACTAATTAAAATAATGATATTTTTATTGTTGCTGAGAAGTGGCAATTTATTACCGTGCTACATTTTAGGTGTCTTGCAACCTCATTTGGCACTTAATCCTTGTGGGTGTTGTGTTTTTTTTTCCAGAGCTGCTGGAAGCCATGAGGTTCAGGCATTTTGGGGCAATGGTTTGGTTTTTTTTTTTGAAAACCTTCCAAAAAATATGCTATTCACACTCTTGGTAGTTGAGTAAAGGTGTGCATTGCAGAGGTGTTATCATGGCTACAGGTTTTGACCAACTTTACTTTTGGAACCCTTCAGTATTGCAAGACAAACACAATATTACCAAAGCAATTCTGGAAGATTGTTGCTTCCACAGGCAGGAAGTCAGTGAAGTAACTGGTGGAAACACTTGGTCCTAATCCTCATCCATGTTTCACATCCAGCTCAGCTCAAGCTTTAGTAAAGAGACAAAATTAATGTTGAAGGTTTTCTGCTACCTTTATTTACTGATATTTTTGTGCTTCCTGCTTTTATCCAGGACTGTGAATAAAGACCTCGGAATTTGGATTTGAAGCACAAAGAATTTTTGGTAATTTGGTATATTTATGATTTAAAGTTTTAAAGAACACTGAATTTAGGAAATTTCTGAGTTTTAGCTAACTTGTAACTCATTTTGTGTACTCACTAGTTCACATGGCACTTGCACATGCATGGATATATTTGTGTTCTGTGTGTTCTGTGTATTTTCAGGAAGTTGTCCGTGGAGTGGATGCCAGCCTGATCCGAGGGCTTGGCTTTGATGCTACCTGTTCCCTTGTTGTGGTGGATAAACAGTTCCAGCCTCTGGCAGTCAACTCTGAGGGTAGGGCTCCACACAAAACCTGGTGTTACTGTGTGAGTTTTACCACTGATGGCAGGGAACTCTCCATGCCTTCCAAATGCCAAGTGGTGGGGCTGGCTCTTGGAGATGGAGATGACACAAACTCTTTTTTCTAAGAGGATTTTTTTCCCCTGGTTTTACTGTTTTAATTTTACTGCAAAATTAAATCTGAGATGAGAATTACTTACTGTTTGGTTAAATATTTGGCATCTTAAGATCACATTCATTCATCTTGGCACTGAGAAATTGCTTCTTAGGAAAATCTATGCTCATTTTTCATTTTGGTATATTTTCTTCTCCTTCACACCATAGTGATCATAGCTTTTATAGTGTGTATAATGCCCATCTACACTGGCTAAAGGAATGTTAAAAATGTTAGTGTTAGTGTAGTCTAACTGCTTGCTCTGTCATGGAGCTGCAGGCAAGAAGTTCAGTTTGTGTATTTTATTGCACTGGTTTTCTGTCTTTGTCTAGGATGGTGCTAAACTTCAGAAACAGTCTGTGATCTTTTTCTAAAAATCTGGGGGGTTTTAATTAGTTTTTTGGTAGATGATTCAGAAGACTCACAAAAAGTCTGTGCTGCACTTCTTTTACCTAGTGAATCCCACTTAAGATTAGGTGTGTGCTATATCAGTAGTTACAGAGACATAATCATAATTCTGTGTATGTTCCCTTTCTTTTCTCAGATGTGTTTGTCATCTCCTCCTATCCTTCTCAAAAAAACCAGCTTTGCCCCCAAAATGTCCTTTTCCAAATTTAGATCAGATTATTTATTTTTCAGTCTGAGAGTCTCTTACAATCTCTTCGATGCCTAATGATGTTTGGGGCTATTTTGGGTCTAATGAGTCAAATTCAGTTCTCATTTTTTGTGGTCTAATATTCCTGAGAACTTGGAGTTTACACAGTGGTGGTGCTAAACAACAAGACAAGAATTCACTCAGTACTGTAATGCTGTGAAGAGTCTTGCAGTGGTGGTGTTTCAGACAGTTTCACAGTTCTGAGTTGTATTTCAATCCATTTTAGAAATATTGATGTGCCTCACTCTTCTGCCTTGTTTTGGACTCTGTTTTCAAGATGATGCTTGAGTGGCTGTGCTGTGGAGTGTGCAGTGTACTTAGCCAGAGAGGAATCTGCAGTGTCACCTGGATTACTGTTCCCTCTGGCAGGTCCTCTGGAGGTTAATTTGGATAAAATGTTCTTTGCTTCTTGTTCTCATTTGTGTGTGATGCAGACTTGCCAAATGCTTTTTCCTTGCACATCCAAAATAAAACCTTTTCAGCAAATTATCCCCCTCAAAACAGTATTTTGGAAATGAATTAGGGTGGCTCTTCTCATAACCATAGAAGAGGAAAGAGAATCCCTGTAGCTGATTGAGTTAATTTAAGTTCACAACATAATTGTTCAGATTTTGTCACATTTTTTGGTTTTGGATACTAAAATGTTCCTTTATATTATTTAACTACATATGTGAACTTTTTCAGGGAGTTTGGGTTCTTTGAGTGAAATACCAGAGAATATGGTGTTTCACAGTTCTTGGATGCTCACAAGCCTGATTGGTTTCAATCAACATTCTCAGTACTCAGCATGTCCTCAAATTGGCTCAGAGGGCTAAAATTTTAGTTTTAGATATCCACTGTGAATTCTTAACACACATAGAATTTGAGTTTTCAGTGTAGAAGTGAAAGTGTGAAGCAGTTTAGAGCCTAGTAAGTTAAAGTGCTGAGCTGGGGTTAAACCAGAGCTGAAATAAGTCTTTTTTCTGTTTTCCCCCCAAGGACAGAACCATAGGAATGTGATCATGTGGATGGACCATCGTGCAGTGAGCCAAGTCGAGCGCATCAATGCAACCCAGCACAGGGTTCTGAACTATGTAGGGGGAACCATGTCTGTGGAAATGCAGCCACCTAAATTGCTCTGGATAAAGGAAGTGAGTACATTTAACTCTCTGGTGCATTTTTACTAGTGATCAGTGCCCTTGTTAATTCCTGAGAATGAGATTTTTAAAGCAAAATCTTCAGTCTCAGTGTTGAAAGCCAAGATGTGCAGGGTAAGGCCAGGCTAAAGTTGTGATTCAAACCTTTTGAGGTTCTTTCTTCCTCTCAATTTTGTAGAAATATATTTGATTTTATTGAAATTGAGCATTCCCTGACAGAAACATTCCATATGCCTTCCTTATCTAAGATTAGATATACATACAAATAGAGGTACAGATAATAAATAAAGTATTCTAGGATTTAGTTATGGAGGTGTATTTCCTGCACCAACTGGAGCCTGGAGTGCCAGAGGAGTGCCTTAGAGGGATCCAGCAGTGCAGAGGAACTCTCCACTTGCAGCTTCAGGTTAGTTCTGTCCCATCAGTAGGAATAAACCATGTGCAGAGGCAGGGTGCCCTGTGTGTAATGTGGAGCTCTGCTTCTGTCCTCTGTGTTTAAGTTTGATGTGTTACAGCGGCCTCTTAATTACAGATAAAAGGAGAGACACTTGCCACTTGAAATTTTTATAACCTCCTCCAGCCTGGTTTTTTGAATTTGGCCTCAGTGATGCTCACTGTCATTTTAACAAAGCCCAAATATAAATTACTTGCTGCCAGTTTCAAGCAGCCAAATTCTCCTGTTCTTACAGACATGAGACATTATATTGTAACAAGGTACAGAGTGGGGGAAGTCAAAGGAATTATCTGGGAGAAGCAGGTACTGACAGATTAATGATAATAGAGGGCAATGAATGTTGATAATGAAATATGAATATCTATCTACTAGTTCTTCTCAAGCTATGAGTATCATACATCAGTCATTTTATCAATAATAAAATGTAAGCTGTAAAAACATTAAATGAATCCTTTGCATTTAAAGCATTTTTCTGTTGCAGGGTCTGGGATATCAGTACCTAGCTGCTCAGGAAATCCAGATTATGGGGTGTCCAATGTCTGCTGTGACCTCAAAGCCCTGTGCATGATTGCTGTGGTGTAAAGGGGAGAGCATTGCTGGGCTTGTTCCCTCCATGAACCAGTGGGTGGGACACAGGATTCTCCTCTCCCCAGGTGCCAGCCAGCAGCAGGGATTTCCTGCCAGAAGGGTGCCACAGAACAGGGCTTGTTTACCTGTCCCTTATCTGACATACCAGATAAGGAGATTATTGTCCTTAAGAGAGAGTTTTTTACCTCAGCGTCTGCCTGCTGAGCTGCCCACTCCACAATTCCTGCATCCTGACTGCTCTGGGCATGACTCACCATTAAACTGCTTAAGCCTGCCCTGCTTAACTCAGGCACCTCAACACCCAGAGCAGCACCTCAGCTGCTCAGGAGCAGTAACATTATCCTGGGGTGGGCTGTAATCTGCTGAGAATCAGTTAAACCTTTTAGCTCTGGAGAGGTGTGGGATTGAGTGGCTTTACTGCTTCTGTACTTGCAAAATAGGAGGGGGAAAGGAATTAAGTGAAGAGTGAGGGTTTATTTTTCATCCATGGCTTACCTGACATCAGAGCTGTCAGCAAAGGGTCACGTTGGCCTCTGACAGCTGAAACAGCCTCATGTAATGCAAGTGTCCTCACTTTTTGCCAAAGAAGGCAAATCTTACAATAAATTTGATGTCAGGTTGTTCAGGTGAAACCAACAACAGCAGTTTGCACATCAGTTGTTTCTCAGTGGACTGACTTGAACTGGGCTACAAATAGAAATTATTTAAGTCTCTTCAGATTTTTTGTTATCAATATTTTACATATCAATAAACTGTAACACAGATATTACAGTTATGGTCAGGAAAAATACTTAAAGAATGGTATTCAATGTGTTCTTCCTGTTTTTGAGTTGTATGATCTTTATTTTCTGTGTTTAGTGTATTTTCCAATGGCAGTGAGATTTTGATCTAGCTCACACATTTCAGGGAAAATATACTTTATAATCTCACAACAGGATCATTTCTTAAGCTAATAATAATGCACAGACTGGCAAAAAGGAAGCTTAGTTTTCAAATCCCACAGGAGAATTGCAAGATTAGCAGGTAGCAAGACACGTTTTAGTTTTATTCTATCCTTTTCAGTTATCTTAGGGGTTTGCAAAGTTGAAACTGAAATTTCCATTGTGCTTCTGCTTAATTATGATAAGTGGTGTTCAGAAAATGAGTGCACTGTACCTGCTTTGACCTGGTGACTGCCTGGGAAAGTTTCACACAGCGTTCCCGACACTGTGAGCGTGGCTTTGGCCTCTCCAGCTTTCCTAACTATTGGGTTTTTTTTTTTTCCTTTCTTTCCTTATTCCTTTCTCAGTATTCCTCCCTAATGTTGTGATATATCTGACAGCATCCCAGGAAATCAAGACAAAAACAGTGGATTGGGCACATTCTGACCATAATCAAAACTGGCTAAACCAAGGTGTATCCAGAAGCTACTTTGAGCCTTTGTTCCTTCAGTTGGCATCATGTTTCTGGAAAGTTTTTTATCAGAAGGCTTGACATGGCTGCAACACATTCAACACAGGGATGTTTGTAAAGAAAGCAGAGCAGAACAAAACCACAGCCAGACACTTTGCACAGTCATGCTCCAGGTCAGCATGTACACCCTAATATATGAAGAATCAATGTTGACTTTTGCTTTGAATTCTCTGGACCTTATTTTGAACTCCCCAGGAATTTAATGTTTCTGCTATGAAACGTTTTTGCTGTTTTCCTTCTGTACATCTGCCTGGGATTGGTGCTGGGTACATTCCACAGCTGCTTGCATTCATATGGGTTTTGCAGAGAGAATGCAGTGGGGAAAAGTACTGCTTTATGTCTGAAGTGAAATAACAAAATAGAAGATAATAAAATAAATAAAAGATAAATTTAGGAGATTACTAGATGCACTTATGGAAGGAAGTTATTTAAAGTACTGATACTAAATGATGGTGGGTTTATTGTTACACCCAGGGGTTAATTGTGTGTACATTGTTACCAACGCTTCCCTCTTCCTTTCCCTGGTGCTACCCTGGGTCTGCAAGACCACTTTAGGAGATTCTCTTGTCTCATGTTTTGTCCTGGGTTCTCCTAACAGTATTTGTAGCCCTGATCTCTATGAGGAAGGGTCTGACATGGGTCTTATCAGCAGTGCTAACTTGTGAGTGATTGATTAGGGTGTCTCTCAAAGAAAGAAGTGGAATTTGTTTCTGTGGCTTGAAGAATTTTCATCTAAGCAATTAAAAGTACTTCTAAAGAATGTGACTTTGCAAATTTTCTGTGAATTGGTTGGAAGTAATGGAGAAGAAGGAGAAGGGGGAAAGGATGAAGGTGGCTTACAGGACAGTTGGAGAGGGACTTTGGACAAGGGCCTGGAGTGACAGGACAAGGGGGCCTGGTTTCACACTGACAGAGGGCAGAGTTAGATGGGAAGAAATTCCTGGGAAGAAATTTTTCCCTGTGAGGGTGCTGAGGCTGTGGCACAGGTTGCCCAGAGAAGCTGTGGCTGCCCCATGCCTGGAACTGTCCAAGGCCAAGAGGGGCTTGGAGCAACCTGGGATAGTGGAAGGTGTCCCTGCCCATGGTAGGGGGTGGAACTGGATGAATTTTAAGTTTCCTTCCAACCCAAACCATTCTGGGATTCAGCAATGACCTAACTGTGCTTTTCCATCTCCATCACCTTGTTCCTGGAACTGAAGCTGCAGATGACCTCACTCAGTGAGAGGAATGAGCTGACACCACTGTACAAGAAGTAGATACTGGTCCTTATCTCTTGTGGCTTTCTGCTTCCTCTCCCCTTGTATTTATTTGTGGAGAGTTGCTGCAGGTTTTCTTCCAAGTCACAAGTTACTCTCATCTGCTTCCTTTTGAATTTCTTTTCCATATCATGTTTTCTCTTAAACATTTCATCTCCCTACACAGCACAGGGATGCAACTAGAGACTGGAGACTTCAGGGTCTATTCTCTTCTTCCAGCTCTTCATCTCTATACCATTTTGAGTTTGAATAAAAAACCTACATTTTTAAGGCCATAATAGGATTTTTGAGATCTTCTATTTGATTTGTATTTGGTTACATTCCGTTCAGTTTGATTGGGGCTGAATCATTTTACCCTCTGGCATCTCTTAGTCAGCATCCATGAAATTAATTGGTTGGTCTTGATGCTTGTGATTGCAGGTAGGTGTTTTATATATGGCAAAGCCATCCCTGCAAGTGGAGTTTGTGTGTTGGGGACAGCTGTTGGCAGCAAATGATCAGCTGAATGCAGCTACTGTGAGGCCTGTGGGGCACTCTGGTTAAAATGTGCACATCTGTGGCTCACTTAGGAGCAGCATTGTATTTTTCTGCCTGTGTGGATGATGTGTGGTGGTAGAGTCCAGTGTTAAGTGCAAAACCAAACAAATACCTGATTTTTTAATAAAACTTGCTTCTGTGTGTGCAACCACATTTGACTTTTGAATGTGGTCACATGAATTAAGAACATCAACTGTAAATGAAGTTGAAACAGAGAATCCTTTGACACATATTTAGAAACTAGCTGAAAAATGGTTCTGACAAAGTCTTCCTGAAGCCAGTAGGTAAATTTGAATATAACCTTCACTAAAAAAGGAAAGTAATTCCTGGCTACTGGTTCTTTTAAAATAGCCAATAAAGTTTACTCCTTTTGCTGTTATTTCCTTAGATTTTGTTATATACAATTTTCTTACAAAACATTATTGCAACAGTTTTTTACTTCTGGAGTTGCAGTTACATTTTTGTGCACTTTACTAAGCAGGTTCTATAATTTTGGTGATTTTGGCTAAAAAGATTGGATGTTCACTGCCTGAGTGCATAGGTAGCTCTGGGGGATAGATGCCTGCATGTGATCTGAAGATGTGAGTACATAACTCCTTCACTTGGGAATTTTGCTGTAGGAGTTTGTCGGTACAACCCAACCAGTGCTGTGGCAAACCAGTGTTAGAGCAATGAGAAGAGAACTCAAACACAGCAATGCAAGAACTGCAGGGAAGGGTTGTCCAATTCCAGAATTAGCCTGTTCATATTTTTTTTTCCTAGAGATAGCAAAAGAAGAAAATGTTGTTTACTAATTTCAGCTGAAAGTGTTATTGTAGTTTGTGCCAAAATGAAAGGATGCATATTTTCCTCATAAATGACGTTACAAACCAGCTATTTCTAAAAAATAGTCCCATTAAATCAGAGATGCTGAACTTTACTGTTTATTTTAAGTGGGTGGGGGATGTTGGACTGGGGGTAGGTATTTGCTTGGTAACTGCCTCCAAATGAAATGCAGTCTTCTGTGTTCTGTTTTCACAACTCCACTCTTAATTTCATGTTTAGAAGTGAAGAAGAACATCTCTCTAGGAAAAAGAAAACCCAAACCATGGTATGACTGCTTAGCATCTCATTCTTCTGCCATTAATAACTAAAATCAATAGTCAGTGAGTAGGGATTTTTTTCTGTCAGTGATCTTCCTGTATGCTACAGTTCACATCCTCAGTTAGAGCTGCTGTTTGATCCATCATCTTTCTTCCTTCTATGCACCCCTGACTTGCAGCTACCAGTGGGATCATTTGCAGAAACAATTGAAACCTCTCTTTCCCTGGAAGGAAGGGTACTGGATGAAGTGGCATTAGCTTGGCACCAACTGCTTTTGCTGGTGCTTGTCTTCTTCACTGCTTGCTGCACTTGCAGCTGGCTTTTTGTCTTGTTGAATGTGACTGAATATTTTTCCATTAAAATGAATAATAAATTCTGTGTTAAATGAGAATGACTCCAGGCTGTTGAGTTTGGAACTGAACTCTTGTTTAGAATTGTTTATAAATGTTTCAGCACTCTGTGTTATCACAATCCATACACAGTGCAGACACACATGCATAAGCTGTACTTCAGACTGAGTCTGGCTTTCAGCTGCAGTTGCAGATCAGGCAGAAGTGCCTTTTAGAAACAGCACTCACAGCAGGAGATGTGAAGCACCTGCACCTCTGAGCGTGTCCTGCTTGGGCTGTCCCCTGTGTGTCTCCTCTCCTTTGCAGTGGGACAAGGCTCCCAGCAGGCACACACTGTCCTCCAGCCTTGTTCCAGCTTCTCCAGCTCTGATTGCTGCTGCTGTGCCTGCTCTGTCCCTCTGCAGCCCTTTCTGGCCTGGCCTCTGGTGCTTGCCTGCCTGTGGTGCCATGCCAGGATGCCTCAGGGATTTAAGGATCCCTGCACCAGTGTCTGGGTGGTGCAGGCAGTTTTCTCCCCCTTCAGCAGCAGCCTCACTCCAAGAGTTTACTTTCCAAGCCCCTTCTCTCCCCCTGCCCTAGTTCCTGACTCTAATAATTCAGTCAGTTAATCTTAGAGTGCAAGCTGTGTGAAAATTGATCAGTTTGCAGCCATGGCTCTGGCAAGGATGGAATTTCTGCTCATGGCCTATCTTGGGTGTCTGGGAATAGCTCTATCACATGGCTTGGCATCCAGTGGGAAGTGTGGGAGATCCAAGCTGTAAATCCTTGCTTTGACTTGGAGCAGGGCATGGGACATGAGTTTTTAGATCCCTGTGAATGTGTGCATTAAGTGTTCCATTGTTCCCTTTCTTTCTTTCTTTCACACAATGTGCATTTGTTTTCTGTAATTTAGAAAAAGACACCCTATGTGTGTATTTTCAGTCCAGTTAAGAAATCCCTGATTTTCCCTTCTTGCCTAGGAAGATTAAAATACATTGCACTACCTAATTCTTAAACTCTTTGACCCCAAGTATTTGGGATTACTTATAAAAATCCCAAAACATTATTCTGTGCAGGTGTAGCTGTTAAAGCAAACCAAAGCAATGAGAGAGAGAGATGAAGAAAAAGGGCACCCCATGAGTACCTCTGGAAAGCAGAAAGATTGTGAGTTCCTCTGCAAGTGAGTTTGGAGGGTGAGTTGCAGGATGTGAATACAGCATTGGGAACGTTCCTGGATCTTTTCCACAATCCTTTTAATGTGGTCACAGACTCCTGACTGGGTGAAAATAAATTTGAATTAACTTCAGTGAGTGTCGAAAACATGGAGACTTTAAATTTGTTTGGAAAAAGCATCAGGGCGTGCTATGATTTTTTTTTTTTGTCTGTACTAATTGGTGATGACACAGCATCAAGATGGCAAAAAATGAATCATTTGGATGTTCATGAAACAAAGTATTTTGAGTGTCACTAACTTGTGGCTTTTGGGAATTCTTGAAGTAATAGAATAAGGATCCAAGGAGTACATTTGATGAAACAGATTTATTTGAAGAGGACAGTTATTCTTAATCCATTTTCTTTTCTGATTAAAGTAACAGCCTGAGTACTCCTGTTGCTTCTTGAAGGCTCTCAGGTGTGTTAACAACATGTAATAGCTTTTAATATCAAAATAATCAGGCTGAATGATCTTTGGGCTGAACTATGGAACACCTTGGCATTCATATAGCAAGTTAAATTTGATGTGAGCAGCAACCACATATGTCTGGGAGGTGAACTAAACCTGAGTGGTCAGGAACAGGCATCCAAAGGTTGTGTGTTTTATGCTAAAAAGTTGTAATCAGAGCATTTCTTTTTTGAATTCAATAGAAACCCAGTAAGTTTTAGAACCTTTTCAAGGTCTAAACTCAAAAAGTTTTAAGTTAGATTCTTGGCATGACCCAAAACTAAACAAAATTTTGCTTTTTTTGTACTTGCCCAGTTGCACGTTAGTTTCTCAAACTCACAGATTTCAGCAACTTTCTGGACTTGTAAGATTTTGGTTTGATATCACAGAGTATCTAAGTTATGTTACAGAATCACAGGATGGTTTGGGTTGGAAGGGACCTTAAAGCTCATCTCATTCCAACCCTCTGCCAAGAGCAGGGACACCTTCCACTGTCCCAGGCTGCTCCAGTCCCTGTCCAACCTGGCTTTGGACACTTCCAGGGATGGGGCAGCCACAGCTTCTCTGGACACCTTGAGCCAGGGTCTCTCCACCCTCACAGGGAAGAATTTCAAGAGCCAAATATGATTTCTCTAAGATGGAATCATGTTCTCTTTTAGTTCAGCCTGTACATTCTTGACACTGCATGGAATTAATTTCTGTTCCAGAAAGATCCCAGCAAAGACTTGTGTTTCTAGTGCAGGAGCTGATCATAAGTGAGAAAACTTTAAACTTTTCAATTATTTAAGAAACTGGTGGAGATTTTTCAAGCAATCTTACCTTCTGTGGAAGTTTGATTTGTGACCCTTGTGGGCTTTTGTTTAGTTTTCATATTCTCTACTTATTTTAAAGTGCTGAGGTCAGAGGTGACCATTGGGATTGCTTTGTGATGCTCACTGTCTGTCACACTAGAATCCAACATTACTCCTGGGAAAACTTTCTTCCCATTCATCCTGGTCTGATACCTGTGGGTGGTGTGGAGATTGTATTTGTGGAAAAGTAGTTTTGAGAATATGCAGTGCTAACATAATCTGAAATCAGACTGAGCTTTGGAGATGGAAACAAAGATGTGGCCAGCCTTTTCTGAGTCTTCTTGCTTTCTGGACCATCATCTGTCTGCAGGTGGAAACTCCTTCTGAATGATCTGTCTTGGTGGAAGAGTTTTTTAAGAATTTGAGAATGTTGTGTGGCTTTTCAGAAAGCCATGTGATCTGCAGGCTTGCTTTGTGCACTCAAGAGCTCCTTTTTCCCCCCTATACTTATAATTAACAAATCTTAAATTTTAAATCTTAAATTTTAAACATTTTAAAAATCTTAAATGGCTTATTTTAGAAAATGGAACATTTTTCTGACCACTGTTTTTTGATTGTTGACTTTGAGTTGAGCTTGAGTTTGAATTGAATTGTGTTTGAGTTTGAAAGTTGTTGACTTTGAAACTGCTCTGACATGGAGCAGCTGATGGGGAACAGAGACACCTCAGGTTATTGATCTGAAACTTGTGCCTCCATGAATTCTTCATGGGGAGCTTTGCTTATGATCAGTCTGTGCTGGTGAAAATGCTCAGCTCTCCAGGCAGTAAATCAGAGAGAAGAGCTGACTGGAAGATCAGAACACTGAGTGTGAAAAAATTGTCATTTTTACCTAAATATCAGGATTATAATTGCATTAAAATAAGGACATGACCATGCCTGACCTCTAATATCTGGCTTTCTAAACATATTTTTTTAGAACTTGCCAAAATCATGGGAGAAGGTTGGCTACTTCTTTGATCTTCCAGATTTCTTATCTTGGAAAGCCACAGGTGTCACTGCAAGGTATGTTAATCATAACAGTATGATTTTGTCTATTTTCTTATGTACATTTCTGCTTTAATTCATTCTGACTGGACCTGCTGTTATGTACATCTGTCTGTAATTCAGCCAGCCCCAAAACATCTTGAACCTATCTCCTGCATGCATTGTGCATTCCTGAGCACAGTTGTTCCTAGGAGCAGTGGAATTCACAGATACAGTGTGTTGCTGCAAAATGTCATTTTGGAGCATAAATATGATTTCTGGAGTCTGGAGTTCCTGTGAAATACATTTCCAATAATTCTTTGAAATCTATTTTTGTTGACAAATTGATTTTTGAGAATTGGAAATAGGCACTTCTTGGCCATGTGGGAGGGGTCTGGTAAAATCTAATTTAAAATGGTCACTTATGTAAAACAGGCAGCTGTGCTGCTCCCCAAAAACACCCTGAAATCCTTGCTGAGTAATTGAACAAAACCCTCTGATAGAACTCCTTAAAAATCTGGATTAAAGTGACCAACACAGATCCTTGTGAGAAGTGAGGGCCAGTATTATTTTTCAGTGAATCTCAGTTATTTCCATTAAAGTCTGTGGAGTGGAATCTTTGCAAAATGTAGTCTCAGATGAAAACTGGCCACAGGAGAGTTTTAGTCTCTCTGGAAATGAAGATACCTTCCCATCAGATACAGTTCTTTTTATTTGAGTGCTCTATTTCTCCCTAGTTAGTTTTCCTGATTGACAGCTATTGTTAGAGCATTATATATTATATATTCCTTGCATTATACAGCAGGGAAGTGCTATGATTGACTTAGAAAAGGCAAAAAGAGGAGTTGTGCAAGGACTTACCAGATGATAATTGATAAATGGCATCTTAAATCTTCTTCCTTTGGACTTTCAGTCAGATTTTGCTGTCTAACTCTGAATTATGTAACAGAAGAACAACTCCCACTCCACAGATCTTGCAATCTAAACAGTCCTGTCACCTGACCCAGCTCTACCTTCAAGAGGATAAATCCCAGGCTCCCAGATGATATTCCAGGATCTGCATCTTGTGAAAGGACTGGAGACTTTGATTTAACATTAGCACCCTTTGGTCAGGGCATGAGGTGGGGGAGGCTCTGAAAAGGGAGGGCACAGTGATCCTGACAGCTCCATGGCTTTGGCTTTGTGTCCTTGGCTGCAGGTGAAGCAGAAAATCTCTCTGGAAAAAAAAAGGAGTTGCAGAGGGTTATACTCAAAAGTTGAGGTACCTGAATTTAGACTGGCAAGTTCATTTCCTTAGTAAGGATAATGTCATTACTCAAAATATTTTAATTGTATTGATGAATGTTGTAAGGGAGAAAGTAATGTTGGGAAGAGACTCTCTGGGTAAAGTCTTCTATTTTGAATAAAATATCTCCTTGTACATCCTTCATTGTTGTCTTTAATGTGCTCCCCAAAATCAAGCCCATTGTTTTGGCTCTAGTGGATTGTCTTGTAGGGTAACGAAGAAGGAAGAAAAAGACAGGAAAATAAAGACAAGAAACATTTTACTGGAGTCAAACTTTATTTTTTTTCCTTTCTCTGCTTTACCCCATGTACACCTGTTTTCTGAGAATTTTCTTTTACGTTGGTGAAGTCAAGTAATTTGTCCTGCATATGCTCATAATACAGGGGAAGTGTCAATTTATCAAATATAGAATTATTACCTCTTACCACCCTTTCTGCCTTTGAGCACAAAGGAGTCTATTCACAGGGCAAGACACAGTGTTAGTCACTGTGAATCATACAGAACTTGGCCCTGATAAAAGAAGGATTTATTTTTTTAAAATTTGTTTTGGTGATGGGGATTTTACCAAAATAAATGCATTTCTGAAGGCACATTTATAGCAAAGACCTTGCTTCTTTAAATTTTTAAGGGGCTCTCTAAAACATTTTGTATGTATTTGACATTTAGAAATTCTGTAAAGTCTTTTTGCCTTCAGTGAGGTCACTGTGCACAAAGTTAAGTAGCGTGTGAGCTCAGAGTTTGACGTATTTGAGAAGCAGTTCTTGATGTGTATTTCTAAATATGAAATGCTTTGTCTTTCACCTTTCATTGAACTGCCTTGTTGCCAAGTTTTCTTTCCAGTACACCTATAATAAACAATAAATGTTTTTTACCTCTGAGGTGGAGGCTGAAACATCTTCTAGGATGTTCTGCCTCCTGATTTGAAATTGCTCTGTACCTCACTGAACAACATCCACTTGTCAGTTGCAAAGCATGAGTTCCAAATTTCTGATTTCCATTGTCCTTGGAAAGCTGTTGCCTGTTAGCTCCATATTTAATACAGTTATGTTTTATTATTTCTGCTTTGGGCTGATGAATGACTATTGACTTGATGAATGATCCAGGCAGCTGACTCTTCTGCATTAAAAAAAAAAAGTTACTGACAGTGCTTTAATTAAAAAATTTAAACTTAGAACTTCTCAGCCTTGCCCCCCAAGGCTGCAACAACAAGTGTTGGTTTTGCCACTTGAACACTCAGTTGTCTTCTCTCAGAAATGCTGTGGTGGAGAGGAAGAGCTGTGACAGACACTTAGCTGTGCTTTCAGAGGCTCAGCACTTCTGCCCGTGCTGAGTGTGACTCACTGCTTCCCTCCCCCATCCAGAACCTCTGGTAACCTTTCCTTTATATGGTACTTTGGGTACAGCTGTCTTCATAAAACCTAAACTCCTCTCTGGTTTAGTTACAGGCTACTGTGTTAGGGATGGGGGATTCTTACCAGAGATGCACATCTGCAGTCTTAGTGTGTTTCTGGAGTCTTGTGAGGGATTACACTGCAGATAAGAATAGGGCTGAGCTGTTAAACTGGGTGGAATCCACACACAAATTTCTCAAAGGTCATGTGTGCTTAGACCCAGAATTTTGCTTCAGGGCCATTTCCAATCATAGGCAACTCACTCACTGCAAAATGAGCTAGTGTGTACTGGAATTTAAGATGAATTCTGAAAAAGAGAGATTAGACCTGTGAAGGAGGATGTGGAAATGTAGGAATAATGTCAGGCTGACATTATTGAGATAGAGGGTGTCCAGCATTGTGCTACAAGTCACCTCCCAAAATGACCAAAAAAAGTTGGAACAAATTAAATATTTATGCAGATTATTTTTTTATATTATTATATTTTAGATATATAAAAGTAATGTGCTATCTAGTAGAGACTTCATCTCATCTATGAATTTGACCCAAATAATTTTCTTTTGAAAATACTTGTCCAGTCAGTCTTCAGCTGCTTGCCATCGTGACATGGGAAGGGGTGGAACAGATGTTTCATATACTTCACTTTTCTAAATGATCTCCTTCCAACAGATCTCAGGATCATGAGTTTCTCTGTTTTATAAGAAAGAAATTCATACTGTTTATGGTAGTGATGGACTGCAAAGGGAAAAGCAAATGCTTGTAGTTGATAAAAAGCATTTCTGGGAAGCACATGACTAATATTTGTCTGTATCTCTGTGAGAGAGGGGGATCTCTCTTTAGTATACAGTCTATTTTCAACAGGAAGATACTTCACAAATTGTTTTTTTTCATTTGTGAGTTCCTTGGCTTGTGTTTAAGTAGCTGGCTCTTTATGTTAAGCAGTGATGGAGTCCTTAAAGTTTATTTGTAACCTGTTTTGAGTAGCTGATAATTATGGCTTGAGATGGCTCCGTGTCACTGATTGACTTCCAGAGAACTCCCTGGACTTTGTCAGAGATGAGCAGGAGTAGTCTGGTCCCTTGTTGAATTGTAGTGAGGGGAACTTGTAATAAAACAATAAAGCCAGGGAGGTGCTCTAGAATCCCAGAGTTTGGATTCAGGTCTCTGCTCTGTGATTTGGAGAAGCGAATTAAATCAGTGTCTTTGGAGGTGTTCGGGCAGCTGAATACATGTGAGGGTTGATGTTTGTTCATCCCTGTGTTTGTTCTTCATCTGTTAAACTGATGCATCCACACACTCTTGGGAGGTTGCTTACTTTCACCACTGTGAGGTCTCTCGTGGCTGTGTCAGTGGAGCCCTCACCAAATATTTTATCCAGAATAGGCTGGAAACTTTGAGGAGGGAGAGCGCTTTTGGAAGAGGAGCTTGTGTTTAGAGGTGCTGTTGAAAAAACAAACCAGTGTGAGTTAAACGATTATCTGAAGGATGTCTGTGTCCTTTTCAAGGATTGGGCAATCCTTTCAGAGAGATGTGGTAACTGCAGCAGCACAGACACCACTTTTTGGGGCCAGCTGCCCTTCCCTTCCTTCCTAGCCCTGCCATGACTAATGGATACCCTTTGGCTGGGGTCTGGCACTTGGATTTGTGTTGATATTTTGTGCCTACTTCAAAAGATGCCTGGTCTAAAAATCAGGCCTTGTTTCTGGAAAGAAGGGGCCCAGGGAATACTGCAGAAAGCTGTTGTGATTAGTGCTGAGCCCATGGGGCAGTATCCTGAATTGCACTCGGGTGTTCTGTCCTGTTTATGAAATGAAACCCAAGAGTTCAGACTTGCAGACTTGTTTAGAGAAGTCTCTGGAGGAGAGAGAATTATCTTGAAAGGCTGGTTGGGAGGGGAGGGGTGGTGTTTTTGTGGATTGGATAAAGTACCACGAATTTCTTGTCATGGAGCCAAAAGCAAGTGTCCCTGTGATGGTATGTTTGCCAAATGAGAGAATTCTATTGCTATCAGGCTTTTAATAAATTCAAAACATGTTCTTTGGAGACTGGTGACACACAGACTGATCCAGAAAATAGGAAATGTGTAGCTGGAAAAGATATCAGGACTGTGAAGGGCAGGTGCAATGTGGCCATTACTGTTAGATTTTTTTTTTTTAAATTTTAAAAATGATATGTCCTTGAATCTACCGAGTAATCTGAAAGAGTTCTGTGTGCTGAAGAAGAAAATTGTCAGCAGGTCTCGTTAGTGTTAGCCAGGAAGCACACAGGCAAACAGGAAGCTTTAGCTATTGTTATTGTACAAGTGCCCTTTACAAAATATTAGCAAAAGAAGCTTAATGTGTTTTCCACAAGAACAGGAGCCCTTCAGAGTGTCTCACTGTATCTGCCCAGTGAAGAAAAACTGCACTGTCCCCTTCCACCAGCTTCAGACATACATTGAGAGCTTGCACTGCAGAGGCTTGCATTCACATCTTCAAATATTTACTACTTTATTTTTAAAAGTTGTTACGATTGTTAATTAGCTGTGACAGTATCTAGCCCTTCGTTTTCTATTGTGTTCATTTGCAGCTAAAGAAAAAAAACAGCCAGCTAGGTCAGTATAGAAAGGATTGGGGGCAGTGGATGTATTCCTGGCAGTTTGCCACAGAGACACTGAACTGAGCCAACCATGAAGTCATCGTGAACTCAGGGAGTCTCACTAATCCAAGGCAATGTGTCTTAATTTGACAAAGCAAAGGCTGCTTGATAAGCAAGCCCAGCTAGAAATGCTGTGAAATGGGGGTGTTTGTTAAGTGGAGATTGTGCACGAGAAATGTGGTGATATGAAAGGAATCATCTTGGTTTCAGGTCCTTCCTCCCCCAAGCCCAAGGCAGGCTTGGCTCCCTTCTCCCCTGCAGCTTGGGCTGTGCAGTGGCTTGATGTGAAATTTGAGAAACATATGTAGTTTTCTATTTCAGGAAAATGATCTCAGGGATTGAATGTGTGTTTTGTTGGCTGTTAAGCTCTGATCTTGCCTAGTGTGGTAGTTTGAGAGTGTGTGTGTATGGGAGTGTGTGTGTGATGGTTAAAATGAACTCCAGCACTTGAAAAACATAATAATAAAAACAAATCAGAGTTCATATATTCATTGTTGTTAAAGGTCTTATTTTTTCAGTCTCAAAATGCAGCATCCAACATCCTAAGAAGACTCTTAAATAACTGTGCTGTGCATATCAGAAAATGCCTTTTTTTTTTCCATAGTAGTCATTAACATTTACTTGAGCTGATGAGTGGTGCACACACAGTTTCTCATCAAAGCAAAGAAACCCTGTTTAAACAACCATTTCATTGTTGATTCTGTGCAGAAGCAATGGAGATACATGACCACTGTAATTATTAACTTCTGTGAGGTTGAGATGACAATCTCCCCTTAATATTCATAAAGAGATGTCTGGGAGTCTGAGATTCCTCTTGCTAATGATGGGACTGGATAACTGTTCTTCACTGGGGCTCAGGGGAAGTCATGTGGGAGGTTGTGATGTTGCAGCCTTAAATTCTGAGGAAAAATGAGGCATAAACCACAGAGGAGTTTGCTGTCTTTCAGTTCTCTTAATCTCTTTTTTTTTACAGTCATTTCGGTTCTCTTCAGAGGCAGGCTGGGTGTTCAGGGTGTTTCTTCTGCATTAGCTCCTGTGAACACCATCAGAGATCAGACCCTCATGGTACAAGGGATGTAATAAACAATCTGTCATCTCCTTTGAACTCTTCCTTATGTGAAACTCCATGGAAAGCCCCCTTGTCCCCTGTGAGATTGGGTCTCTGTTCAACCAGAGCTGTGTAACAATTGCTTCCTTACATAAATTTGAACCAGATAAGAAAATAGCCATGTTTATGAACTCCTGGGTCATTTACAGCCCCAGCAGTATTTTGGTGTGCACATATATAATGCATGTATTCACAGTAAATTCTTAAAAACCACCCCCCTGAAAACAATAACATTCCAGGAGTGTTCTCATCCAGAGAAGGGAAAAAAAGCTATGTAGCATGAAGTCTGTGCATTGTATGTGTACATACACTGCTTAGAAGTATTAAAACTCACAGAAATTTATTATCCCATAAGGGCCTCTTTTGTCTTTTCTTTCTTTTTTTTTTTTTTTAAGCCCCCAAACCTTTACTCCTCTGTAATACCTTGCATATGAAAGAACCTTCATAAATTCAACCCTTAAATGTGCTCTTGAGCAAGAAAGTGGCATTGTTATTTTATAGCTGGGAAAAGAGCCGTATAATTTGAAGGGTAACATTCTTTAAGTGTTTAGCTGGGCATCCAGCTTTCTGTCTAACTTGCAGTGAGAATTAGGTGTCATATTCCATAGACATTTTCACAGATCACACTATAAATTATTTATTCTGGACCACTTCTTCCTGCAGACTTCCCAAACAAATGCTTTTCACCACTGGAGTGTTCCTCCTCTGCCTCTCACTGTAATACATGGCTGTAACAACAGTCTTGGCCTGGAGGGCAGTTTACCTACAGCTTTGCTTTATTTTTTTTGGCTGACTCTCTAAACCTGCTTAATGTTAGTGACTTTCACTGGAAATTCTCTGCGTGCTTTAGGATGACACTGATGGTGTCAGGGTTGATTTACATTATCTCTTTAAAGTAGCATTAGCTTGCCTAGGACTTTTTCTCTTATTTGTTTTAGAATTCATGTTCTCCAGAGAGGAGCCTTTTAACTGTGAAATGTAAATAACCTGACAAGGAAGACTTCAAAAGAAAATGAGTCTTTGTCCATGGCAGTGATACCAAGCTTGCCAACTCCGTAACCTTTAAAACAGAGCACTCTTATGCTTGACCTGTCATCTGCCTATAAAAATAATCTTAGATCAATGATACAGTGCTTTCAAGAATGTGTCTGAAGAAAACAGGCACTTCTATGTATGTGTTCTGTCATTTCTTCATTGTGATGGACCATCTGCTGCTTTAACTCTGGGTAGGATCTGGTTATTGATTCGGTGTAAGTGCCTGGCTCTGCCTTTTGCTTGCACTGAGGTGATGAACACTTTTACTGCAGCTTGCAAATTGATGCTGCCAGATAGCCAGCCCAATATTATATAAATATATAATGTGTTATATGAAATCACCAAGGGTTTGTTTTTGCCTTCCCCCATTCTTTATTCCAGTGCCATTCCATTAAGCTGTTCTTTAGATGAAAGGTTGTAATTCAGTCTTCAGTGGATGAAATGTATATGTACTTATGGAATCAAAGACATTCCAAGAAAGGTTGTTTATTTTCTTACTACCTTCTTTAATTAAATGTCGATGGTAGGATTCTGACTTCAGAGAAACAGATGAAGCAATAATGCTTGTGGTGTGATCCAGCAGGGATGACTGGAGTTGTGCTTCTTGGTAGTTGGACACTGCATGCATAGCAAACTCAATTCTCCTGTGGGTAGGAGAATTGGAATTTCAGATTTCACCATGGCTGTTGGTTTAATTTTAAAGTGAAGGGCAAGTTCTGGAAGTTCTATGTTTTATATTTTACTATTACGTAACTTCAGATAATACTGGAGTTATATATCTGTTTGATTCAGCTTGAAACTGCAGCTGGGAATCTCAGTTAAAACCCAGGTTTGCTCACTTTATTTATTTCAAGTGCTCTGTCTCAGACTTGTCAGCCTGAGTTCTGAGCTTGCTGCTGTTCTGCAGTGTGGATGTATCCTGGGACTCTCCAGAGAGGGGACTGGAGAGCACAGGTGTTCCTCAGAGAGCTGTCCCTGTGTTCCCTGGCAGGCTGGGGCTGTCCCAGAGTCACTCCCAGAATCCATGTGCCAGTGTTGCAGCAGAAGAGAATTTATGGAAGGTGACCCAGCTATTGCCTCTAGTACCCATGCACAAGGACTTTTGTCAAAGTGGGAAAGAAAGTAGGAAATCCCTTCATGCTGTAGATGTTTGGGAAAAATATGAGGATGTGCAGAGAGATATATCCAAATATATAGCCTGTTACATCCAAAACTCTCCACACCCCAGAGCCCACTTGTATTTATCCATACATGGTACATGGAGTTATGATCACAGAAATAACTTCAACTTTCACTCACTGTAGTTTGAAACAGTTTTGAAACTATTTAGATACTCTCCTTCCAATCTCATTTTCCAAGGTGAGCTCATACTTCTGAGGAATGAAGTTGGATCTGCACAATAAGGTGTTTTCATATTTAATTAAAGCTGGTAAGAAGGGGAGAACACACCACAAAATACAAAGAAAACTATTTTCCTGTGGTTTCCATCTTCTGAGCTTCCTTCCATGAAACTATTTGGGAGTTTCTGATGCTGGTTTGTCCTTGTACATAAAATATCTCAAACAGAGTCCTTGGAGAAAAAGAAATACTGTGATGTAACTTTATTTTCAGGAAAGAAATTGAGTGTTCTTCCTGTCTTCATGGAAAAAGTAGGTGTGGTGTTCTTCTTAATTCCTTGTGCACGGCATCTGTACAGGAGGCTAAGCCCCAGAGTGCTTTCATCTCCCTACAAAGAAGGGAAAACAGGGAATGTGTAAGAGCATGATACACTGCTGGCACCTGTTCTTTATATCCATCCCATCCCGTGCCATTCTTGCCCTCAATTCCACTCCAAAGCCCTATGGGCACATGTGCAGTCTGGATTTAGTCTCCTTCACAGATGACATCTTTCATGTGCCATCTTGGGCCATGCTGCTCATGAGATAGATATAAATAAAAAGATATATATATATATAAAATTTGAATGTGTATCACAAAGACAAGGTAAAGTTCTTCAGTGCTCACCATTCCTCATGCTGTTGCCCCAGTAGCACCAGGTGGGTTTAGTTTGTTTAAGACTTTCTGGGTTTGTATATTTTGTCCTGTAGCAGCTCTTCATTTTGTGTATAAGGACAGTTCATAAACAGATGTTGAATCTCTACATGGTGCCTGCTATTTCCTGCTATTTCTGCCCTGCCTGCAACACAGACAATCCTTATTCACACTAGTTAGCTCCACTGAAATCTCCCCAAGAACATTTCCTGATACCTCTTTCTTTTTTAGGCTGTCTCTTTAAATGTGGATCAAAGGAAACTCATACCTACTAAAATGTTAGGAGATTTCTGATTGCCCAACCTATCAAGAGGTGTATTAATTAATTAAAGTAGGTGCTTATTTGCTTTGGCACAAACAGAGAATGGAGGAGGTAGAATATAAAGAATGATGTCCAAACTAGCACAAATTAACCTGCTGTGCTCATGGAAATCACTTCAGGCTGATTAAGGCTCCATCCACTATCTCATTTGCTTGTTGCTTTATCTGAGAGGGCCTCTATTTGGGTGCATGTGCATAAAGTAGGGACTACAGTTTTACCTCATTAAATGTGAAACTCTGCTTGGAGGAATATTGCTCAAGAAAACCACATCAGGCCAAGGTTTTGAAAATGCAGACTTGTTTAGAGAACGTATTTTAATATATTGAAGCCTCAAGCCATCTACTCTGCTCCTGAGAGCTCTACCTGAAAACTTTCAGGGCTGAATAATTTAAGGTTTCGGGGTTTTTTTAATTCTTTCTGCAAGAAATACTAGTCTGATGTTTTATTTTCTTAAAGTCTGAACTCCACATAACTTTTTTTTCAGAACTGTTTATCCTCACTCCAGACATGAACCTTGGAAAGGTGGCAGAAAAAACAAACAGCTGCTGTGTTTTTGGGCAGTCTGCATTCCTTTAAACTCTCTGAGATCAGACTTGTGCTGAGATTTTCAAATTATTTGTCCTAGGGCTTAACCACTTTCACTCCTGCTTAAAAGTCAGTGAATTTGCCATACTGGTGCTTGTGAGAGCTGTCATGCAGAGCCTTAATGATTCAAGAACTATGAATATATGATGTGTTCTTAGGGCTTTTTATTATTGTTTCATTCAAACTTCACCTACCTCCCTAATCATCCTTCCATTTTTGGACTCCAGTTCTTTTTTTAACTTAAGCACATTGCTTAAGATATTCTAGGGAACTTTGTTTGGATTTTGGTTTTGAGGGTAAATTTGATACATATAAAAATGTTATTAATGGACCAAGGTGGAGGCAGTAAAAAAGACTGCCACATTCCCAAGGCCCAGAGTCAGAAATTATCTGCTCAAGTTTGGGTTTCCTTCACAAACTGGAGACAGGAAGAAGAGCCACCAACCCTGTGGCAGCATTTTGTGCTGTCTTTATGAGGTCTCCAGAATATGTTCTGTGAAGCTGGTGGAGGATTCAGAGCAAGGCAGGCTTGTGTGGTAAAAGCATATTTAGTGGTTTAGGCTCTCATGTGGATTTTCCTGCAAGAGAGATGTGGAGATGCTGTTTCTACTCGTGCCTTTTAAGTAGCCTGGATCCCAAGTGTGTCTTGCAGTGCCTTTCCAATTCCTGGAACTTCCCTGAGTGCAGAGATTGGTTGTACCAGGTCACTGTTCTTGTGGGATGGGTTAAATCCAAACGTGTGTTTACTAGCAACTGGAATGGACAAACAAAGCAGTCAGGCCAGTTCTGAAGGGCTTTTCAGTTAACTGTGCTCATTCTTTTCTTTGGGCCCTTTTCCAGCAAAGCACTTAGGCACGTGCTTAAAGTTAAAGCCTGTGCTTAAGTGCTCTGCTGGTCTGGGTCCTTTATTTGCTGTCCAAGCATGTTGGTATGAACAGGCTGTTGGCTCTAGGAATGTTTGGGGAACTGTTCTTCTTACACTGCCCATTTTCCTTCACTGAACCTTTTGGTCACCTATGACCCAGAAGATTAATTTGTCTTTTCAGTATGACGCAGAGAATAATTTGGAAATGGCATTTGGAAACTTGTATCAGGTTATTGATTAGGTGGTACTGATTGTGAAGAAACAGTGTATTTGGAAAAGTCAAGGTCAGTCCAGCCAGAGGAGTTTGCATTTGATGTCTTGCTGGCAGCATTTGTCATATGTCAAAAGCATCTTCAGACTGTTCAAGTACTATGGGTTTAGTATCCAGAAAATTCTCCTTAAGTAACTGCTGTCTTTTAGGCACTTGTTATTTTTTGATCTGTATGGAGATTTGCTTGTTTATTTGTTTCTGGTTTTTACTGCTGCAGTCCAGAGTTGCCAATCTCTGATCCCTGCAGGCCAGCAAGTCTTGTGCTGTCCCTCCTCATCATTCCCATACCATCCATGGCAAGTCAGGGCAGGAGAACTCAGTTCGATTCAGACCTTGGGATTTCTCTCTGGGTTTTGCAGCATTGAAGGTTGGTCTTTCACCTCTAGAGCTGTTTTAGGATACCAGGGAGTTGATTTTCTTTGTGCTTTTTTTTGTGAGGGTGCAAACCACTTTGCAGCAATGAAAATGGCAGAATGTGCAGCCTGATATTGCTGACCTAACTGTGGAGGTAGCAAGGAAAATCCATATGGGATAAGTCAAGCACAATCCTGCAGTTGCTCTTGCAGACACGTGACTTACAGAAATGCCCCCACTGACGTCAGAGACACTTTTTGTTCAGGTCAAGTTACTCACACCCACGTCTCTTTAGGACCAAGCTCATAAATAAATAGTTTAAAAAATTGCCTTTAGAAATTTCATTCTTAATTTCTCTCTCAAAAAAAAAAAGTACAGACTCTCTATGAACAGTGATCTTTTTAATTCCATCATTTAATTTGGAAAAACACACAAATGTGGAAATTATTTTTGGGTTTTTTTTTCATTAGAAACATATAAGCCATTAAAAAGGGAATAAAGCATTCCTTTTTTTTAGGCATCTAACACAGGGAGTTTGAGTTGACTTTTAGTCCATTCTTCTCTGTGCTTGCAGTATTTGTGAATGTATTTTCTGCAAGTATTGTACTGTAATTCAAGTTCCAAGAAAGGGAAAGACAAATATTTTAGTGTTGTTAGCGCTGCATGAAAGGGTTCATTAGCGTTTAGAGCAGTGGTAAACTCCACCCTGCTGGTTCAGCCTCACCTTTCCCAGTGCTGGGTGTGAGACAAGCTCAGGCAGTACCTGGGAGGCTGAGCTCTGGCCCTGAGAGAGCTGGGGCTGTGCATTCCCAGGTGAAGTTGTTTAAATAAATGTAAAAATGGGTTTAAATGAAAGTAAAAACCAATCATGTCCACCTTCCTTGTGTAACTCTGAAATTAGAGCAACACCTTCCTTTTAGCCACTCTCCCAAGAGCCCATGGGTTGATCTGGTTGGTTGGTAGAACAAGTCAGAGTGGAGTTTATTTAGTGCAGCCCCTTCTCTCTGGCAGTGGCAGCAGAGATGCTTTCAGAGGAAAGGAAAGGAAAGGAGACAGGATCCTAGAACTGACAATATGTTAGCATTCTTCTGGGGCCAGTGCTTTGAAATGTTGCACAGTTAATGAGCATTTATATTCCCTTATGTTATTTCTCTCTAGTGTTGTGACTGGAAGCAGTCTAGGTATCCATGTAATGTACCCTTCTTTTTGTTTTTCTTTTATTTTCTCTTGGTCCCAGCAATAGCCTCTTTCAACCCCAGAATGATTGCTAATTTTCTTTGAATGTCTTTATTGCTGCCTTCTGAGCAATAATGGCACCTGATTTATCTACTCTGTAGCCTTCCTTATTTTCTGCATTGATCTCCCTGCTCATGTAAATAAGCTGAAATGTTTTTTCATTCTTACTTTATAGAAATTTATGTGTTCTTTTACTCACTTGTGTTACCTGTTTCAGAACTCCATGGTGGAGTTTTTTTTGATTGGTTTATGTAATCCCACAGCTGTCCAAATAATACTGTTGGTGTCTTTGCTTTTTGAGATCTGCTCAGAAATGTGCCTTCTTTTTTATATGAATACAATTACAAAGGGCTGTAAATGTAACCATTATTATTAATTAAAGATACTCTAGAAATAGATGCACTGCTGTTGTAATTTAAAATATTAAAGTACAAGCATACAGTATATGTATGATATATGTAAAATGAACCATCTTGCTTTTCCTTTGATTTAAATCACCTTAAAATCTAAGAAAACCTATTTTCAAAAATAGATACTAATGACTAAATTTTGACTGAATATATCTAGTATTTAGGAATCACTTTATGATTTTAAGAGTTTGCACTGACTGAAGTGATTTTTGTGGTGGGAGGTAACAACACAGCTCATTCCCTGAGTAGGAATATATAATGTGCATCTTAGATTCAGGTGCCCCTGGCAGCTGTATCCTGTCATCCAGACTTGAGCAAGACTTGAAGGTGGTTTCCCTGAATAAAGGAGGGCTCAATATTCGAGTTTAGCATGTGAAATGGGATCAGCCTCCATCAGAATGCAGTTATTAAGACTTTCTTTTATTGCAGTACTCTTGGCAATTTCCCTGCTTCTGTTCTGGTTTCACTTAGGCTTTGTCTGGCCACAAGTGCATGACAGCCGAGGCTCCAGTTCAGCACAGTCTGACTAAGCTGGTAAAAACTCCCATTAACCCCACTGACAGCTCTTCAGGACTTTATACTCACACATGTGTTCAAGTACTGTGCTAAATTAGACTATCATGGTTTGATGTTAGGAATATATACATTATTTACTCACAAATCAGTAAAATGTCTCTTTGCAGCGAACGTGTGAAGAGATTTCTGGACTAGCAGTTCTGTCTCTCAAAACACCACTGGTAGGGCTGGAAGGGTGGGGTTTTTTCACACCACTCTAATTCTGCTCAATTGTATGAAGACAGCAGAAACCACATAATGAAGTGTAACCCTGATCCTGTGAAGATTTGTGTTCCTGGTCGGTGTCTGGAGTGTCAGCGTGCACATGGTGCTGGCCAGGCAGTGCCAAACTGCTCCCTAAATCTGCTCCCTAAACATGGGTGCTGGGTGTACATCTCCTGTGTTTGCTTTTCACCCAGAGGAGCAGCACAGGGTCATGGAGCAGTGACTGTGGTCCTCCTGCAGCCTGCCCATTCCTGCGGGATTGCTGTTTTTCCCTGTGGGATGAGGCTGTCTGGAATAATGCAGTGGCCGTGGCTGGGGCAGTGCCTGCTCTGCCAGATGTGCTGGGTGATGCACTTGGGGACGTGCTGCTGCTGTTGTACTGGGAGAATCTGATGTTGGTGACAGGAATAATCTCACTCTGTGCAAAGCCACACAGTGGGTTGGGAGCTGAGACCAAACTTCCTTTTTGTCAGTGACTTGGAGCCTTTGCTTAATCTCTTTACCAGCTTCCTTGAGTGTTTGGTGAAGCCTTGAGCTGTGGTAAATTTACTCAAGCTCAGGCTTCCAGAGGAAGCTGTTCACTGGCTCTGTGTACCAATACTTCCAGTTTTAATTGTGTCATATTTTTAACTACCAGAAGGTAACAGGAGAAAATGTGTTTTTTAAATACAAGCTCTTAATTGAAATAAATATTTGACTTCCTATTGCAGAGTGGTTTGCTTGAAATACTGAGCTTGAAAGAATATTTTTTTGTAATTAAATTGAACTGGAAAACATTGCTGATGTTGCAGAAGGCAGGAGGAATGTCCCAAGGCTGCTGGACTGCAGTGACTGGAGATGTGGGCTCTACTTCCAGTGTTGCTTTTCATTTCCCTTCCATTTTCAGATGATGTTTTCTTTATAACCTCCCCTCCGCTTATTAAGTTTATAAAATTTTAAACAGTGGTTACTTAAAACAGTGATTCAATTTTATATATGTGCACACTTTTTTGTTTCTCTCATATTTAAAGATTTAAATTACAGTTTTCCATAGAAAGATTTTTTAACATGTTCAGCATCAGTGTTTGAATGGTGTCTTTCTGCCAAGGTCTCAGTCTCTAAAATGAGCCTCTGGAGTTCAGGATTCAGTTCAGGGGTCTGAATAAATTTTACTCTTTGACCCTTGGCCAAATCTCTCAATTTTCTTTGCCTCTGTTTGCCATCATTTAAGGGAATGGACTGAGATTTCCAGCCCCACATGCTCTGTCTGATTTGTCTAGACAATACATTTTTTTGTCTAGGACTGTGTCTCATTATGAGTTCTCCAACAATGCTGAAGACAATGGGCTTGAATCTTGGTTGGGTGTCTGTAACATAATACAGAATAAAATTAATAAAAAAACTCAGCAATCTGCTGACTGTTGGCTTGCCCTTGCCTCATGACATGGTGAGGCGTATGTGGGTGGATAAAATGGTCTGATTTTGTACTTTCTGATCCAACTAAATGTGTTTAGCTAAGTGCATCCACTGAAATTACTAGATGCACACAAGGGATTCATCTGACTAGATAAGTTCCACTTAAAATGGGTGGTTCCCTACAGGTTTGGTGACATAACTTCTAGGAAAACTGAATTCAAGACTCTTAAGTCTTCCCATTTTTTGATAGTGTGTTTCTAAAGAGAAACACACTTCTAAAAAGAACTGGAGAAAGAATTCTGTTACAAATGGTAGAAGAAACATCATCTTGTTGTGGTCAGTGTGATTCACCTTCTGTTGGATGACTTTTTTGACATTTGCAGTGTTTGATGCATTTATTTGTATTTTTAAAGGACAGGTTTAAATAGATTACAGCAAACACAAACAGGCACATTCTCCCAATCCAAAGTAAATATCTGCATGTGTACACATTACAAACACGTGTGTGTGTATTTATGAAAAAATAAAACAAGCCAGTTTCCTTACAGTAATTATGTATCAAATGCACATTCCCACATCTCTGGCAATGTGTGCAAATTCAGCAAATCCAACACAGAATTTTCTTTTAGTGGATTAATCCTTAGAGTCTGAGTGTCACAAAAGGGACTTTCCCAACAAACTCTTAGTAAATTTGAGATTTATCTGTGTATTATAACATCAGTCTCATACCTCCTTTGGAGCACAGGAAACATCTACACTCTACATTTGTCAAGAGATTTCTGTGCTTGTTGTGGTGGTAATTGGAGGTCAGTCTTAGCTCTGGTTGGGTGGTCAGAAGGTTGATGCTGGAGTTGAAAGCACTTCATTGCTTTGAAACCTTGTGCTGCTATGTAGGCTTTGAAAATGATCCTATTGTTCTCCTTTTTTTCCTTTCAAAGTGGGACCCAGAGTTTAAATATAACATGGAATCTCGTCAGGGAGTGGCTGTATTCAGAGGAGATTAATTATAGATGTGGGTGTAGAAAATTGCAAATGTGAATTGTATTTTTCATTCAATAAAATCTGTCCCTTTAAGTAAGCAACAGACTTACTTAGAAAATTCTGTGATTTTAAAAGCCAGCCCAAACCCTCTAAGTGTTACAGCACGAACACCAAATATTAGAGCAAGGTTTGAGTTAATTAATACTTTGTAGCCTTTACAAAAATAGTTTTACTTTTTGATTTGCTGGTTGAAAGACTTTGTTTCCTGCTCAGTGCTTGTTGCTGAGAGGCTTCCACACACATACAGGGTGATGTGAGCTCAGGGGAATCACAACTCCTACACCCTGTATGTCAAAAAAAGACCTGAAAGTCCTGGCTGGATGAATTTGGAAGTCCTGGTGAGAATGTTGATGGATCCCAGTCCCCCAGGGGCTCTGCTGTAGCTGCCATTCCCTAAGGGCCTCTCTCTCACCTAAAAGTGTGCACTGCTTTTTCATGGGCTCTGCTTTGGCAGCGAGATTTATGACAGGGAAAGGGAGACCTGGTTTATATTTTTAAATAAAAGCTGTGCCACCAGTCCAGTGAGAATTCTGACTTTTCCAGATGCGAGGCAAAAAGAGCTGCTGAATACAAGTTCACAGATTTTTAACCCCAAATTTAGCCTTGTTGGTTGGGAAGGATTCTGGTAGGACCCTGAGAGTTCCCTGAGTCAGCAGTGTTCATAAAAATGGGGGGAAGAGTATATCATTAAACCAGTGTTCTAGCCACAGCTTTGAAGGAAAAGCTATGAAATCTTCACACCATGTGTAGTACTTCAACATAATTTTTTTGCAGCAACTAAAAAAACCAAAAAACTTGTAAGGGTTTGGAAAGGTACTATATAGCCAAATATCAGTATCTGCATTACCTTCAAGTATTAGATCCTGAGCTGTTTACTGTCTTTTTAGTTGGTGGCTTTGAGAATTAGTGTCTTCTACCAAACTTGCACACTTACTGGAAAGAGAACTATTTTCTGCTAAATCCTTTTTGTTGGAAGCTGAACAGCTATTTCCTGATGCTCAGTTTTCCTCATGGTGAGGAGAAAGAAAACATCTAAGTAACTTTTTAACTTTTTGAACATGAACTTTTAAGGTTTGAGATCTGGAGTTTAATCCTATTTCACCTATGAAATATGATAAAATTGCCACTAGCCTTAGTGTGAACAAGTATTAGACTTTCATCATGTTATTGGATCATTCTTATTTGTATTAATATTTTTTCCTTTGCAGTTTAGTGAAGATTTCAAAGTAGGGAGAAAGCTTTGCTTTTGCTGGTATTTAACTTCCTCCAAAAAATCTAATGGCAGCCTGACTACTTTTAATTATTTATGATAAATAGAAGTGTTACCCAGAGCAGAGGAAGACTGAAGCTGTAGGATTGCTAACGCTGATTACAGTAATTTCCTCGCTACCTTTACTGAATAGGTTTAAATCCTCAGACATGCAAAGACTGAAAGTCGAGGCCATGAGTACAACTGGGAATGTGTCTGCTACTTGTCCCAAACAGGCTTCCCCACCTGTCTTCTTTGTTTGGCCTGTTTAATGTTTTGTTGGAAGATGAAAACCCTTTTCAGGCAAGAGTCAAATTGCACGGCTCGCTAAGACAATGGGCTTGGGCACGCAGGAATTTCATAGGCTTTGGGTCAAAGGCAATAATCATAAAAAGTAATGTGTTGTAAATGTTAGGAACTTGGGGGTTGCATGGCTGGGTGGCTGGAGCAGCCCCTGACAGGTTTGCTGTGTGTACCTGCGATTGAAGAGTGAAAGGAGGGGAGTGCAGTCAGGGCACACCCAGCCTCTGTCACCCTGAGCTTTGCAGCCCACCTGCCCCAGACCTGGGCTGAGGGACAGCAGGGGCAGCTCCTCTGCACCACCCTCAGCTCAAACCCCTGCCCTGACTCCTTTTAGCAAACACTCAGCAGGGGCACACCTCATACACTTCATACATTTCATTTCCCAATGATCAGGTGTCACTTTTCTTCTCCTCTCTCTTGAGAAGTATTCCCTTAGGACAAATATTCCTTATTTCCCCCAAGCAGCCAAATACACCAAGCAGGCAGAGACAATTTCCTAAATCCAGTGGTGGATGTGGATCCAGCAGTCTGTTTCTGTTTCAAAGGCTATGGATTAATGGATATGGTGTTACCATAACAGAGCAGAGAATAATTGAAGGTTTCCTATTGCTCTGTGATAACCTCCACTGTATTTTAAGCTCTTGCAGCACCACTGCCCAGTTCTGTTCTGGGATGCTGGCAGTATGTGTGCTGGGTATTAAAATTTTTTTGCCTTGGACATTTTTGCACAAACCACAGTCAGATCTGTGACTGTGTTAGAGCTGTAAATTGCCTTCTTTTGTGAAAAGCCTTGAGACTGGGGGGGTGGTGCATAATTTGGGAGGACATTGGAAGCCTGGCCCAGATGTTAATATGTTTGAGCAGAACCTACACCCTGGTTTACAATTTGAATTCAAAATCTGTTTTAAATTTAAACTTTGTAGAACAAAAGAAAAATCATTTGATGTTGTGACAGTCACACTCCATTGTTTCAGGTCTCCTCCTTGCATTCACAAAGTCATAAAGCTTTCTGAGCTTTTGATTCTTTGTAGCTTTAAATAAATCTGCCCAGCAGAGAGTTACTTTATCCTACTGCACACTATTCCTTTTGGGATCTAACTGTACCCTCTCCTTGCTTGTGTAGGATTTAGCTTTGGCACAACCTTCAGCAGGTGCAGCTGGCTTTAGTTCAGTGATCCAGTGATTGAACTGCTGCACTGTTAATGATGCCTACAAAATTAATTAAGTTCATGAGTTTAGGTTCATTTCTGAGCAGTTGGGATGAATGGAGCAGATCCTTTTGCTTTGGAATTGAGAACAAAGCTGCCATTCACCTCAGGATGCCCCAGCCAGGGGTTCTCTGCCTTTCAAGCTGGTGACTGACTCATTTTCCAGGCTAACTGATCTTGTACCAGCCCTCTGGAATGGAAGGTCATGTAGAAATACCTTATGGGGTCACTTTTCAGGAAAAAATCCTGTTTCTTTTAGTAACTTTTAATTGATAGGACTGATCTATCAACCTGTACTCAAAACAGAGATGACTTCCACGAGACAACTGCAGTTAAGGAGAAGCCTCCAGAATTATTTTCATAGCAAGTGTTGACCAGGCAGGGCAGGATCTCTGCAGATTTGGGAATCATGTCCATGCTGGCTTTATCCCTTTTGGAGTGTGGGAGATGTGTCATCAAAGTGTGAAGCTCTGGTGACTCCTAAGTAGTTGTGGAGAAGTTTTTTGTGACTTTTATCTTTTAGAAACGTTTTTATGCCTGTTACTCAGAGCACACAGTAATTCCCATTTTCAATGAATGTATCTGATTTTCTTCTCTCCAAGAAGTACAGCAGAGTGAGAGAAAATACTCAGAATGGGCAGATAATGTGGGAAGAGCCACACAGAAACAAATTTTGATAACCTGAGTGATTACAAGTCCAGTTGCCTCAGATCCTTTTGCAGGTTATTTGCATCCAGACAGCATTTTGGGAATTACAAGTGTGTATTCACAGACTCTGTTTTTAATGCTGAGATTCTGATCATGCAGGACTTCAGCACACCCAGTCAGTCCTCAGCAAGAGACTTGTACAGAGCTTTAAACATAATCATTTTCCTGTTGAAAATCTGGTTTAAATAAAATAAAAATTTTCCATGCACGATGGTTGGGGTTGGTTTTTTTTTCAGTAGGAATATTCTAAGCAAAACTTTTTGTTCTGAACAGAGAAAGGAAATCTTTCATTTCATTGTGCTGGGAATATGCTTGAGGAAAAGAGTCTCCAAACTCATGGTATTTCAGACTGGTTACATATGGCTTGTGCTATTGAGGGGTTCCATGCATGGCTCCTCAAATCCTGTGTTGGATTAGACAGTCGGGAGAGGACTCTTCCCTCTGGGATTGCCTCTTCCCTGCATGTTTGAACCCAGCTGATCCTGGGAGTAAAGTAAGAGGAGCATTTGCTTCAACCCATCTGCTTCAGCCAGCTTCAGCCAGCACAAGTCTGGTGTTTATGACCAAATAATTGAGGCAACGCTGCCAAATAGGAAAAATGGAATATACCACAGCAGATATCAGCACTGTTTCTGTTTGATGTCTGCCCTTCATCTCATCAAACTTAGGAGTTCTGTGAAATACAAAGTTTTCTCATAGTTGAGGCTTTCTTTGTAGGTGTACTGATTTGGTTCCACAGGTGGTTCTTTCCCAGAGTGTTTTCTGGATAAAGTTTTCCCAAGTTAGAGGTTGAACTATCCTCTTTTCAGAGTGATTCTCTGGAGGAGAATTTCTGAGTGATTTCCCATAAAGTTAATACAAATAAAAATAAATATTATATATATAATATACATCTATAGCATTGACTTCAGCAGTGACAAGCCATGAATGGACTGTTCTCTCTGCATAGAGCTCTCTAGGACATGCAAACTGAGCATCAGCTCAGGTGAGGGGCAAGGGTTTGAGTTCAACCCATCCAGGTGCTTTGGAAGCATGTGGTGATGTAAATCCATCATGGCCATCACAGAGAAATCCTTTTATTTGAACTGTTATCTAAGAGAGCAGATGCCTTTCTGCAGTATGATTTCTCTTGGATATTAGGGGTTTGTATGAAGCCATTTTGTTCCATTAAACACCTACTTTTTGAGTGGCAGCAAGAGTGGAAGAAGGAGATTGAATCCCAGAAAAGTGTGGACACTCAGACTGTGTTTAAAACAAGCATTTTGAGTTTCTTGCTGTAGCCATGAAAATAAAAACCTTCCAACATAAGGTGTTAGTGTTTTAGCTCAGATCTGAGGTTGGTTTTCATACCAGAACCTTCCACTTAGAGATCTTCCAGTCTTCATTTGAGAAGAGTTGCCTTTCCCAGTTTGTTTTCCATGCAGTGTTAAAAATTCAACCAAAACTCCTGTTTTTATCCTTGCTCTGTGAGCACTTTGCATTTATAAATCTGCAGCATGTGTTCAGTCCAGCCATATCCTGCCAGAGAGCTCAGATCTGCTGGAATTCTGTGGATTGGCAAGGGGTGATGTCTCCCCATCCCCAGTGATTCCATGGGCCTGTGTGTGGTGCAGTGTGGGACAGCAGGGCCCTGTTTCAAACATGTTCTTTGGAGCCTTCTTCAGGGTGTGGCATTAGTTCAGAGCTTCAGTCTAATTAGAAAAAGACATATTTGGTTTTGATGATAATTTGTTATGATTTGGTATTTCCCATATTTGGGAAAACTTGATGCATTGTTTTTTCACTCTTTATGTCTAAATTTTTCCTAAAGTGATGAAGTGCTTTTTATTTCAAATACTCTGTCTTTATTTTTCCTTTTAACAAGAGGTTTGAACCAATTTGGGGAAAATGTTTATTTTTTCCCAGTATCTTCTTCAGCCTAGAATTTATTTATTCACCCAGTTTTTGTCAAAGTTCCTAATTAAATTTCTGTGTCTGGCTTTTAAATCCTTAGAAATTGGAATTCCTTGTATCAACATTGTCATTGCTGTAGTTACAGGTCATGTGCTTTTTCTGTTTTCAAACCAGACACTGAATTGTGATTGTGTGGTCTATTCTTAAACTAATAAGAAGGGAAAAAAAGGGGATGGGGTGTCAGAAGTGTTTTAAGAACAGTCCTGAAATAATCTCTGCATTTATTGAATCCGTTTATTTATAGGGCTATAAATAGCATAAGTGTCTTTTTTTCCCCCAAAATATGTAATGCTAATTATTCTCTTGCAGCAAAGAGCAACCAACACACCTTTACATCCAACCAGTGGGATGTGAATGGCTGTCACTTGTCCTCTGGTTGTAAAAACATGGTTACTCCAGTAGAACAGGATGGAAGGAAACATAAGGCATTTAAAATACACATTTCTGTCCCAGGTGTGAAAGTGGGAGTTCAGAGAGTCCATGTAACCATCTCATCTTCTGCTCACTATCACATAAGGGAATGTTGGTTCTTCTTGTAACCCCCCAAAACATAGAATACAAGTCCCAGATAGTTTTCCAGTTGTGTTGAAAGGCTCTTCCTGTTCTTATTTAGCTTTACCTGTCTGCAGTATCAGTGGCTATTAGTCCTAACTTTGATTTGCAGATAGGAAATAAAAATAGCTTCTCTTCTTCTGCTCAAGGCCAGGTCAGGTGGGGCTTGGAGCAACCTGGGCTAGTGGGAGGTGTCCCTGCCCATGGGAGGGGGTTGGAATAATCCCTTCCAGCCCAACCCATTCTGTGATTCACATTTCAGTCCCTGGGTAGTTTCCTTGGACAAAAGGGAAGATTTCCTTTTACTCTAAAATATAATTTTGAAGAGAGAAATTTGATTTGGTTTTTACTTATGTGAAACTGCAAGAAAAAGTCAAATGCTTCAGTAAAACTGAGTTTGCTTTGAAGATACATGTTCAAATTGTACCATCCTAATAAAGAGAATATGTCTGTATAAGCTCACCTTGGCTAAACATGAGTCACAAATAAACTGTCTTGTAAAACATCAAAGAAAATCCACCTCTGAGCAGGGTTTCTCTTTGAGAACAGTTATGATGTTTCCCCAAGATGCATCTGAGCTGTCTTGCCCTTGCTGGTACTGTGGTATTCCCAGGACTACACAGAGCTGCAGTTTTCAGTGGTATTTAGCATTTCTAGTACTTTTTAGTTGACTGACTTTTCAAGCACAGTTTAATGCTGATCTTTTGAGATGATCCTTAGTGTTCAGACAGAAAACAGCCTATGTAATACTAAATAATCAGGAATATTGTTCATACTTTGGAGAGGAATAAGGTCAGGGATATTGATAAAAACCATTCTGTGTGTTAGGACAGATTTTCCTGCGAGGTTCTTGTCCTCTGTGTATATTCTGCTCCTGCCTGTGCCCCATGGTGCATTTCCTGGCACAGCAGAGTTTAACATCAGCTTCTCAGGAATGAGACTTGTGCATCTCACCCCATCATCCAGATCTCCTGTTGGTTATTCAGTCATAAGAGAAGTAAGACAGAGTTTTCCTAAGGACAAACTGTGGGCAAAGGAGCCATTTAGCCTGGAAGAGCAGCACTCTGAGCTGCCTGCTCCAGAGCTCTTGTGTTCCTGCCCTGCTCTCCCCCAGGCACATGCACAGCCTGTTATTTGACTGATTTATGCAGTGAAGTGGCCAGACCAGGAGTTGTTTCAGCAGAGAAGAATCTTAAACACAAGGTCCTTTTAAGGTTCTCAAAACTTGCACTCCAAACAGTAACCAGTTTGGTTTTTTTTAATGTGAGCATTCTACTGGAGTTTTTGACCAGTGGAGAAGAGATCCTTCTGCAGGAACTTGTTTCTAGTCACAAGTTTAAATCCATTTGTCTGACCCTGTGCTTATATTGTCTCTTTTCTAGGTCTCTGTGTACAGTAGTGTGCAAGTGGACATACACATCAGATAGAGGTTGGGATGACAGTTTCTGGAAAATGATTGGTTTGGAAGATTTGGTGAAGGATAAGTATGAAAAAATAGGTATATCAGAGTGGGTTTCAATATACATATATATTCAGATTAATAAATATACATATATATTCAGATTAATAAAAAGCTTTATGTTTATATATGTAAAAGATATAAATATATAGAGATGGGGCTTTGAACAATCTGGTCTAGTGGAAGCTGTCCCTGCCCATGGCAAGGGGTTGGAATGAGATGGGAAGGTCCCTCCCAACCCAACCAATTCAATGATTCTGTGAATAAAAGATATATACATATAAAAAGATATTTTGCTGTATTGTTGTGAATGTCAGCAGGTTCAAATGTGTTGCTGAGATGCCCTTAGGGAACAGACTTCTTCCTAAGTGCATTTTTTATTTTGCATTGTTGTGAGAAACTGTGTTTAAATTTTTTATCTCCCACCCTGGAAGGCCTTTCTGTACTGCTCAGTCTCAACAATAGAGGAGTAAAAAGGAGCCCCAGCAACTGATGGCATGAAGGACACACTTGATATGGGTATATTGGATGGCAGGCTAAAAAAAAGCTACAATAAAGTAATTTATAGCTGTTACTGATAGCATGATTTGTGACCTGTACCCATCTCCCTTATAGTCATTTTCAAAAAAAGTGCTACTTCTGCTTGTTGTTATCTTTATACATTTCTTTTCACTCTCAGAGCCCAAGTTTAATTAGAATGGTAGCCTTGCTAATAGCAGTTCCTACAGCAGATATTCATTAAAAGTCCATAACGTTAATATACCAGAAAATTTCCAGGATAACTTTATTAGACTTTCCCTGTTAAGTTAATGGACTTTTAATGGATGTCCTAAGCAGACATGTCATTAACAAGAATATTACCAGACATGAATTAAAATATGCTCATTCATCAAAGTTAATTATCTGAAATTTCCTTTGATTTTTTTTTTTTTTAATGTCAAGCACTTTGAACAAGTTTGTACAGCAATTTAAATGCAGCAACATGAAATGGAAATGGTGGAGGAAGGATTGTAGTGAGAAGAAATGTAATGAAATTTATAAACTTTTCTGATCATCACGTAAAGTGCTATCAGTCATTGTTGGGTTATCAGAAAATAGTAGTTGAAAGCTTCCTTGAATAGATTTCAGCTTTTCCCCTGCAAAGGAAACTACTTATGCAGAAGTACAAAACCTACCAGGAGAATGAGGCTTTCAGCTTCCTGAGGTTTTGGGTTGAATACAGTTCTTATAACATCTGTCACAAGTGGCTTTTAGCAAATCTTCAACAAGTTAAAATAAGACTTGCAATAAATACATGTTTTTACCAGAAAATGGAACATCTTGCCAGCTGGTGGTCTCATGGAAAGGTATTTTAAAAATAAATTATTTATGAAGTGTAAGCTAAGGCTTGAATACAATATTTATGCAATGCACTTCGAGGACAGTGCAAAGCAATTTGCCATTTTAAGTAACAACATGCATGTTTTAAATGATAAAGTAGCCATTAATAAAAGGGGCCTTTTGTTGTGATGGGAGCCTCAGAACACTGGCCTATATATGGCTCAGCATTCATGAAGAGAGAAAACATCAATCCCCAGTATCAGCTCCCATGTTTGCTAAAACCCAGCGTTTACAAAAATAAATCAGCCAGTTATCTTCTGTTGATATGTTTCTTGCAAGGCAAAAGTGTTTCTGGTGAGTTACTGGTGAAAGTGTCTAGTTCCATGGAAAACTGTGGGATTTTTTTAAAGAAATGAACCATGGAACAGGTCTTTTGTGAGCAAGAGAGGGTCTTCTCTGGAGTTGGAGAAGCAGTCTGACCTCCAAAACTGCACCAAATTTTAAGCCAGAACTTGTAGCTTGTGCTCACCTTGAGAAATCCTTTGGTTTTCAGATTCTGGGGCTGATTCCCTCAGGTGAATCCACAGCACAAGACAATTTCTATTTGCATAATAATGCTGAAACCTGGCCCTAGGGAGAATATGAGCTTATTTCCCTGACCATCTTTTTAACCTTGCCTTTTTTAAAATGAAGGTGTTGTTTGTGTTATATTTAGCAGTGTGATAACATCACAAAAAGCAGGAGAGTGTCCTTCATTGCTGTGTCTGTGCAGAGGGAGCTCAGAGCTCACTGCCCCAGTGTGGAACCCAGGTAGCCACCACTCCATTCCTTGGAGTTTCTCTCCTACCCTGCACTGCTTGGAGTCTCTTGGAAGGGTGCAGCTTCAGAAGGACTCAAAAAAAGCACTTCACCATGCTGGTGTGTCCTGGGGAAATGCTTTGCTTGCTGCCACCTTTAAATCTTACCAGTGCCCCTGCTTGTGGAGGAATGGAAATGGGAACAGTGCTCCACTGAGAGCTGGGGCTTTGCTTGTTTTAATGTGTTCAGTGGTGTTGGACTTGAGAGGAGCACTCTGAATCAGCTCAGCTTTCCTCAAATTTATCAGGGAGGTGATACTCAGCCACTGAGCAAACTGCAGCTGGAGTGGTCCTGGCTAGTGGGAGATTCCTTCCCACACAGCCCATGGTGGCAGCAGTGGTGGGGAGGCACCATCCCTGCCAGGGATGCCCCAAAACCACCACAGGATCACACTGCACCAACTCAGCAGCATTATCCCAAGGGAATACCCACTCCCTGGACAGTGTGTGCTCCCAGGAGGAACATCAGAGCCTGCCCTGGCTGACAGGGAAGGATGGGAAGCAGGGCACTGAGCTGCCCTGCAGATAAAGGAGCTCAAACTTGTCAGATAACCCAGGCAGGAGGAGGTTGAAGGGAGGTTGTACATGCTCAAAACCTCTTCCTGAAATGAAAACAAAACCAAAAACCTGACAGGGCTGAAGTAATTCTGGTGGAATTTCCTCTTCTGTTCTCAAGCTACTCTAAGCTGTGTCTGTCTGCTCAAGGTTTGCTTAGCTCAAAGGCAGGGATGTATTTTAGTGCCTGCACGTTCCCCTTGTAAAGAGAGATAATGGCCTTTTTCTCATGTATCTCTCCTAAAAGATAACAAGGTTCTGAATCATCATTTCTTTTAACCAAAGCAAAATGTCACAAGATAAAATTAGCAAAATTTTCTGACTGTAACAAAAATAAATACAAAGTGTGCCAGTTTAAACTATGAAAACTATGTTTGTTTTGTTGTTTGTTTTTTTTTTTTCAATCTTTACTGAAATCATTGTTTTCAATCAGAGGGAACCAAAGATAAATAGCTACAAATAGATTAGGGTTTTTTTTTTTTTTTTTTTTTCATTTGAAAGTAGCTTTAACTTTCATGCCACTGGAAATACTTATGGAAATTACCTGAAACAACTTCTTTAAAGCACATATTTCTTTATTCTGGTAAATATGCTTTAAAGCATCACTTTTAAAACTTCTTGCCCTTTAAAAATACATTTACTGTAATCAGAGTGCTGTGGTTGCAGGGAGTACACTCCTCTTGGTTTCAGTTTAACTTAACATATGACCTTGTTGATAAGGGAGACCCTCACATCTGACCTTTAGGATCTTCCACAAACCTTTCCCATATCAGGGCGTGGGTTCACATCTGAAAACTCCCAGACCTTTGACATTTTCTGTTTCTCAGAGCAGACTAACCTTTCAGGAAATCCACATAACAAATTGTTTGTAGTCCCTTCTGTACATCATGAATTTACTGATCAGGCTTGTGAAGGTAAAGAGTCTTATCTGGAGATACTGAAGAATTTATTGATCCCATGAATTTGCTCACCAAGAGAGTGCAAGATGACTGGTATTCAAACCACTGTGAAAGTGTTGTGTACTAGAGGCATTAGCATTTATCTGCTGTGGTAAAAGCACATGATGAGTATCTCTTTGTGGTATTATAAAACCTAGAAAGACATTAACAATTCCGTTAAAATTTCATGTCCTGTCGAGCTCCTAGGGTACTGGAGCGTACATTCCATCTGAAGACAAATGCCTGATAAATTTTCACCACAGCCTTCTACTTCAGAGCCTACTTAAGGGACCAAATAATGATTTTTTTATTGAATAGTAATATTTCATACCAGGTCTTTTTTGGGTTGAAGATGGTGGCTTTGTGTGAGAGAGCATTGTGGGTACTGCAGAATAGGTTCTCCTGATCTTACAGGGTTTGCAGCTTTTGCAAAGGGCAGTTTGTCACCTTCTTTCATCTGTGCTGGAGCAGCAAACTGATATTAATGAAATAGCTGCAGTTTTGCTTAATTTGCTTTAGTGTACAACTGGAAGAATTCTTTCATTTTTGATTTTGGGGGTGATGGTGGCATAAGGAAGAACAGCCTGTGCTCCTTATGCATCTCTTTATTTAAATCCCATTTTGGGTCTTTTTCCCCCTCATCCTTCTTAACCACTTTCTAGAAGAAAGGTTTCCATCTTCCCATTTTCCACAAATTGCCCCTATCTTCCTTCAGAAGGATTTCTTTTGGGTTTTTTGTTTCTTTTGGTTTGGATTTTTTTGCTTGTTTGTTTGGTTTTGTTTGTTTGTTTGTTTGTTTGTTTGAATTTTGGCACTGTGTTTTAAATTAAGAAGGGTTTGACTTGACTCTGAAGTGCATTTCTGGTTAGTGGCCTTTACTCCCCTCCATCATTTTACCAGTTCACCACCCTCCCTGTTCCAACACTCTGCCTGTGCTTTAATATACAGCCCCAACACTTTGCAACCCCATTTTTAACTCTCTCCTTAATTCCAGGACTTTGGGGACTGCAGGCTTGATGTTTTTATGGGTCTGGGCACTTGCATATGCCATTTTTCAAAGTCCTGGAAAGATGGATCTGTATAATTGGAAGAGTGAATGTTCTTTTCTAATGCTCTTTCATTTGAAGTACTTATTCATAAATTGATAGTACAGAAAACCTGTTTTTATATCAATAGTTACATTCCTGCATGTGCCACTGAATCCTTCCACATACAAAGCTAGTAATGACATTGAATATCTCCCTTTTTACACTTTAAATAGAGTCTGCTTAGGTTCTCTGGTTTGTCAGTTGTGAGCTCTAAGACTTGGATGTTCTCTTAATTTATTTATATGTAGGCTGAAAATGGGAGATTCAGTGCAGAGTGAGAGATTATGGTCAGTATGAACTCAATTCTACAGCAGCTGTGGAGGGAATGGTCAATCCTTTCATTCTGCCAGTTTTCCCTGTCTCTTCCATCCCTTTGATGCCAGATGCTCTGGAGCATATGAGGGATTTCCTTGAAGGCTGAAAGAGATGATGATTTTTATTTTTTTTTTCAGGTTAGCTTGTAGCTGCCAGTTCTTCATAAAGCTGGATTGCAGCAACAAGCTTTAAACACTGTACTTTGCAAATGGTAGAGAATAATAAGTAAAGGGATTCTCTGGTGTGGGATTCCTTTATCTGTCTTTCCCTGCTATCCCAAATAAATTACAACACACTGCAATTTCAAATAAAATTAAAAGGATGAATCAGAGGATATTTACACTTACATGCTGTCAAAATCCAAGGAATTTACAAGTGAATAGTGTTCCAAATATGCTAACATTTTTCTGGCTTCCTGTCATTTCAGTCTGTCCAAGAGCTGTAGCAACTGCAGAGGAGCTGAAACTGGCACAGTGCAAAGAGGTTTTCGGGTGTCTCCTTCCTGAAACTCCAGGCATTATTTCGTAATCCATGATTCAGCAGGAAGAAGTTGGGCTTTTCCGCAGGAAAGCTCCACACTCCTGTGATTTCTGTTTTATTTATAATTTTTCCATCTTGAGATCACTGAATCACACAAATCATTTGGATTACAAGGGATATCTTGAAATGATCAGAGAAGGGTCACCTACAGAAGGTTGTTCAGGGCTGTGTCCTGTTGGGTTTTAATTATTTCCAAAGGTGGAGATTCCAAAATCTGCCTGGGCAACCTGCTCCAGTGTCCTGACCACTTCTCCCCGGTAAAAACATTTTTAAAAATTTGGTTTAAATGCAATTCCCTGTATTTCAGTTTGTTCTTGTCACACTTGTAGTGTCACTGGGGGCCACTGAGAAGAGTCTTTCTCCCTGATCTTTCCTCCCTCCCTCCCATCAGATATTGATAAACTCATGGATAAAATCTGCCCCTCCATCTCCAGGCCTTCTCCTTGCTGTCTAATCTGAGATACTCTTCCCCTTTCTAAAACCTTTTTGACCAGGCTGAGCTGAACTCAGCTGGCTCAGGTTTCTCCAGGATGTTTCCTGGGTGACATTTTCCATTCCCCTTCCACCAGGAAAGGAACCATCCTTCACCCTGCTTATCATCAGCTTGAGTCCTGCTGGCAAGTGTCTGCTCTGAGAAGTGAGGAGTACTGTATGCTATCCCTCCATCTTTCATAGCTTAGAAAACTCTGATAAATGTTTAGATCTTCTAGAACATAGTAATAAAAAAATCCTCCACCATCCACTCATAGAGTTCTGCCTGCCTGGGGAATGTATTTGCTTCTAGTCTGGCAACACTGGGGACTTGGTAATTTTCTAGTATGAAAACTAGGAGCTTTTTGATTGGATTTCTGCTTTTAAATTTCATAGAAGCTTTGGGTAGACTTAGGTCTATTGTAATTGTTCAGTATTTAAATTTCTGAGCTATTATCCTCCTTCCTTATTTTTCATACTGTTCTAAAAAAAAGGAAAAGAAAAAAGAGACATTTCTCAGAACAGTTCTGGGTCATTCCTTCTTTTTACCTGACTCTTCCTCTCCCTGGTTTCAATTTGTTATTCATCTTCTTTTTTTTTGGCTTCAGCCTCCTGCTGAGATAGCTTTTAAAGCAGTGATGTCTGCTTTATGAGTCAGGATTCACAAAATCAGAAGGACTATTTCAAACAATTTGCTGACTTCCTCCAAGTCAGAAGCTGTTGGACTCCTTAAAATTAATGTTTAAGTAGTTTAAATTGTATCTTAGAACTAATCTTGATTTTATAATTTCCTGTGATGGAGAACCCACTTCAGACTGAAAGACTGTTGATTGTTAGTTGCTGTCATGTCTTAAAATTAATGAATTAATTAAAGTACAAACTTGATTTTTCATCTGATTTAACTTCCTACTCCTGCCTGGCAGACCGGAGGGACACGCTTGACCTGCACAGACTCAAATTTCCTATGATCAAGGAAAACACTGAGGTTTCCCCCCAAAACTCTTGGGTGAACTGTCATACTTCTCAATTCTTGTAATTGTTTTCCTGGCTCATTTCTGAACTTTTGTAGTTTACAGTGCATCAGTATCTTCTCAGTATGGATATTAAAGCTGGATACTGTGTGAACGTGGTGGGGAATAAGCTTGGCTGAAAGATTTAAAAGTGTCCTTTCAGTAACTGATGAGATTATTTTTAGTCTGGCATTTATTTCAGTTCTGAAAAAGGGGTAATTATTTATTCTAAGAGGAGTTGTTATCTTGTGAGTTATTTAATAACATCCAGAAAAAAAAAATCTGTTAGCTAATAGTCCATTATTAATACAAACCAAATTGCCTCTTCAGTCTTAGCAATGGACTGGAGCAGAGCAGAGCAACTCTGAAAGCAGAGCAATAATCCTGCCTTCTACACTGATCTTTGTATCTGGAGAGACTGAGGAATATTGTGCTGTACAGTCAGATAGAAATGTCAATTACCAATCTAGTGAAATTATTGTTTGCAAGTGAAAACCTAAACTCAGGTAGCTGAATTTGGATGTAAATGCATTCCCTCTAATTACTTAGTAAAACATCAAGATACTGCATTCTGTACCTTTATAAAACATCAAATATCTGTGTTTTATACCCAGGTACAGCTCAGCAGTGAGCAGTGAACCACACATGGCAGGACACATTCATTCTGCCCTGCCTCACTGCAGTCTAGCAAAGAAAACTCAGTCCCAGCCATCATAAGATGCCTGTTGACCCAATGATACAGAATTTCTTTTTCCTTTTGACCTTTCACCAGGAAAACTTGTAATTTATACAAGGAGTAGCTCTCATTCCTTGGGCCAAAAAGGCCAAGCAGTCTTTGTTGGAGCAGGCACCTCTGGTTTGCTGACCAATTTGCTGCTCAGCTTAATGAACCAGGATCTGCCTGATTTGATTCTGCCAGTGTTTAGCAGCCTAATACGTCTGCCTGAAGTATTTACACATTAGGTAGTGGAGATGTAGTTCAGCCAAAGGCTCTCTCTCCAAAGGGAGAGTGGGATGGAAAAGCCCCAAATTAGATTTGCCTCGAGCTACTGTGGCAGCTCGTGTAGACAGAGATGAATTTTGAATTGAAGAAAACCAAAGTGATTTTGTTTAACCGTTTTCCTCACTTTTAAATAAGCTGGCATATAATATCACAATTTGTTTTGGTTTTCCTCAATGAAAATTCTGAACTCCTTAACTGCCGACCAGGAAGTTTTATGGAGGTTATTTGGAGGTTAAAAAAGCCCCAAATCTCACTGTTCCTAATTTAACCACCATGCATTCAGCCCTAAGAAAAAAATCCATATTATAGTTTTACAGTCAGCATCATTATTCTGCTTCCTTCTGATCTTAGTGCTATTTTGGCTACTCAGCTGGGGTAAAAATTGGAGAAAAATCAGCCATACACAGCTCAGTTAAATGTGAGTATTGTCTGTAATTGAGAGAGATATTTGATAATGTATAGTGTGTGAGATGGGGTTGGAACAAAGTATATTATTTATTGAGATTCCTTGCATATCTCAGACGTTTGGCATTGTGAGAATTATTATGAAACATAAAAAATGGAGATTATCTATATGCTTTGTAATGAATATAAAGAGGGAAAAATCTCCCTTACATTTCTTATCACATTTGGATGGACAGTGCTTTTTTTTACTAAGGTCCTGTTTCCTTTTATGCCTGTTCAGCACTGTTTTGTTTAACGAGGTAACTTCTTCAGTGCACGTTCTCTATCACTTATTTAACAGGATATCTGTTTTCTGTGTTGTCTTTTAAATCAGAAAGCAGTTTAATTGTTCCATTTGGGTGGAGCTGTGACATGGGGACGGGATGTACTCTTGGGTTGTGTTTCTTTCTGAGACTGCTCGGATTTCGGCAAGGAATTGTTATATCCAAATTCAGGTTTGTTTGGGTCTCAGTGAAGGGGAATCTCCTTTGAATTATCTTCTTTTCACATTTTTATGCACTTATACAGCCAAATACACCAAGTGCAGCCCTGTTTTGTGAGATAAATGAGAAGCTGTGCTGGAGTCAGCTGTGCCCGGCTGCTCTCAGCTGTGTTTGAAAAGGGGCTACATCCTGAAGTACCTTGTTCTGTTAAATATTAGTGAGCCAATACGGTGAATTTGGATCACTAAAGTTGACTGAAGATGCATTATCTGCCTTGTGTGTTGTGTCTGATAAATAGCTGGTTCCTGTGGGAAGCACCTAAAAAGGTAGAGGGTCTTTGGTAGCACATAAATTCTTTAAACAAAGCTTGATCACACCAAACTCTAACATCAGTCTTCGAAGAAGGATAAAAGAGAAGGAAGAGATTCAGACAGCTTTTTCCTTTTGTAAACTCGCTGCTGTATAGGGGAAAAAATAGCTGGAAATAGCCTGTCTCGTCCCAAATGAAAGGTTGTGGATTAAGGCTCTGCATTAGTGAAACAGCTGCACCAATGTGAAACAGAAAGTCCTCCAGCTTCAGCCATTATGGGTTTGTTTGGTTAGCTCTAATTTTGGAAGTCATTATAGCAAAGGTAAATGACTTGCACAGGAGACTACTGTAAACAAAAGACTGGATAGATTTACTTTGGCAGGAGCCTTGAGGAGTCTCGGGCCTTTCAGTGCCTCCTTTATGCAGCTCCTGTCCTGCTCTGAGTGCGAGCCTGTGTGCAGGCAGCTCTGCCTCCCTCCTTCCTTCCCTGCCTCCTTCCCTCCTTCCCTGCCTCCCTCCTTCCTTCCCTGCCTCCCTCCCTCCTTCCCTGCCTCCCTCCCTGCCCTCAGCTTCTTTCCCTGACAGGTTGGATGTAAGGGTGGCAGCACCTGCTGCTGAATTGGTGTGTACTCTAGAACACCTTTCTGTTCAGAGTAGCTGCCCCTGGGTTTCTAAAGCTGCTCTGTTTTGCTCAAGTAAAAATCTGATCCCTCCCAGTCTAGTACTGGAATACAATCTGTGTCCAAAACTTCACTTTTAATTTTGTCTCCTTATTGATTGCTTTCTGTGTGTTCTTATTTTATCATTTAATAGCTTTACACTTACAGATTCTAAGCATGCTGATGCTTAGCTGAGTTTTCTAGCTTTTTGGTGAAGATTGAACTGTGAGAATGATAATTCCCTTCCCAGTTCTGTGCCCGTGTGGTTGAGTGAAGGCTCTGTCCATTCCAGTTTTGCGTAGGTGGGGAGGCAGATTTCTGATGACAGAGAGAATGCCCATGCAGAGCCTGCTCCTTCCCTTCCACAAAGCTCCTTGGGAATATTTCCTGTGTGCCTGGCAGAGCTTTCCTTGATCTGTAGAGCTGGGAGGGTGAAGGAGAGGGGCAGAGTGAGAATCTGTCCTTGTGCAGTTTCTCTGTCCTGCACTCCCTGGCTGCTGGGTGACCCAGCAACTCCCTCTGCAATCCCTGCCGTGGGTAACTGCTGACTGCTCTGCCTTCCCACGTGTTGGGAAGTGCTTTCAGTCAAGGAACATTTGTTCAGGCATACTTGGACTTCTGAAACATAAGGGGCAGGCTACTGTTAATTATTTTATTTAAAATACAAGCTGATTATGCTGCCTCTCCAAATGACAAGAAGTCCATCCCTGCATGTCCTCACACATTTTATGGCCATGGGGGTGGCAGTGCTGCTGGTCATTCTGATAAATAACCAGTTCCAAAGGAATTATGGGGTCATTTTCTCCTGCTGCTGTAGAGGAGAGGATTATCTTTATCTCTGAAATTGTTCCCTTAGTGCTTATTAACTGGAAATACAAAAAGTAATTGAAAGTAAAGTAATACAGAAAGTAATTGAGAAGCTGGTAGGAAAAGATTTTGTCTGATAGTAGCTCTGATCTCTAAAATGGAGTGTAACTACATAATAATTACACACTAAAGTGTTTGACTGGTATGACTGATATAAACTAGCCAACCATGGAATGGCATGGCTGGAAAGAGGTTTTATTTCAAATTAATTTCATCTCATGCTGTATATACACCATGGTTGTGCTTTCAGATCAGGCAATGATTCTGAAGAAAAAGATGTGGGTTTAGCTGCATGAACTCTTTTGAACTTCCTTCTACCTGCAGGGTCTTTGAATGTCAGGAGGACCAGACAGCTTTGGTGTTTTTCTCCAATGTCTTAAAAAACCAGAAATGTTAATACAAAAATCTCTTAAAGAGGAACATCCTGCACTCCAACTTATTGGGGAAAACTGCAAACGTCTCTTGAAAACGTCTCTTGAAAAAGCCATGACAGTGTTTTGACTTCACAATAAGTAACTAATAAAATGCAGAAATAATAAAATATAGAATTTTTTTCCTGTGGGGAGGTGACTTAATGTCCTCATGTCCTTCTGTATAAAGCTTAATGATGAGGTTTTCTTACTGCCCCCAATATTGAGTATAAATCCAATGTCAAGTGCAACAATTTTGGATACACAGATTTGTTTTAAATTTCCAGTGTGAGGTTCAGCCTGGAATTTCAGGGGCAGTGATGTGTGGCTGTCAATAGAACAGAAACTCTTGGAGAAATGGGCAACTGTGAAGTTTTGTGTCTTGATCCCAAAGTGCTCCATGCACTGCATCCATCAGGAAGTGGGAAGAAGGAGAATGTAACTTCTGAAGATTAAGAACCAACATAATTTACAGCAAACATCTAAGTGTTATCTAAAATTGAAGACCTGTGAATTTAATATCAGAACCTTTTCATCAAACAGTAAGGTCGTATAACTGTATTTTTAGAAATTTATGCTCATGGGAATTAGTGTATTCCTGATATTTTATGATATGCTATTCCTCTTAATTAATGTCTATTGTAGAGGATGTTTTATGTCCTTTCTGCATACCAGAACATGCTTCAGGTGTAACATTCTCAATAAAATTACCTGTGAAAATAGTCTTTTATTTTAAAGAGGAGTTTTGCCAACTCTGCCCAGATTTGTTGTATTTAGTAAACACTCCAGGTAAGTACTAAAAGCCCTGGCATTGGCAGGAATTCCCACTGAGCTTTCTGCCTCTCCCCCCACAAAGCTTTGGATGAATTTGGAAGTGCAGTCCCAGGAGCTTGGTCTCACTGCTCCAGCTGTAGGGGCTGAGAGAGGGCTCTGGGGGCTATCCCTAAATTCTGGTACTTGAAAGAATCTTAATTTGTTCTTCTAAGAACAATTGTGTGTGTGTTATGGCAGGACCTGCCCCTGGGCTCCCTGTGACAGGGCAGGGTTGTGTTCTTCTCTTCTTCATACTGCACAGCCAGAGAAGGCTCAGAAAGGGATTATTTAAGTCTGTGAGGAAATACAGCTGCAACTGCAGGAATTTGCTGTTTAAGCCAGTTTCTTTTTCAGAGTTTCTGTTGCTATAGCCACCTTATTCCTAGTAGAACTGCTGGAAAGGATGGAAATGGAGAAAAAAATTGGCCAGTTCCTTGTGCATTCCTTGTGCAACAGGTGCAGTGTTCATTTGTGAGCACGGACTGAGCTGAATCTCCCTCCATGCCCAGACAATGCCTGCAGGCAGCACCTTCCACAAGAACATGGGATTTCTGCATTTCATATCTCCTGGAGAGAAGCCAAGCAGAATTTAATTGCTTGTGGTGAAATCTTTCTCTGTGGCTAGATAGGATATTGAATGCTTTTGAACTTCTAAATTGCCATGGGACAGCCTGATCTGGCACGGTTGTGTTTAATCTGCAGGCAGATAATGAAAGATACTTCATCACACAGAGTTCTTTGATGCACTTCTTTGTTTTATAGATACAAGGCTTAACTGGAGGGAGAGGAATGGCACACACATTTGTTTTTCTGTTTGGTAAATTGACAGGTGTTTGGTTTGTTTGTGTCTGCCCAGGAAAGCTCGTCTTGTCTCCTGGAGAGGCGGTTGGGAAAGGTCTGACACCGGACGCCGCACGAGAGCTCGGTCTCCCCGCAGGGATTGCAGTGGCAGCATCTCTCATTGATGCACATGCTGGAGGACTAGGTACTCTCTCATGGATTTACTGTTCTTGGACACAGGAATTGTTTGAATTGATTTCAGAAAGCCATTTTTGTCACAGTGTGTTTTCATCCTGCCGTTTGCTCTGATGCTATTCTTATAAAAACCCCCAAATCATCGCAATAACTACTAGAACTGCAAATCTGTTTCTGGAAAGGGGAGGTATCACTGTACATGTCTTTTCAGATGGATTTGCAAATTGTTTTATTTCTGCTAGTTCCACTTTTGACCAAAACACCATGGTGTTGGAATGCCAACAGGCTGAGAGTTTGCATCTTCTGTTGCTCAAAACTTCGGGGATAGGCAAGAAAAAAACCAAAAAACAACAGCAACCATTCTGAGGGAGAAGCCTCATGTTTGAGGCTTGTTCATCATTTGGATTCTTACTAGCTTTAGAAGTGATTCATGATTCAAAACTCTGACTTTTTTCTTTTCCAGCACAATATTCTGATGTTCAGCCCTGGTTCATCTTTTCTGCAATACATTTGATAAGGCCCAACAAGTTAATTTTCTCACTATGCTGTTTGGCCTTATCCAAATACAGTCAATAACAAAGATGTTCAGTGTAACTTTTTCAGCAGGAAATTGTGGCTTTTTCTAGTTGGCTGGTTTAGAAAACAGTCTTACCTCAGGAAGTTTCAGTGTTATTGAAACAGAACTCTTTAATACAAATCTATTGCTCATCAGAGGATTTTTTCTAGATCTAACTGAAACATGATTATGTGCTAAACTACAAGTTTAGTTTTGTGCTGGTTTAAATCTCATTTGTCCTTCTAGAAACTCTGTCCTGGAACTTTTTTAGTGTTTAAATCCCCTTACTTTTGCTTTTGGTGAGGCTAAGTAATCATGGAGATTGCTTTTCTTTCTACCTGGAATGGATTAGATGTAGATCTGCTGCAAAAATGAAGACTGAGCTTCAGTGTTACATTTGTAGGTGTGTTGTGACTGACTTAAAAATATCTGTCAGTATCCTAATTGCATAAAAGCGTGTTTAAAACTGTGCCCTGGCAATTTTGTGTTATTGGAAAAGAACATAGTAGTAATCTGACCTGAAAGAATGAACTTGCTGCAAAACTGGGTTGTCACAGAGCATGTGGAAGTGGCAGTGGAAGGTCCTTGTTTGATTGGCATCATTATGGATCCAGAGCACAAAAAGTTTGCCCATTTTTCATGTGCTAAAACCAATCAGTTGAATTTTAAAAAGAATAGAGAGCAATAGAGAATAGAGTCTGTTCCTTGATACAGACTTCTGTAAAGAAACTCTGACATCAGAAACACTCAGCTGCTGGCATCCCTCAGGAAAGGGCTTGAGTGGATAGAGACAGTCTGCTAATCTGAATATGTTTTCCCAGATGGCACCACAAACACCAGCACCCTCCTGAAATGATTGCCAGCAGGAGAAAAACTAAACACAGGTTGTTGTTAGAGAGAGGGGGGCATGACAGAGGGAAGAGCTGGGAAGATGGTGAGAGAACCTGCATGGTAATCACACCAGAGCTCAGTGCAGTCTGGGACAAGAGCAGGATTTACAGTGGAACTCATCCTTGAATCTGGAAAGGGTAATAAATAAATGTATTGGAAATGGTGTGGAAACTTAGTAGAAAGGACAGCAAAAAGGAAAATATTTTGATAGCATAAATGACAGCAGGAGCAAAAGGAGAGTTGAAGAGTGCAGATAAATGTAAAGAAAATATCCTGCAAGCTAAACCAGAGTGATGTGGTGGATATCTTGTTTTCAGTGTCAGTAAGTTTTGATGCAGTTCAGATCTGCTTTTGGCTGGATGAGAAGTGTGGTTTGGCTGAGAGGTTCCTGCAGTTTATGAAGGCTTCAAAGCTTTGAGTATGATAAGGTAAAGAATTGTTTAGTGTGTGTGTTTGAGGAGTCATGTGTGAGTCCTGAATCAGTCCATCTGATACCTCTTATGGAAGAGTGAGGATCTAAGAGCCAAGAAGTTCTGTCTTGCATTTTGACCTACTGTACTAATTTCAGAGAGTGTACAGATAAAACTACGAGGATGGGAGGCCAGGCTTGTGGGATTGGCCTCATAAAAATACTGTTTACATTGCACCTTTTCAAAAGGCATCAGCATTGTTTCAACAAAAGTAGATGATTTATGGTGCAGTGTCTAAAATACTGTGTCACTGTGGAAGAGATCCAGAAGTACACATTGCTGAGCACTGCTTGCCTTCCTAAAAATCTCTCCTCTGTTCTGTGTGGTGCTTCTTGTTCTCAGCTCTGCTTTGGAGTCTGCCTCAGGCTATGAAAAATCCTCCCTAAGCTAAAGGTAAAAGTGACTTAAAGCAGCAGCTATATAACTTCTAGCCAATACTCCAGACTTATTTGCTATCTGACTTTAATTAGTCACAAATAGGAAGAGTCTAACAATTCTAAACACTGGTGAAGCCACTGACTAAAATTCCACAAAGGGCCATAATTCCTGTTTTGCAGAATGCATATTTTCTTAGCAATTAGAAAGATCTTTCCAGTTTTATATTGTTTATGAAAATACATTTGCAGCATATGCTGACTATTTAGTTTAATAGAGTTCTTCCCTCTCAAGTGTGAACAGTATTTTTAAATCAAGAAATTCTAATACACGCTTGCTTAGTACAGGAATTTGCTTTGTAGACAGCCCTATCCAAAATTCCTCATATGCATTCATCATGTTGGAGCAGTGGAAAAATAGAGCATGAAGTAGAAGCCTTACTTTTAGCTTTTTGTTGTTCCTAACTCTCTTTATGACAGCTGTGCCACTTCATAGTTGCAAGTTAGTTTAGTTAAATGCACATGAGGCTGATTTTTTAAGACTTTAAAATTTTAGCCCTCGATTTTCTGATTATTTAGCTGAGTTCCAACAATGGTAATACCAGGATAACCATGGTGATCCCAGTAAGACAAACCCCACCAGGCTGATTTGATAACAGAGCATTGCAGTGGTGATCTAAACAAGAGGGTGGTAATGAAATGTAGGATATGAACCAGCCCTAACACTTGGCATTTTTCACAATGTCCAGCAAATGTTTTCCTGATCTTCTACAGGGAGGGGAAGGGGATTTTTTTAATTAGTATTGACATACTGGTCTCCACATGGAGCTTTGCAGATGTAAATGAACAGTCTGGTCACTGGTTTGCCAGCTGAAAAGTGATGTTTAAGAAAAAAAAAAGTGGAAAAAAAAAGTCCAGTGTGAAAATGTTGCTTGTTGGCTGCTGCATTTTTCTGGGTGCAGCACAATGTGGGGCCAGGATGCAGCCTGGGAGAGGAGCAGGAGGAGAGGGCAGATTCCCTCTGCAGCCTCCCCTGAAGTGAATCAGGCAGGATGGGATGTGTTCTGAGGCTCAGCTCCCTGGCTCCTCCCTGGCATCTCCTGGGTGTATTTTCTGCTGCAGGCTGAGTGCTGCTGACTCTGTGCTCCATCCTGTGCTGTCCTGCACACAGGGGCTCCTCAGAGCCAAGCTCAGTTCTTCCAAGGGGAGGAATAATCTGCTTTTACATGGTTCTGACATGGACAGAACAGCAGCAGCAGTGAAGACAACAAAGCTGGCAGCCTTCCAGTCTCCTGCCAAGTTACCCCTTTCTCCAACTCATCCCCTGACAAAACACATCATCCAGGATGTTCATGATAAACTGTGAACAAATAAACACATCTGCAGCCTGCCAGTACAGCAGGGCACTTGTATTCTGCATGTCAGTGAGCTACCTAAGAGAATAAATGTCAGGTAAAATAACACTTTCTAGGTAAAATAACACTTAAAAATCATGATGTTAGACATGCATTTAGAAGAAATCATTTTGGGTCCTTATATCTGGAATAAATAATCTGATGGATAAAATAATTTTCTTTATTGGCTGAGTAGACTTTCTTGATTTGGGGCAGTGGTGTGAGATACTCAGCAATTATTTGAGTGCAGAAAAGGTCTGTTTGGTGCAGGGTGGCTTGTTCTTCTTTAACAGAGAATTTTAATTTTACTTTAATAGGAGTAATTGGAGCAGATGTGAAAGGACATAACCTTCCATGTGAGAACCAGCCCATTACATCCCGAGTCGCTATGATCTGTGGAACATCTTCGTGCCACATGGGGGTAGGTTGGATGTGTCATCCTAATTTGTGCAGAATTTACTAACTTATGTTTTTGAAGGGAAAATTGACCTTTGTCCTTCTCACCCCATTGTTTTTTCTTTGAATTTTTTTCTGGTAACTCTATCTTTACCTTTGGATATTAATTATAAATTACTGTGCATTTGCTATTAAGCAAGAACTTTAATAGTAGTAGAAATCAATACTGAAAAATGACATGGAAAGTAAAAACCACGATGCCAGAGTGGCTTAAAGAGCAGCCTGAAATCTGAGCCAAAGCCTGAGCCTGAGTTATCTGTGACAAGCCTGTCACTAATGTGTTACAGAAGAGTGTCTTTGCAGAAGGAGTGCCCGACTTCAGTCACAGCCCTCCACCCCACCTCTTCCCTTAATCAATATAAATCCTTCTCCCTCTGAAAATTGCCATGGTGTGTAGAATTAGGAGACACATCATGACTGAAATGAAAGAAAACTCCCCAATAAGCAGTTTTCACTTTGCTAATTTTTCTCAGTGAATTAATACAAAAGCTTTCTCTGAGATTGCAATTAAAATTTAGTGTCTGCTTTTCAAATTTATACTGTTTTAAAATGTATGAGTCTGAGAGCATTCCATTTAGATAAGTACCCTTTTCTGCCACATTTTTTATTTAAAACTCATTTTGGTCTTAAATTTAGAATGATTAGAACTTGGATTTTTCCGAAAGGTGCAGATGGCACTGGGAGTGCTGAAGATGTTGGAGGATGTTTCATGGAGAAAGCTCTAGGAGAGAAAAAGAAAGGAGGCTGATAATAAAACATCAGGCTTAACAATAAGTTAAGTTGTCTCTGTAGTAACAGCATGAATCCATGGTGATCTTGAGCATGAATAAATAGGATCTTGTCACATGGATTGCCATTCAGCAAAGCATTTTAGCCCGTGATTGAATTTAAAGACATGAATAATCCCACTACTGTGAAGCACAGCATTGAGCTTAAATCCCATAGACCAACTGGAATATATTTTGGTTCCTTCCTAAACAAAAGTTTCAAGCTTCAAACTCCATCAGTCTTGGCTTGCTTTGTCTTTGAAAAATTCCACTGGTACCTGTCTGTCTGTCATAGGGCAGGTGGGGCACCCTGGGGGAAGAAGTCACCCTTCAAGCCCTGCCACTGCTTTCATTATTTCCAGGTTTTTTGATGGAGGTTTCTGCCCTTTCAGTAGAAGCTGTTTGGGTGAACTCTTCCTAACCTGTTTCATTTAGCTGAGATAGTTTAAATTGTTAGAATGAGTTCATAGAGACATGGTACTGGACTGCAGTGAGCTGAGGAGCTCGCAGGCAGCTTCCCCCAAAGGTCTAAGGGCAATGTTGGGTGGCTGGCAGTGGGCCAGCTGGCTCTGGCTCATGCCTTTAGTACAACCAGCCCTGGAGGAGGAGATGTGTGTGGTTATTTATTAATTTTGGATATTTGTACATTGGTAAGTTCTTACATACACCCAGTTCACAACAGCAGATTGACTTCCCAAACTAGAGCCCAGCACATCCCTATTAACACGTTTTGTGTGCACTCTGCACAACCACGAGAGTTGTGGCTCCATTAAATATGCTAATGTAGCAAAAGGGATGTGATAAAATCCATGTTGAAGTTCTGTCATCAAAGCAACCCCAAAGCTGAACACAAACTGCACGAGGCAAAACCTTTTAAGGCTTTTAATCATTTCAGTTCAAACTCAGGAATAGATGCTTGTGCAGTTTTTGCTAGATTTAAGTAGATTTTTACTTAAATCTACCTACTCAGCATTTTATAATCATTTCCTTAACTGCCTGCCTTCATTCATCTGCACAGGGAGGGGTATAACAATCTCTAGCCAGCAGACAATAAGTAAATTCTAAACTTCTCTGGATCTAATCTGTGAAAGGGTTTTAGTTTTCTGTTCTTTTATCTATTACCTGCACAGGCTGCATGAAGTGAACATGGAGCACACAGAGCAGTTGTATTTGTGTTTTAATGAGACCTATATGCAGCTGCATTTGGCCAAAATTAGCTGTTCCTTTTTTTAATTAGGGCTATAAAATGAAAGTATATTATACTTGTGTTTTGATAGAAATATATATTTTCTCTCTCCCTGTGCACCAAGGGACCCTGAGGGCTACAGAGATTAATCATCGAGTTTAATTTAATGCAGTGGGAGAGAGACCTGTGTGGTCAGGCGGGCATTAAAAAGTGCCTTTGATGTGCCTCAGGTGCACTGAGCCCCAGTGAGCCAGCAACAATAATACCTTTGTGAGATGATCAGAGACGAGAGAGGGAGAAAATGGCCTGTGTGGAAACTCAAGGCCGTCCTTTGTTGTGGTTCTGGCAAACGAAGGAGCCAACTGTCAGGAGAAATTCAGCAAACAGAAAGCAGGGGGAAAGTACGGCTGGGTTTCTTTCAAGGGGCCGTAACAGGAAACTGTTCAAAATCATCTGCAATGCCTTTCTTTTCCACCCCTCCTTCCTCCTCCTCTGCTCAGGGCAGGGGGACTGCTCTTGGTATCTGTGTGTTGGTACAGCAGTTCCATTCTCTAGACCAAGTACTCTGTGAGTCACAGGAGCAGGTAATGCTTGAACACAGCATTTACTTTAAACTTGCAGAGAAACTGCTCCTCGACCCAGTTTTCATTACCTCCAGGACTCTAGAGATCTTAAACAAAAGACTTTGCTAATCATGCCTTTGATATTTTAGAAAGTACAAATGTGGAACCTAATTTTACTCATGGCTATAATAGTTTAATTTGTGGTGGAACTACCATTTTTAAGTGAGGATATGCTTTTGGAATTAACCACTGATGGTTTGGGGTAATCAGACACACATAAAGAATTTTGTGTTTCTGTTGAATAGCTCACAAAAGCAGCAAAATGCATGTTTTAATTAGGTTATTGACCCCAGCCCAGGTCTGAGCTGTTGGTTGCTGAAAGTCACTGCCACCTCAGGGCTCATCCATTATCCATGAGGAAAAAGAAAAGAAAAGATGGTTTTCTGAATATTTTTGGACAGTTATGCATTTTACATGATTCTCTGCTGCCTCCTTTGCCCTAGCAAAAGACATGGGCAGAATTTGCATTTGGAATGGCAAATAAGCTGCTCTGTCACTTGTGAAGGATTGTCCCTTGTTTTGGGGCTGGGATTCATCCCTGCAGGTTTGGTCTCTGTGCCCAAGGGTATTCCCTGACTTTCCTGGGTGGGCTGCCACTGCCATCATGCTTTGCAGGCAGGGGTCTGAGCTCCAGCACCCACACTTGGCTTTGGAACTTTTAGGAGCCTTTCCCTGTGTAGCCATGGTGACTACACAACATGTGTGAGTAGTTCTTCCCAGCAAAATCACAGCAGGTTTGAGGCACTGAAACAGGAGCTTGCCTGTTATTCCTAACTTGTAGTCTTGCATGGGTCTAACAGGCATGCTCTAACTTCTGGGAATAAGGCAGTTGGTTTCCCCAAAAACCTGTCTTCCTGCCAGTGTCTTAGGGTTTTATGGGGTATTTTAAAGGTTTCAAAAATCCTTTTTCTACTGAAACCTTTATGTGATCAGGAGGTTTTCAGGCACAGATTTCTGTATTCCCATTCCAGTCCTGGACACAAGTGTGGTTTTGCAGGGCAAAGTTGTACCACCATGACAATATTGGTTGTTCTTGCTCCAACAGTTTTTGTGATTCCCAGCTGAAGAAAGCAGGCAGGGCAGCTTCCAATGGGAATATGGTCTGGCCTGATTTTAGCTTGTTAATGGAGGGAGTCTGAATTTGCTATTTGGTATTCTGAGTCCCAAATGTACAAGGTTTGTGTTCTGTTCTCTGCAGTCTGATAATTTTTTCTTTCCTCATTTGGTGATATGGTCTATGTTCTTGTTCAGTTGTTCCTTCTTTATCAGTTCCCTGTACTCAACATCTCTTTTTGGGGATTGTCAAGGCATCTCTTAAAGTTTAGATGCAATCTCTTCTTTTGCATCTGTTTTTGTTACTTCTGTGACTCTTGGCATTGGGAATGGACTCACCTGGCTTGGTGCACAATTCTTTTTTCCCTGGGTGATAATGTGCATGTGGTTTGAACTGTATAATTTAGTCTTTTTTTTTTCAATTGGAGAGGCTCAAGTAATTTATCTTCTACCTTTTCAGATTTAATAATTGATCTAAAAGACAGAGCAACTACATGAAAACCAAAAATGATCTGCTCATTTCGCTATCCCAATGTTTACTATGGATTATTTGAGGAAGAATATCCCATACTTTCTCTCACTAAGCCTGACTAGCCTTTGAGTGTTTTCTGCTAAAGGAGCTCCAGCCCAATTTGCTTATTCTAAATTTGTTCATTTGATTCTCGTGATGACTGGCAAACACAATAGAGCTTCTTTGCTCCACAATATCCGCCCGAGCTGCCAGCTTTGTTCACACAAATAGAGTGTTAAGCACGTTTCCACCCCCAGAGCATGCACAGTACGTGTCCTTTGCAGTACATCCTGGAGAGGAGACAGCAGAGACATGCTGGCTCAAAGTGTTCTCAGAGCCTGATCTCTAATCTCAGTGGGAGCCAGACCAGCGAGTGGATTCAGTGTATTTTGGCTCTGATACCGGAGTCTCCTCTTCAGAACATGCCACGTTGTTGCAGCAGGGGCTGCGGAGCTGCTCGGGGCGGTGAGGGCTGGGCACGGGGCTGTGCTGCAGGGCACAGCATCGGAACGTGTCCCGGGGACAGGGACAGGGACAGCCCCGCCAGCTGGCTGCCACCCAGCTCGGCAGGGACAGCACTTTGTCCTTCTCCTCACCAGGGGAAAGGCTTTGGGAGGCGAGCGGCAGAACGGGGAGGATTGCAGGAGGGAAAGAATAAAACTAAAAGTATACCTAGAGAGGCAAGTTTGGGAAGTGATGTGTGTGAGCTTTATGAGATTGATAAGCGTCTGCCCTCTTGCTTTTTAAACATTCCCCTGTAAAGCCTGCTCTGCACATGAGCCACAGAGTGGGAGAAAGAGCTGAGTGTCACAGGAGCCTCTCCCTCGCTCTGTCCTCATTCGGCACAGTTCTGCTGCCTTCTATATTGCATTTGGCAGCACTCACAGCGCTGACTTCCCAGCTAATGAAGATGTTTTACATTTAGGGGAGGCTGCATGAAATGAAAACCACATTTACTTTGCAACTGTTGTTGCAGGTTGCCCGTCCTTAGCATACACAGATTTAGGCTTGTGTAGAAAAGGTCACAGAGCCTCTTTAGGTGCCTTTTCAACCAGTGGCCTTAGAAGAGTTATAAATCCATAAAATTGCCACCTTCTTTTACTTGTCCCTCAAAGAACTCCTCCACACCCTTTTTAATGAAACTCTCTTGTTCCATGTTCCAGCATCCTCAGTTTCAAAAAGAAACAAACACAACTGTAATATCCCCTTTGCTGGCATTAATTTGCTGTTGTATGCTTTGCTTGCTTTGTTTTGTTTTTAAAAAGCAAGAAGTAAAATATTTCTGCTAGCAGGGCATATAAAAGATTGTTGCTTTTCTGACCTCCCCATTATATTAATAAAAGCTAGGAAGACTTCAGTAGTGGTGGGAGATCATGTGCAGGCAGCCTCCAAAACCCAAAGCACTTACTTGCAGAACTAGTAAACCACAAAGCTTAAGATCTTGAAATGTAAATAGGAAGTTGGAGAGTTTACTTTAGAGCCAGCAGTGGTTAGTCTGTACAATGTTTATTTCTGCTTGCCTCCCAGCCTTTCCTAAAGCTTGGCAGAGATGAAAGGGAGGCTTTCTCAGCGAGTTATTAAACGTTTTTGTTATGAGCAAGATTCCTTTGTTCTTGGCCTGGCATAATTCAAAGCTCAGGTATGCCTTGGTGACGGGGAGAAGGGGACGTTCCTATTTAGCATATGTCAGTCCAGAGACATCAAAGTTTTGAACCCAGTGCTTTGCTGGTAATCAACCTGTGCAGGGGAACGTATCTGAAAGCAATTTAATCTCTACTGTACATAAACTAGATAATGCTCAGTAACATTCCCACAAAATTGTACATTCAACTCTCCTTGCCTTTTGTGAACAGATCAGTTGAGTTCAAAGACTCAAATAATAGATGTGGACAGAGAGAAGGCTTTGAAAAATGCTCTGCTTGGAGAACCATGAAGGCTGATACTTGAAAGGCAACTCACTGGCATCAGTGGAAACTTTGAAAATTCCAACACACACTGTGCTTTCCATCCTGTGGTTCACTGCAAGCTGCCCTATGTGACACAGAGGATCAGGGTGTAGGATTTAGGGTACTGAGTCTTCAGAATACCTGCCCAGAGAAGCTGTGGCTGTCCCATCCCTGGAAGTGTCCAAGGTCAGGTTGGATGGGACTTGGAGCAGCCTGGGGTAGTGGAAGCTGTCTCTGCCCATGGCAGGAGTGGAACTGGGTGGTCTTTAAAGTTCTTTCCAAACCCAACCATTCTATGATTCCATGATTCCATGATTCTTTCTGCAATATCTGTATTTTGGGCTTTCCAGGGCTAATAGGGCTCTTCTTTTGTTCTTCACTTCTTTCCCTGTGTTTTGCCTTAGAAGAGTGAGCAAGAGAGACTGAACTTCGTACATTCTTGTGTTGGCACTACAAAGATTTAGCTGGTCTGGCTGTTGAAAATATTGGGCTGCCTAATTTGGGCCTCTCTGCTTAGAGCAGTGTGGGATTGAAGGTTACCTGTAATTAGATCAAGCCCTCCATCCACCTTGCACCTTCATTTCTTAGCTGTAACAGCTGTATATTTGAACAGGATGTGGGGGATTTTGCTTCTTTTGCTGTAGGAAGGAGGTTGTATTTTGTATTGTGTGATTCTGGGAAAGTTAAATGTTTGTCTTTCTTCACAGATGTTCACATGACAGCATCACTCCATTGTTGGGGACAGGACAAAGCAACTTACTTTTGGTTTGTTGATTAGGTAGCAATATTTGAATTTTTGTTCATGAAAATCCAGCAGCAGCAGCAGCCTTTCATTGTAACAGAAGATTTTTGATTTTCCTTTCCTGTATTCTTCAAAGTGATGCTATCACATCTGACAGGTGCAACACTCCCATCAAGGCTGCAGGGTAACCAAATCTGATCACTCCTCTCTAGACCCAGAAGGATGGATTGGCCTGAAACCCAAAGTCTTCAGCAGCCCCAAGTGTCTTCCTGGAATGTTTTGCTCCAAGGAGAGCTGCATAGGGTATTTTTCTCAGATCACAAGCATACAAATGTAAAATTAATGACCTTTCCAGATCCCTTGTCTCTCTTGTTTTTGTGAGTAGGCATGAATTTATTGAACAGCCTGCTTGCTCTGTGTGTCTAGATCTCAGGGAAAACAAAAAGGACTCAATTTTCTGTTCTTTTTCACACAATAATTGTAAAAGAATAACTAAAATACAAATTAAATGAGATATGATAAGGGGTATTCTTGGTCATCTCTTAGATTGTTACTGGGCCCTGGAACAATGAAATGGAATTTTCAAGGGAATACAATAATTGTATGAAAAACAACTTAAGGGTTTTCTGTTGGTTTTAAAATTTTGGAATTAGCCTTATTTGCAGTGAGGGTTATGAAAGCTGGGGTCAAAGTCCCATATTTTGTTTAGTGAGGTGGTTTGCTCTGTGATTCTGTCAGATTATTGCCTTTCCTTAGTTCCCTCACTTGCACTAGGAGCACGAAGCTGATCTGTACAAACATCTTTGCAATGCAAGGTGTGACATGAGAGTAGCAGGGGCTCCATGGTCAAGGGGGTACAGATGCACTGCTGTTTATTCTTCTTAGCAGCAACAGCTCCCCAGTCAGGCAAGTTCCATCAGTCCTTGGCCTCTTACTGTGGCTTTTCCCCTCCATTGTCAGTTCTGTTCATCATCTCATGAATCAGTTGTTCTTCATCTAAGTTCCTTGTTGCTGTTCCAGCTGTGAATGGGGCAATATCTTGGATGGGGTAAGTTCTTTTAGGGAGAAAGTAAATCTCTTCTCATATAATCCCTCTGGAAGCAAAGTGGGAAGAAGCATTAGCTGCTGCTTTTCTCCCAGTGCCAGCTGGGAATCACAGTTTATGCTGAGTTCATTGTTTATAGCTGTGGGTGAAGGCCTGAGGTCCTCTCTCACTGTTTACTCTGTCCTGGGAGTTTGTCTCAGTAAGTAAGGGCTGAATAAACACTGGGTAAGGTCCTCAGGATTTACCCATTTGGTTATTCAAATGTTTAACAATATGTTTTAAATAGTGTGTGAATGCATATCCCATATAATGTGAATTTGCTTCCAACTCCAGAGGTATTGCAGATCATTTCTTGAACTGCACGCATGTTACTGTTGTTGGAAGTAGAAGAAACACTTAGATAATGGGGGAAAAGAAAAGCCTCTAAAATGAACTGTATTGTGCAATAAATAAATAAGAAAGTCCTTAAGGTGTGTGGGAGGGCATCCAGCCACAATGACAAGGACTGGGAATCCTCAGAGCTTGGCTGGGCGTCCTGGAGGGCTTTTCTCAAGTGCAGTGTAAAGGTAGAGTTTGTTTTGCTGTTTGTGGCATAGCTGTTCCATGTACACAATTCCCAACCTTTCAGTTTGGGATGAAGTCTCAGTAGTCTCCTAAAATAAGATTCTGCTGCAAGTAATATCTGAGACATGTTTGTTTAGGAACCAGAATAGAAGATTGAAGGGCTATGAGCTAAAGGAATAATTCTGAGACTTAAAAAACTCCAGTGTTCTTGTAAGAGACTTGCACTGATCTCTAACTTGTCATTATAGTAAATTTATTTTCTACTGCACAAATGGAGCTTTTGTTCATGAAAACTGGGGGTTGTTTGCAGTATCAGTCACTTCTGAAGACTTGGTTTCTTGTATTGGTTGAAAGTAAGAACAGAAATTTGCTTGAACTTCATCTCACTGGAGGCTGGGAGGACATTTTTGTGTAAATTATTGTATGTTTCCTGTATTTCTATGATCTTCCCTAAGCTACCTGTTACTGCCCACTGTTAACAACAGGTTAGAAGAGACTATATGGCTTTTGGGGTTTGATTTTATTCTTTTAAACATGAGAAGAGTTAGTTCATACTGTGATGAGCTTTAAGGGATTTAACTTCCCATTGCAGCCAATTGTAGTGTTATCAAGTGCAAAGTTAAAATGGCTGTGCTGGAAGATTTATAATCTTCACACAAACTGGCATTTTGTGACAGTGAATATCTATCACTGGAGGAGAAGTAAAAATAAATGGGTGGAATAAATGGTTGTAGCTCATTTGAGGCCCTGGCTCCCCAGTGAACTATTGTTTTGAGAGGCACAGAAGTAACTGCAGTGAGTCACAGAGCAGCACTGCTGCAGAAGGGTCCAGAACAGCATTTCAGCAAGGACACACGTAGAAGCCATGGGGTAACCAGACAACCTTTCAGTCCATTTATCAAAGCACTTGTAGTTCCCATTTCAAGGAAGGCGACACAGTAAATATGAGCAAAAAAAAAAAAAAAAAAAAGTTAATGTGGATATCTGTATCCAGACATTTCACTAAATAAAACAATAAAATAAATCAATGCAGAACTGTTAGTGCTTAAGTGCTTAGCAAAAAGCATCTGAATCCATCACAAACGTGGGCGCTTTTTTTCTGTTTTGGATTTTGAAAACAATTTAGCAGATTAAAGGTCTTTTTTTACCAATTTCTGAAAGAAACCTTGACCTTTGGGAATACAAAGAAAAGGATCATAGGCTTCTGTGTGTCCATCGTGTACTTTCCCAAGCTGAAACATAAATAAGCTTAGTGTTAATGGATACTGATAAAAAGCAGGAGTAAATGGATGTGAACATTTAAGCTTGGAACAGTCAAAATTCATCTAATTTAAAGGGTTTGCTGCAAAGCTGAGCATTCAGGCAGGGTCCCTAACAAGACTTTTGAAGTTCTTGCATCTCTGATTTAGGCAGAAGGAAATGGTGGATGTTGACTGAGTCTGGAATGATTACCCCTGCATCCAACCCATTTAACTTCTTCCAGAGCTGAAACTTTCAAGTCATCTCAGGCTTAATTCCAGGTTTGCTTCCTGGAATAAACAGGAGGTTAACCTCACACACAAGGACCACAACCTTCACAGGGGGGCAGACTTTCTGTGCAGGACACCAGGATGATTTTTTCTGTGTCCAGGGACAGTTCCAGGGGCAGATGCTGTGCTGAGATTTCTCTGTTCTCCTGCAGACCCCTCTCCCAATGACTCTGAGTGACCTGATGATCTGACACTGCTCCCTAGACCCTCCTGGGCTCTCCTTGTGCTGATCCCCCTGCTCCAGCCCCTCTCTGGGAATGGTTTCCTATTCCTGAATCCAATCTCTCAGCCATCTGGCAGTGCCTGATGAAACCCTTCATTCTACAAAGCAAACAGCACCATTACTCTCAAAAGAAAACATGCACACCCAGGCCTCTGAGCTCTTTTAGGTTATGACATTTTTTAAACCATGATTTGCTGGATCCCAAACTAATCCAGGACTTTCTGACAGGATCCAGCTTCCCAAGAGAGCAGAGCTCCCTAACTCCAAGCTGCTGTTCTCTTCCATCATGTGTGGGCTTTGTGACCCTGATTCACAGATATGATTCAGAGTTTTTGGAGGCTTCCTGGGTGAACTGAACCCACATGAATGGAAAGCTGGGAGTCTGTGCTCACAATGGCTGGGGGAAGTCATGGGCAGGAGATTGCTGGCAGAAGATCTCAGAGAAGGTTGAGAGCTTTGTGCCTATTCCACAGAACTGATTTTTATATTTCCCCTCTCTAATTGTTTCTCTCAAAGTGGCCTGGTTGGGTGGTTAATTGGTGCTCCTGATACAGCTTTAATTAAGCCATGGTCCTCTTCTAGCTTGTGCTTTAAGTGGCCAACTTCCAAATGTTCATGTCCCATTTTGGCTCCCATCTCCTGCAAACAGCAGGTAAAATTCAGCAAAGAACTGCAACAGGACTTGAGGAATGCATTCAGACATGGCCCTCTCAGCTTCTCTTTTATTAACATCTCACCATTTTTACTTAGATAATAGCAAGGCAAACAAAATGAACAGTATTTTTTCGCTTCCAGTATAATTTTCTTTTTTCCCCCTGGTTTTCTATTCTGCTTTTGAATTTAGAGGTTTGAGTGCAAAGAGAGAAAGTCAAAAGTTTACAGTAGGAGAGGTAGGCACCAGTCTTGCTCTCTATTTTCCCCTTGGGAAAATGGCAGGATTTTATAATGTGAAAAGTATTGTTCTACTTAAAACAAATATCAGTTGTCCAGCTTGGCTGGTTAATGTTTAAAGCTGATATCATTGCCAGCTTCTTTCATAAGACTGGTATTAAAAAAAAAAGCAAAAAAAAAAGCAAAAATAAGATTTTAAAAATCCTTTTGTGCGATCGTGAAATAAGAGTAGGGGCAGATGAAGAAATGAACTGAGTAATCTATAGTGTGTGTTTGTACCATGTCAGCAACTCCCCAGCAGCACTCCTGGCCCTGGTTTCCTGTGGAATGTGCCAGGTCCCTGGGATCTGTCACACCATACACCACAGAGGGATGATGAGTAGAGGTGGTTTTGCTGGGCAACTGACCTCCAAGTTCTGCCCATAATAATTTATTTATGTGGCTGTACCCTAAGACATTCTAATACCTAACATACCTTGGGCTGAAAATTGATGCAGCCTATTGGAAAAAACACCCACAGCCAGCTCAGATGAAGAGGCTGGAGCTGGCTGCTGCCTGAGCATGGGCCTCAGGAGGTGCAGGGGTCACAGCAGTGAGCTGGTTCAGCCCCAGAGCATCCACTGGCAGAAACGTTTTTCAGAAATGCAGCTTCCAACTGGTTTTAATGGCAGATCTCCAGAAAAGCTGCCCATACAAGTGCAGTCTTTGACCTCTTTACTCCCTGCCTGATCTGTTGCATTTTTAACATACAGCAGAGTAAAGGAAGGGTGGTTTTTTTGGGTTTTTTTGCTAAATATGATTTTTTGTCAGTTTTAAACAACATTTTAATTGGTGCATTCTAACTCTTTTAAGAGCCAGTATCTTCTTCATCTTCTCTACATGAATTTCTCTTTATACCAGTAAATATAAACTCCTTCTTCTGGTCTAGACTAATTCCTCTTTATACCAATAAATATAAACTCAGTACAGGTTGAGAAATATTGTGATTCAACCTATTCTTTTATTAAAAATCATAAGTTTTAAATTTTTTTCAAATACCTTTCCTTATTTAGCCTTTAAAAAAAAAATCTAACTGTGCAAATGTTTAATAAACTCAGTGAAGTTTTACTTCACAGTATATAGTCCCAATGTATAACTCACCTGAAATATTTTCAGAGATGAAGCAATCAAGTTGCCCCGGGAGTGTGGTTTCTTTATTGCACATTAATCACATACCTGGTTTGGCCTCTAGTTTGTAGCCCAGTTAATGTTTTATGGAGAATTCAGAAAATTAGAAATAGTTCAGCATGTGTGTCATTCACATTTTGCTGCCCTTCTCACACAGGTTACTACTTGGAGTAAGAGGTAACAGTAGTCCCCTAGTTTGTGTCTCCTAGTTGTAGGTTGTACTGAGAGTTTTGTCTGGGAGGTAATTAATACAGGGATTGAATTTCCCAGATCTCTGTGCCATAAGTGATGAGGTGCATATTCAGTGAGGCATTCATGGAAGTGTTTTGTATCTCCTAAGCCAGAATTCTTCAGCTGCCTGTAAACAGGTTCCCAAAATCATCTGTGTGTGGGTGAGCTCAGGCAGAACCCCAAAGTCCTCGTTCCCTCTCTGTTGTTGTTGTCACTTTGTGACTTCCATCCTTCCAGTGGGATAAAGTGAGCTCTGTGCAAAAATTTTTGTGGTCTGGTCTTAATATCATGGCAGAGTAAATCTGTCACTGAGGATGGCTCAGGGGATGCCAGCCTGTCACGTGGAGCAGAGCTGGTGACTTGCCCACCACAAGCTATGCAGCTGCATAGCAGACCCATGATGGCCAGGGCATCTGAGCTTAAAATATAAACAAATAAATTACTGGCACTGTATGACCTGTAGGAATTGGAATATTAATAAAGTTTAATTTCCTTTGTGTCCTGAAGTATATTTCTTGTGTTCCAAGACCTTATTTTCTTAAATATATCTTGCATCAAGCTGAAGCTAGAATACTGTTTTGGGTTTAGTATGTAATTATTACTACTAATAGACATATTTTAAGAAGTTGACTTGGTGCACCATACATTTAACTTAGAAAATAGCCTCCAGAGTTATGGGGAAGCTTATTTTTGAACTCATTTAGTGCTTGAGAAATAATGCCAGGATGGCAATTTTAGAGTAGGCATCAGTTCACTGAAAACACAATTTCATGCCCCAGCTCTGCCCAGTTCATGTATGTGTATATATATATATATATATCTGTATGCCACCAGCAAGTGCTGTTATTAAATCACACATTCAGTAGCTACTACTATGACCTACGTTTGAACCAGAAACCTAGAAATGAAACATTCTTGGGTTTCCCTTTGAGTTCTTTCCCTTTTTTTTATGAATCTCTTTCATTCTTTGTCAGGGTTGGGGTTGAGTAGCTCTATAAGACCCATCTGTCAGCAGAAGCAAAATGATACAGTTTTCTTAATGCAGGATTTTATGCATCCATGTAAAGCCCCTGAATTGAATGGCTGTCAGTATTCTCAATCCACAGTCAGTGAGAAACTTTGGAAGTTAAGAGTCAGCAGAAAAGTTAATGAAAGTATTTGACTTGTCAATGATCAAAGTTCTGAACTGTAAAGAGCATTTATTAGTTGGTGACTGATACGGTGCTTTTCCTTGTTTCTTTCTCTGCTCTCTCCATTAATATCATAGATCTTTTCTTCATACCTGTCTAAACCTAACAAAAGCAGCTGTTATTCTGAATTTCTAGCTATAGAAGCTGGTAAATGAGGTGATTTTCAAACAAATTTTCTGACCTAGCTTCTGCTTAGCAAATAATTACCTTAAAAATTTTTGACTCTCATGTGACTCTACTGTAAAAGTAGAATAAAATATTAAACTTGCTTTCATGTAAGTGAGTGTAAGTCAAGAACAGTCCCACAGAAATTATTTCCTATCTCTATGGTGTATTGCAAGTAAATAGAAAATCTGATAGTGATAGCAGAATGCTGCCACATATCAGAAGCTTGATATTAGAAAGAAAAATTAAAATGCAGGGAATTGATATAGCAATATACCTTGTTAATATAAAGATCTGCTTTTCAGGTAATAGCCAAATTCTCCAAATTCTCTGTCAGTTTTATTGAAGGAGTTTGTATAAGCCTACACCAGCAACAGATGGTGTCAAGTAGGGAAGAAAATTCTGCTGAAATTCATACTTCCACAAAACTGCTCTCTGCAGCGTGGTGTGTTTTATTTTATCATGTCTCTGATTGCTGTAACATTTACATAAAGCTGAGGAGGAAACACAAGCATGTGCCTGATCATTATGGCTGGTCCAGGAAAACAAAGCTAAGTGAAACAAATCTCCCAGTGCCACCTCTCCTTTGGTTGTGTGCCTGGGTGCCCGGGAGATGCTTGTCTGAGAATGTCAGTGTCCTGTCCTGTCCTTGAATTCCTGGGACAGTCCTGAGAGCTGAACTTGGGTTAAAGGCACTGACTCCTCTGATTCACTCACATGAGCCGTGAATTAACCTCTCCTGCTTTTTTTCCAGGTAGACTTTTATAACAGACGTGGATTTTTTTGTCTGCCTTTGTTTTAAAGGGAGAGGCAAGTGGCAAGGACTAATCTAAATTAAATACATTACAGATCTCATATTAATGCCATTTAAGCAGGTCCTTTCTTAATTTACCTTAGTTCTATATGGTCTTTTATATTTTAAAAACATTTTTCATTTCTGTGGGCTGCCAGATGTGCTGCTGATACCTTCTGATCTTAGGTAGTTTGACACTGATTTTCCCAGCGCACGCCAGGGTTCAAGTCTGGCCTGTAACTCATCCAAATGATCTATTCATAACAAAAAGTGCCTTCTGGCAGTTGCACCACAGCTGAATATTGTTAAACTGAATTCATCCTTTCATTTGTTTCTGATTGCTCTATAATGTTTACATATCTTACATATTAGTATGATCTTTTATAAAGCACACACTGAGGTTAAACCCGCCCAGAGAGAACTTTATTTCCCTTCTTCTCCCTTTCAGAAGGTGTGGAACTCTCTTTTTTTCCCCATCAAATGAGCAGGAATCTTGGAACTGCTTAGTGCTCGTTTCATCCAAAACGATGGGGCTGAGCAAGCAGGAATGTGTGTGCTGGGGAGGCAGGGAAAGGTGACATTTCCGTGCACAAAAGGATTCTCCCCCATCCCCAGACAGAGTAATGTGAGATGGAATTGCATGTCTGGGTGTAATCCTTGTCTAAGCTGGCATCATCACCCATGAGGACAACAGTGTGTGAACACATTGAGCTGAAATATTTATAGATGCAGCTTATGACTCAAAGTCTGAACAGGTTCAGATTCCTCTTGATTTCAAATTCCTGCTGCATTAATTGTGCAGAGATCACTCTCACCTCTAGCAGAGGATATCCTCTCTGTGTTTCAGTTTCACTCTATATAAAAGATAATAACTGTTACTATGTCTCACAGTGGGAGTGTGTCACAGGAGGAATTTCAGTTAAATGGAAGGCAGAAAATCTTAGGTTTCCTTTGAATTCATATTTTAAGTACCAGAGAAGGATGACATCTCTTATTTGCTTTAAAAATAAAAATCAATTGCCCATAAATCTGAAACACATGTTGTTTTTCTACTAAAAAGATTAAGGATTTTCTTAAGCTCATTAAAGGAAAAAAAAATAATGACATTGATCCTCCTATATCACCATAAGAATGTCTGAAGGCAATTGAAAGCTGTAAAAGAGACATGGTGTTATTGTAACCAAAATAGCCCTGAATCTGGCAAATTGTGCTTTTCCTTCTTCTGGGTTCTGCAGCAGACTTTGCACTGTTTCTCCAACCTTATGCCTCTGTCTAGTCATGTGTTTTAGTGGGATTGAGTGGGATGTATACTCAAACAGAATTAGGACCTTTTATTATGAAAATACAAATGCCAGCTGCTGCGTGGCTTGAAAGATTTAATCACCGTCCAAGTATTTCAAGGAGGGGAAATGGAAACCATTTGCTGTTTCTGATGCATATAGCTACAGGAGGATGCTCACCCTGTTGCTTCTCAAAGATTGTGTATCTGTTTTGGGGAGTTTGTTATTCCCAATTTTCCTCCTTTCTGTGTGCATCAAAACCCAGAGTCTCCAAAATGTCAATGAAACTCCTTAAGTGAAAGGGGGAAATGGGAAATCTGATGATGCCATCTCATCAGTAAAGCCCAGCAGGACAGCCAATGTTCTTTATTCCAGTTAAAAGTTCCCACAGCAACAAAACTGATAACCAAGTGCCTTGCTGGCTTCATTAATCAGTGTGGCAATTCCCAATGCCCTCGTTTGCTCTGTTCATGTGTTGAAAGTTTGCTGGAATGTGTACAAATGGTACTTTGGTAGTAAGAGGATGGGAAGGTCTCAGTGTAATGTGAGAAGAGCCAGCATGGAAATATCCTGTCCTAAATTCCTGTGAGTGTCCAAAACACTAGGCCAAAAGTACTGGCTGCAGGGAGAATTTGGTCTTTTAATGAATCTAAACATTTTGGTGTTGTCAGACTTACAGGACAATTTGGTAAATTGTGGACTAATGACAGAAAAAAAAGGTGCAGATTTTTTTTTATTATTATTTATAAACTCTTTTGTCCTTCTTGATGTTTAGACTTTCCCCTGATTTCATAAAGCATCCTGATGTCTAATGTCCTTTGGCTGCTTGTTTTTTTCAGGTGACACAACAGTTGGATTTTAAGCTTGATCTCTTTGCCATATCCAGATTTTTCATTCAACAGACTGCACAACCCTGCAAAGTTTGCTGCATTACAAATATTCTGAGATGAACCTTCAAAACCCCAGGCCCCTTCTGCTCTAAATGTTCCCTGTCCCTTCCTGGGACACTGTGTCTGTGGCTATAGGATGGGAATGAGTTGGGATATTTGGGTTCTCCCCAATGCTTCAACCACCAGTTCAGAACAGATACTGACTGGTGACTTTGACCACATGCTGTGTTCTCAGTAAGGTCAGTGAAGTGGAATTGGTCTAAAAATTAGCTTGTTTGAGGATTTGCTGTTTGTTGCACTTCATTTTGTTATTGAAATCGTAAAAGAAGGCTTGCCCCATCGAGGTGATGAAAACTCAAAGCTGTATTAATTTGTAGTTTTAAGAGAAAACAAAACAAAACCAAATGTCTTTGCAATGTTTTTGACGTAACTTCGTCCACTTGGAGTCATAAATGCCTTTGTAAATTCAGTGCAGCTATTCTTGCTCTTTAATGGGTTTAGTCAGCCAAAATCTTGCACAGACACACAGACACATGTGTACACATGCATTTGTAGGGAGAGTAAGTCAGGGCATCAGGGCTGATAAGGGAGAACCAAGCAGGATTCCCAGATTTGGTAGATGTGCTCCTGAGAAAAATCAGCATTTCTTGACACTGTGTTGATGTATTTTGAAAAACAAATTTTTGTTGTTTTGTTTTCCTACTTAATTTCCTGACAAGAATCAGCTGTACTGTAAGTTTATGGCTTGAGTAGACTATTGTTTGTGCAGAAACCTCCCTGCTGCTGTATTTACTAAACATGTGTGATGCACAAATGCCAGTAAACTGCATCTTGGAGCATACTCCCTAGTGACTAGTAAAAACTGCCTTTTAAGTTCAGCCTGTTTAAATATAGAGAGAATGTGCATCAAGTTTAACAGGAATAGGCCTGAATCTTTAATTATTCTCAAAACTGTTTTGATGTGAAGTCCAGGCTTGATTGAATTCGACAGCAAACCTTGAACATCCTTCAATGGGTCTAGAATTTTGGTATTGAGGAGCAAGGTCTAAATACAAAAATCACCATTGTCCCATTGACTAAGACCTCTAGTTTTGCTCTTCAGCATTGGAAACAGACTGATTTTGTTAGGGAATAATTCTCTTGTATCCTTCTCTACTAGTAGTTCCCACCTTCTAGTAAACAACAGTTGCAGATTTAGCCATCATCAGTGGGAAGCACAGCATAAATCATGGGATGGTGTAGGACTGCACTGCTGTTCTCTTTTCCCAGTGAAATCCCAGCTGTGTCTAACTTGGGTGTATATATGTGGACCTGGAAAAGAAAACCTGGCAGAGCATGGATGGCCTGTGTCCTCCAGCCCCTGCTGCAAGAATTCCATGTTCAACCAGTAGGGAATTCACAATTAGTCTTTGGAGCAAGTACTGGGACCCAAATCCCTCCATCCCAGTTCCTGGTGTGTGCTGGGCCTTACTAGACTGGAAAGAGTGTTCTGCTGAACCAGAAGGGAAGTCTAGAAAGTCTGTCTGGTGTATTGAAAGTGAAACCACTTTGTAAGAGGAAGGAAAATGCCCTCCACCCTTATAAACTGGTAATTTGCATCTTCTGAAGGAGAGAAAGGAAATGAAGCAGTGTCTCCCACATCCTGAGTGGTCTAACCACAAAATCTGGGGGTGCAGGGGCCAGGCTGTCACTGTGCTGGGGATATTTGTGTGCAGGGGGTGGAGCACAGCCCTGCTGCGTGCCTGGGAGACACAGCTCAGATACCTGCTGATCACAGGTGGGAAGGAAGGGCTGGTTTGTGTAAAACTGAGCTTAAGGAAGGGGCAGAATCTGGAGTTTAGCCAGGCATGGTTTGCTCTTGAACCCAGGCAGATCCCAGCCCAGGTTTGGAGGCTCCACCTGAGCACCCAACTCTCCTGGCAGTGTTGAGAGGGCACTGGAGTTTGGGGTTCCACTGCCAGCATGGGAGCTGATGGCAGATCTTGAGGGACATCACAGATCTTGAGGGACATCACTGTCCTCTGTCAGCAGGATTCCTGATTCTGAACTCCCCAAATGTACAGGATGGGGGCTCTGGAAACTCCTGTGGCCAATGACAGTGCCTGTGTGTGCTCATGCCTATCGAGCAGGGTGTTGTATCCCACTCGTCACTCTAAATAAGGGATTTTTCTGGAGAAATGAGGCAGTTTCCTTCTCTCTGTGAAATACAGCTCCTTCTCCTGAAATTTCTTACTTTCTGTTTTGCCAGGTCCAGCTGTTCTGGCAGTGGGGCTGAATGGATTGTGGGTTGTGTCTTGTCATCTAAAAATTATGTAAATGGGGGAAAACATTTTTCCATCCATGTGTTTTTGCAGTAAATTTCTACCTGTACATCTCTACTTCTGTTGGTAATTCCAGTGGAGAAGCAGGAATTGCCTCAGTATTGGACTCTGTTAGCTGCTACTTTGACACTAGAGCACTTTGATTCACTTGAGCTTTCTGTTGCTTTTCCAGGTGAGTGAAACCCCCATTTTTGTGCCTGGTGTTTGGGGACCGTATTTCTCTGCCATGGTGCCTGGATTGTGGTTGAATGAGGGAGGCCAGAGTGCTACAGGAAAACTGGTGAGTGTTTGGAGACACAGACAGGCTCCAAGACTGCTGCTATGTGGGATGCCTTCACTGGCAATTCAGACCTGAAACACCTCCATAAGATCATGAGATGTACCAGGCTGCTGAAAGCAATTAACAATTAGATGAGTGTTATGTCTGTTACATAATACTAATTTGCATAGAGATAGGGAATTATATACAGGGATGTTTTCCTTTTATGGTGGTGATGATGATTATTTTAATTATCTTACAGGCAAATTCTTTGCTTTAGCAGGAGGCTGAAACAGACTGATACGAAAAAATTATATAATATTATATTATATAGATAAGTTGTGTTCATTGATGGGCATAAATGAAAGCTATGTGGACAGAATAGTGATATAGTAACATTTTATTCCATCACCTCAGTTCTTTCCCTGAATACAAAGAATCTAACAGCATTAGGTTAATTTAATTTGCCAATAAAAATTAAAGCCAAGCAGAGTTCACTAAAAAATGAATTTTCTTATTTACAATCAGAACTAAAACATTGATATCAAATTTAAAGAAAGGCTTCATGTACACAACAGTATTTAGGCTTGAGTCCAAAAATGTCAGCAAGACCTTGGTGACTTTTAACCCTGGAGCTTCTGTGTCTCCTTGTATCACCTTGCCAGCCTGTGGAAACCCTGGCTGCCCTCAGGGCTGAGCTGAGAGGCTCTGGAGAGGCTGCAGGACACAGCCCCAGGCCTGTGGGTGTCCCCTGGAAAGCCCCAAGTGCACGTCGTTTGGTCTGTCACCAACTGCAGCTGTAATCACTCCCTGACTCAGCAGCACCCATCTCTTCAAAAGCCTGGAGCTGGGAGTACATGGCCAGGAAGTGCATTGGGGCATCACTGCATTAAACATTCCATATGGAGCAGTCACTGGATGAGAAGCAGAAATCCTCCTGGATCAGGAAGTGCAGACACACCCCAAGCTGAGCTGTGACTGAGGATCCCTCCTGTGCTCTCTCCTGGCCGTGCCAGCCTGACATTCCTGTGTGTCACAGCTTCAATGACACAGTCTTTCCTCCTCCTGCAGCCTGCCTTCCCACCCCACCTCCAGCCCATCCTTAGCTTTGTGGCTAAAAATTGCTTTTGCAGCAGGTGGGATGTGTGTGCTTTAAATTTTTCAGGTCAGGTTTGGGCTAGGACCAGAAAGTGTCCCATTTTACAAATGACTGCTACAACCAGACAAAAAACTAAATAATGTCCATATAAAATAATAAATACAGCTCACAGCACCACCATTTTACAAGGAAAATAGCAAACCTTGTGTGTTGCTTTGTAAGAACACTTTTGAGAGGAAAGTTTCTGTGTGCTTAATTCCAAGCAGGTAAATACACTTATCTAAGCTCCAGACAGGATACAGGCAGGCAGTAGTTTTTCTTGGCTGGTTCACAGTGGTTCCACACTTAAAATGTACAATGAGAGTTAAGGCATTTCAAAAAGATGATTTTAAAAATCCTTTCCTTTCTTGTACCAGAGAACAAGGCGTTCCTGAATCATTAAAGAAATTACTGGAAAAAATGAACGGTCTTGTTAGGACCCATAGCAAAATTCAGTTTGTAGTACTGTTAGGAATATTAGGGTAAATGTCTCATTAAAACACTCTTGGAATATCCAATGTGGTTTTCTTGAGGTGGTATGAACAGAAAACACATAGGGAGCTGTGGGAGGAGACAGTGCCTGTGCACTGTGCAGGGTATATTGCATTTATTATCTCTGTCTTTTCAAAGCTCCTGCTTTCTCACACCTAAAGTTTTATGAAAACAAACCAAAAAAAGGGACATTTTTAGGGATTCTTTCCATTGCTTGATCAACACCCCAAGGTAAATTATGTCCATAAAATTTGAACAGTCTGATCAAACTTACTGAAAGTAAAACTGAACCCTTTAAAAAGCTCTAATTTTGAGGGGATACAGCTGCAGAAGAAATCAGGTGGATTTTGAAAACTGTTTTGCATAGAGTCTGAATTAAGAATTAAGGAGTTCCTTGTTCTGCAAATTCTTGTTTAGTTGTATATTCAGTGGGATTTTACACTGTATCTTCAAAATTTATAAGAAGAAAGATACTGCACAGCAGAGACAAAGGATGGCCTGACATCATTACAAACTGTAAAATAAAAAGTAGCAGAAAAGGGTTTCTAGATGCATCCCTCATGTGGTCATGGCTTGAATTAAGGGCAAACTTCGTAACTCCTGTAACAGTTCTGTGTAACAATGTTTTCATAGCACACACCTATATATGATGTTTATTTATAGATTTATTTCTGAATTTATGAGCTGCCCTGTTCTCTGAAGAGATTCTGAATTGCAGAATTTGGGCCTGAGCTGTGTTTCTGGTGCATGCACACGTTTGACCTCTGTCTTTGATGCTGATCCCAGGGAGAACAGACATGCATTATTTTCTTTACTGTGTTCACATGTGTATGCTTCATTATGTGGTTCAGGACTAGATTCATGCTGTGAAGATTAAATACTAATGTGTTTTGTTGTCAATAAGTACTGCCAAATATACTCAGTGCTCTTGAGTAGCTAGAGTTTTGCCTCCTTAGCTTTTACTGTCACCTCTGATGGGATATTACCAAGAGGCCACAAAACCTGCTGAATTATTGTCTTAAAAGCCCATATTATTCTACCTAATACTTTGTTTTGTGAGTAATGGTAACCACTCTGGAGAGAAAGGACAAGCTGATTTATAAATTCAGCATAAGACAGAGTTTATATTGATCTTCTTTTATAGCAATAATTGCTTCTCAGGGTATACATTTTGTTTCCTGCAATGAATGCATGAAGCATCCATCAGGATGACAACACACCTCGTGTTTTATCATAACAGTGTGGTAGAGAAAGATGATGTAGGGATTTGGGCCAAGAAGATATTTCTGGTAGAATTCCAATGAGGATATCCATGCAGAATGGGAGAGACTAGAGGACATGCAGGGGGTGTTGGACAGGAGGAGAATCATCACCTTATTCTCCTGACTGAGGAGCTGCATGCTTAGCATTTGGTCTGGGTTTGGTGCAAGGCTGGTTGTTTTGCTTACTGTTTATATGCCAAATCCTGAATTTCAGTGGGAGTTTCGCCATTGGCTTCGCTAGCACTAGGATTTAACACTTCATGAGTAATTTAGAAGCTCTCCTGTCTTTTTTAGAGCTATAACACTGCCTTTCCTTTTTCCAGGGTTGAATTTTCAAGATGTAATCATCCCCAAAATGTTGCTTTTCTCTTTTTCAGATCGATCACGTGGTGCGAGGCCACGTCGCCTTCCCAGAATTAGAGGCAAAAGCTGCAGCCAGGTCACTGTTTTATTCCTTTATCACATACCTGCCTTACAGACTGATGCACACTGCATTCCCAGCAGTGGCCTCATTCTCAATCAGGGGAATTAACAGCCTGATAGTGGGCTGGAGGTATTTACAAAGATTTTCCAGGTGATTGCTCATGAATGTAAGGTTTAAACTCCCTTCAGATACCTCTGGCATATCTAAGCAATCATATTAACTTTTTGTTTTTCTATCCAGCCAAAGGTGTTTCTTGATTCCATAGCACCAGCCCTGTTTGGCACACCTTCATCCCTTGGGCTAACAATATGTCTTAATTTGTAGGTGAAATGATTAAGCTGCAAGGATGGGATGTAACTTAATTAGGAATGTATTATTCAGTATTTTTGAAACAGTCATCTAAAGGAAGATGTAACCACCATATGAGAAACTCCTGCTTGGCAGCACAAATAGAACAGAGAAACCCAGGACGAATTTTCAGACAAAACTTTAAATAGAGGGGTGACTTGGAGGTAACTCCAGGATTCCTTGAACAAGAGGCTGTGTGTGATGTGGAATTTGAGCTTGTTCTGCTTTAGAAGTGGATGAAGACAGTTCAGACACTTCTGTCAGCCTGGACTTCCTCAAGCTTTTTTGGCTTGGATTCATTCTAAGATGGTTCACATCACTCCCAGAGAGGTCTTAGCTGAACAGTTGGGCACGTTGGATGAAAATGTGATTCTCTTTTAATGTCTTTTTCCTCCTTAGATTAAAGAAAAAACCCAGCAAACTTGGCATTTTCCCTTCAGTTTCTCCCTCTGGTCTGGGGCAGGGTCAGTCCTGACAGATGGATTGAGCATGTGCTGTTACAAAGTGATTTTCAGTCCTCCCTGGGGAGAGAAAGCTCTACCTGGTTTCTCTGGATGACCCTTCCTTGCTTTGCAGGGCCCACTGCCTTTCTTGTTTGTTAAAAACTTGACCATGATTCCCAGAAATGCATTGGACTTCGTTCAATATGAAACAGATTCATGCTTCCTAGAATTCTCTTTGTTGTTCTCTGGAAAAGGAAATCAGGAAATAAATGCATCTGTGTATGTTTGGAATAAAGATTGAACTGGGTCTTTTTCAAAATTCTGGCTTCCAGGCCATTTTTCCAGTGCCCCCATTTCAAGCACAAGCCTAAGACAAACAGTTTAGTCTGTAATGCCAGGATAAACCATTTTTTTTGTGCTGGAAAAATGCCTATGGAGTAGCCTACTTGTAATGCTGGGTCTGATAGAACTGACTGACCACAGACAATGCCACAGTGCAAAAACTGAAATTGTGATGTGAACAGGACACTAAACACAGAATATTGGCAGTAGATCTCCATATAATCCAAGGGTATGATGTCATAGCTTTGGATGTGAGTCTTCTGTAGTTAGTAATGTGGTGAAAAGCACTAATAGTAAGAGCTGTAATATTTTAATAAAAGAGTGATAATATTTTATTAAGTTAATTTGCTCAATGGTATTTTTGTAAGGCTTTCCAGGTATCACTCTCATAATGAAACACTGGTATTGCTGTAAATTTACTAAACAAGTCTCGTATTAATTCTCTCATCTTCCATCTCCTTGTCCTTCTCACATATTTGTTAAATTTAAAGAATTTCATTTGAATGAACAAAAATCAGGAAAATTTAAATTTGAACTTTTTTTTCCCTTATTTTTTCCCTTTTATTTTTCCATGATTCCCCAGACTTCAGCCTTATCATGGGTACAAGTAGCAGCTGCTGTTGACCAAAACTCAGAATTATGTGTTTACCTACATTAAGTGATACACACAGAAAAAAATAATCCCAGAATCACAGGATGATGTGAGTTGGGAAGGAACTTACAGCCCACCCAGTCCCATCCCTGCCATGGACAGGGACACCTTCCACTCTCCCAGGTGGCTCCTAGTCCTGTCCAGCCTGGCCTTGGACACTTCCAGGGATCCAGGGGCAGCTTCTCTGGGTAGCCTGTGCCATGGCCTGCCCACCCTCACAGGGAACAATTCCTTCCCAATATCCCACCCAGCCCTGCCCTCTGTCACTGTGAAACCATTCCCCTTTGTCCTGTCACTCCAGGCCCTTGTAATTGTCTCTCTCCATCTTTCTTGTAGGCTCCCTTCAAACATGGCATCTTGTTTTAGAACATTATTGGTGATGATAAATTATTTCACTGGAATTCTCAGCAGAAGGGTTCAGAGAATTTGGTTTATTATGTTTAAGGATATTCTCTGTATGGCTGTAGGAATTTGAATCTGTTCATCCATTGCAACTAGTCATGGAGGGGAAACCAAATGAGAATTCCCAACTTTGGTGTGCAATTCCATATTGCCTCTACTTCCCAGGCTGGGTGCAGTGCAGTGAAGGGTTAAGCACATGTCTGGATCACTTAAAAAAGAACATCAGAGGTCACAAATCCTTGCTTCTTGCTTGCTGCTGCCTGTCACCTCCTTCTGCCTCCCCTAGCCTGTCCTCCCTTTCTCCTGGTGCTGCTAAGAAGCAGGTTTAGAATGGCAGGTCCCTGCTGAGCAGCTGATCTCAGGAGTTTCCCTGTGCAAAGTCTCCTTTTCCCCCCAGCAGAGCAGATTTCCAGCTGTTTCAGCCCTGCTGCAGGGATCTGTGGTGACTTGTGAGGGTGTGAGAGGCTCAGACAACCAGCTCTGACCACTGCTGCTGAGGGCCAGCCTTGTGCAACCCTCCCAGTTCCATTCCTGGGTTCTCTTTTACCCTTCTTTTACTGGAAGTGGGAGGGTTGAATTACACAAGGATTTTCTGGAGAATTTAAATTTAGTATTTGGTCTATCTGATGGGCACAGCCTGTGAGCACCAAAACTTGGGTTTTTTCAGGCAATTCAGCGAGTTGCAGAAATTGCTGTGATGTGGCACTTTTTGCTCTTCATCCTACAAATTGTGTAGGTCTGCATTTAATCATTACAGCTCTGTTAAATCCTGTACAGGTAGATTAGAGTAGGAAATTAAAAGAAATAATATGATCCTTTTTGCCTTAAAGTCTAAATAATTCTGTTTTCTAGAATGAACATTTCTAATCTGCTAGAGAATAAAAGTGTATAACTGACAGCAAAGTTTGTGTGTCCTTTGGGACTTGGGGAAATGCTGTTTTAGGGCAGAATTCCCTTTCCTATAGATCTCAGTGGCATTTCTCCATCTAAAGAGATGCCTTCTGAAAATAAAGCATTGAAGTTAAACACACAGCATCCACCAGCAGTTCTGTGATCTTTCTAGCAGAATATAAGAATCATATTTGGCAGTTCTCTTTATTTCTAGATGGTCTAGAATTTTTTTTTTAAATTTTGAAATCGAAAATTTTTTAATTTTTTTTCCCCTGAAAGATACCTGCTGGCACCTTCCCTGATTCTTGAACAGATTAAATACCAACCCCTGGTTGCTTTCTGAAGTTGTGTCCCACGTATGAACATAACTCTGGGCAGACTTGCATTGATTTCTTATTCTCTACTTTCAGCACAGTTCCTTTCTCATGGCAACAGCTCAAACTCAGCTATGCAGGTCAGAGGCAGCTGCCACTGATACTTTCACAGAGAACTGAGGAAAAAAAGCTCCAGGAGGTGATGGTGTTATACTGTGTTAAACACAAAGGTGGTAAAACAGGATCTGGCAAGTGTTTGAAGGCTTTTGCTGGTCACTCAGTCCAAATGTAGTGCCTTTAACCCTTATCTATATTTAGGAAAAAATTTAAAATGTGAAAAGGTGTGGGAAAAAGTGTAATTCCAAGGTTATGTGGATCTTAAGCATATTTGGCTCAACTTCAGCCTTCTTTTGTGCAGTGCTTGTGTTCTGACAGAGCTGCACAAATGGCTAATCCTTGTGAGAGCAATCAGCCAGGATGGAGAGGAGAGAGAGGCTGGGATGTCTGGTGGGTCTGTGGTTGAGTGAAGCTTTCCTTTTTTATCCTTCCCAACAGTCAAGCCATGATTGAAACTGGAATTAAAAAGACTTTATCCTTAGCATGTACTCCTTGTAGTGGAGTCTTTAGGGATGGAGAAAACAGGGCCACATTTACAAGAAAGGGAAAGAAGTGATGGTGACCTCCAAATTATCATAATTTGGGTCCAGGAAGACACATAAAGTACATTTTAAAGGACGTGAATGATGATGTAAATTAGTTATTTTAATGTCTTCCAAGTGTACTTCATTTTGAATTATATCCTCTGATAGTGTACACATGGTAAGGTATAATTGAAAAAACATGCAGCTGAATGGTTGAATGCAAAGTATAAATATACAGCTGCTAGTGGGTCAGAAGTCAAACTAGTAAAGCATATGCCAAATTCCCTTAGGGATCTCATTAGTGCATGATTGAATATACATGTAGAGGCTAAATGAATATCACTGTTTGGGTCTGCAGTGGATGAGACAATGACTAATCAATTGTAATTAGGGTTAGATGCTGTTATTGACCCACATGTCTAGAATTAAATGCCCCACTTGGAGATTTCCAAGGGGTTGGAAAATATATATGGGTTTGTTTGTGATAGGATGAATGTTTGAAAAAAATATTCTGAGCATAATTGCAACATTTTTGAAATGGAATGTCACTGGAGTCATTGCAAGCCAAGGCACTGAAGAATTCACCATTAGTCCTAAGTCCAGGAAAAATGTCTGTTGGATATTGTGGAGTTGGGTGTAGCATCTGAACTTAGATACAATCATATTTAGGCCCATGTTGGGCTCCTCCCTAAAATAGCAGCCACTCACTTTCTCTCCTCCACCCTTGGTGCTGCATTTTAATCATAACACACACTGAAATAATTATGGTTTAAAAAAAGAAAGCTGTACATCCAGCACTATTGATCAGAGAAATTTTTAAACATTTGCAAAGGAATTTGGTTTTCATTTCTGTCTGGAATCCTCCTTACTCCTCCCTTTCAGCTGTGGCAGAGGAGCAGCAAAAGCCCCCAAATCTCAAACAGCTCTGGGCACTCTTAGGACTCAGTGGACAAACTCAAGGTCACATTATCTCCCCTCATCCTGGGAAATTCAGGAATTCTGCTGGCCTGTTGAGCACACAGGGATATCCCTGCAGTGCCATGGCCTTGGCAGGCAGTGGGATTTTGTCATGCTTTGATGGGGTTCCTGCATTTGGTGGTAGTACAAATGTTTTATGTTTGAGGAATAACCTCCCCCCTCTTTTTCCAACTTGTTTTTCTTGCAGTGCTCACAGTATATATACATACTTGAACAGTCACCTGGATCTGATTAAGAAATCTTTGCCTGTGGGTTTCCTCACTGTTGATTTACATGTTTGGCCAGATTTCCATGGTAACAGATCTCCCTTAACAGATCTGACACTAAAGGGCATGGTAAGAAACAGCCTGTCTTTGCAAAAAGGTCAATACAGGGTAAAAAAAAAAAAAAAAAGCCATTTGGAAGGAGCTTTTCTTCAATTTTGAGTGTACTCCTCCTTAGCTATTTACACTATCCCAAAGGATCTGGGTTTTTTACTGCACTGCTGATGTTTCAGTAGAAAACCAGAGATCATTGGACTTGAGATATCACTACAGCCATATTAATTTTCTAAAAACTTGAGGAATGTTGTGTGTGTCCAGGTACCTTTCCTAGGAATCACATTTCACAGCTCTTGCTGTTGTTATCTCACTTGTGTACCAAGTCTTACCAAATTTGTTGCAATGAATTTCAAGAGAAATTTGGGTAAACCTGTCTGGGAAAAGAATTAAATATTTTGGTGATAGATGGTTGATTTAAACAGCTTTTCAGCCCATCTTTCAGAGTTTGGGCATTCCTATTCCTTGAATTTACAGTGGTAGATCAGCTCACTCACAAACCCAGGGCTGGGCAGAACTGTAACAGGAGGGTATCATAAGAGTATCATTTGGTGATATCAAAATACCTGGTGATTAATGCAAAAATCTCCTTCAAAATGGCAAATTGTCCTTGAAGTGAGCCTCTCAAGCTACTCAGCAGCACCAAAATCTGCTGTATTTAAGGCTGAGATAGGAAAGGCATAAGCACTGCTGCATGTTTTAAGCCACAAATGAAGGAAACATTAAAAAAAAAAGGGCCTATATATATTTTTGGGTCCTAATAATACCTTCATTATTTTAAGAAAGAATTACATGCTGCAGCAAAATCAGAATTTCTTGGGTATGATGGCTGTGTGCAAATATTGGTAATAGTAACCCATTTTTTCTGTCACAATTCTGTCTGCGTTCAGGTCTTGCCTGATATTAATCCAGAGTAACTACAGTGCAGTATTGATTTATGTCAGAGTAAAGGAGGTTAAGATACAGTATTTAATTATTAATTGTGTTTTAGTGTTATGGTTGGGAGGGAGGGGGAGAAATGCTTTTAAAAAGTTATTTTTATGTAATAGCATTTTCATATTATTACATTAAATACATTCACGAGCAATATCTGAGTCATAACATAAAACTGTCAGAGTTAATCTATCTCTAATCCCATACAATATGCTGTTTGTTCTTTATTTCTTCACAAGGGCAAGGATAATTTATGTGGTTCTTCCCCAGATCAGGAATAACATGTTTAACATAACATTATGTGTACAGCTCACAGGAGTAAGGCTTGGAATTAGCACTTAAAACTTGTTACAACAAGAAATAGAGAATAATAGAGTTTTGCTTTGGCTGGATTTTTACATCTTCTTTTTGATCTTTGCACAGGTTGTTGGACTAACATTGTCTCGGGGTCTGGATGAACTTGCCCTTATCTACCTGGCCACGATCCAAGCCATTGCTGTAAGACATTTTTAGTGCATAAAAGAAGGAATGAATTGTCTCGTGTTCTGTGCAGACTGATCATTCCCTTCTGCTAACCAGATTTCTAATAATACATGAATTCACTTAATGGGCTTCTTAAAGGAGCAAGATACTGTTCACCCCCATTGGTGACCACTCCCAACTGGAGGAGAATCAACACGCTGTGGGGGAAGATGTTCCCCTAAAAAATCCCGTCCTTATGGCAATTCTGTAAGTGGAGCTTTTGCCTCTGGTGCAGATGTGAGGGAGGAGGCTGACAGCACAAGCAGCAGTGTTAACATCCCAGCTGTCTAGAGGGAGGCTGAGAGAGGGGGAGAAGAGCTCTGGCAATTGTACAAAGGGCTCTGTGCTGCCCTGAAAAAAGCCTCAGCTTCAGATTGTTCCCATATCCATGGATTTGCCCTCCCTGCCCGGTGGGTGAGGCAGAGCTGTGTGCCAGGCTGAGCAGGGCTGTGCTCCAGAGCCACCAGGGCACATCTTCCCTAGGGGAGCAGTCCCAGCCTGTGGCCAGGGCTGGGCAAGCAGGCAGGGCAGGGAGGCTGGGAAATGTCCCTCGTGCTTGCCAGCACACAGGGATGGGGAATTTTATCAGAATACTTTTCTTTCTGCCCTGATTTTCTCCTGAACCCAGGATTTCCAGTTCATGAGAAGCTCTGTTTTGAGGTGAAACCCTGGCTCACAGAAGTGGTTTAGAAAGCCTGGCTCAGGGTGTTTCCAGTGGGACATGCTGTCCTCAGACCTCTGGTGACTGAAACCCACATTCCTTTAACATCCTTTCTGTTAACAATATTTTTTTATTTTTATTTTTTTAAAGTTTGTTGAACTGGAGGTGTTTTTTCAAAACATGAACAGTCTGATGAATTGGGGAGTTTTCCTGACAAAACTCTGTTCAGCTGGAAAACTTCCAAACTCCTCTCCTGGTTAAACAACAACTTTTCTAGGCTGGGTCAGCCATCTGGGATGGAGAGGGTGGGCGGCTGCTGTAAATTTACTGAGAATTGTTCATCTTATGTGTTAACCTTCCCTCTTCAGCAAATAAGGAGAACTTAACCCAGCCTGGGATTCATTGTTGTGAGTTTGGAGCCTTTTGCAGATGAATGTAGCTGGGTTATACCTGATGCTTCAGTATAATCCCACCATTGAAAGAAGAATGTGGAGGAGAGGCTAAACAATGCCAGGGACTGATCCTGCCCCTGAAAGGAACTTCCCAGTCTGGAACAGGTGCCCTGTGATTATCTCGTGCTAACGAAGTGGAAACCTTCTCTGCTGGAAATCCTGGGAAAGTCACCTATTATCTCATTATATGATACTGCTCAAACTTTATTGTAAAACACAAACACTGTCCTGAGCAGTAAATTCAGCAGCTGCCTATCTTTTGGAGAGCTGATGGGGCTGATTTAATATAAAAAGGCCATATTGCAATTTTCTTTTCACTATAAGTTAAGGGAAATTATTTTTCCCCAAAGCATTATTGAAACAGTAACTAAAAAGTAGACAGAGAACATTGGTTTTGACTTGATATATTTACTCATTGCTAATGGGATTCCTAGGAAATGAAATTTTCACTCCCAAATGTAGCTTCACTTTTATTGAAGGAAACAGTTGTAGTAATCCTGTACCATTAGCTGTCTTCAATGGGTGCAAGATAAACTTTAAACCTATGTAAAAATCTTGTACAAAGTGTAGGCCTGCCCACAGAATGTTAATCTCTAGTTTTCTTTTCAGCAGGAGATGCTTTTTCCTTTTTATATAAAATTTGCATTTGAAGCCCCTCAATTTGCATTTTCTCCAACCCAGGATTAAATTAGTTCCCCCCCCCACCCACAGTGAAATAAGTCTGGCTTTAATTTAAATTGCCGTGTGAATACAATTTTCCAGGCAGGTAAACACAAAATAATTTTCACAGCATGTTCTTTCTCAGGGTCTTTGACGTGTGTATGTTGTGAGAGAAGTTGTTAATAAATTTGAATTTCAGAAGCAGTGAAAGAGAATCTCCTTTTAACTATTCACTGCAAAATGCAATGCAACAGTTGGCCAGATGAGAACATGATCAGAGATGTAATTGTGGCCGTGCAGCCCGTTCTGAGCAGGCAGATCCTTTTGGAGCAGTTTATTTTTCCATAATTGAAATCGTGGCTGTGCAATTTGGAAATCAGCCCTGTGTGTCAATAGGGAAGCCATGGATTTAGTCAGCTGGGGCTGCTCAGGTTCCTCTGAACTGCTTGTCTAAAAATCAAAATGCATTTAAAGCCCTGTCCAGAATCGTGCTGGGCATTCACTGTGGATATCTCCAGCCTGGTGGAACCCTGCAAGTTCAATTTTCAGTAGCTTTATTTGAAGAGGGGTTTGTTGCAGCTGCAGCCCTCTTAATGAACTGCAGCATGGCCTAAAGAAAACTTCAATAACAGTTTATGAAAACTCTGACCAGATTGTTTTGTGGGGAATCTGCCTACCAAGAGTCAGCCTGGGCAACAGACATTTTGTCAAGTCTGAGCTTCAAACTTAACTTCCAAGGTGTTATAAAGCACTCAGAATTATTTTTTGTCAAAGAAATGGAAAATATTCTTGCAAGAGGGAAATAGGGAGAAGGCTGACTTCAGTGAGGAGGGAAGCAAAGCAAACAAAAAGGATGGGGTTTTTTTGAAAATGGCAAAGCATTTGCTTCTGCCATTCTAATTTGAGTTTCTTAGAATGGAGACTGTAAATGAAAAGTTTAAAATATGCCTGCATTTGAGATGTTTCAATTAATCCAGCCATGAAGTGGAACATTTTATTTTGCATAGGGCAAAGGCCAAGAGAAATAGTTAAGCCAATACAAAATTCTTCAGGTTTTCCTTTTTGCTGAAAAGACAGAAAACAGGTTTTTTTATTTGCTGTTCTCTTTTTGTTCCATTATTTTTGTTCTGTTTGTTTTGCTATTTGGCTTCAGAATTGAAACCTCTTTACTGAGCTGGATTTTCAGATGCTGCTGTACAAAGCAAAGAGAAGGTTTTGGCAGGGACATCTTTTCCATGCAGGTGTAGTTCTGTTCCTGTGGCTTCTCTCCTGTGCTCATCTGGTTCTGTTTTTTTCCCCCTTTTTGAAGTTGGGAACAAGACATATTTTGGAGGCTATGCAGGCTGCAGGACATGACATCAGCACGCTGTTCCTGTGTGGTGGGCTGAGCAAGAACCCTCTCTTTGTGCAGATGCACGCTGACATTACTGGTAAGTTTGGGGAAGTGCATGGAAAGGAGTGAAAATACTCTTTTTTAGGTGTCTAAGTACTTTGTGTTTGGAAAAATAAAGACTTTATATAGAGCTGTATTTTGCTGCATGACCAAAAAAGTGTGCAGTGGAATGTTCCTTCTATTGGCTCCATCCTATTTGACTTGTGACACTTCTGCTCAAGCTGGGCATTGTATCCATTCTATAGAACAATTCTTTCCTGAATTGCTTCCATGCCTGTGTCACTGATGTGCTTTAGGGGACAGTATCTGGATCCTTGCTCCTGCAAGGTGTTTCACTTGGTTCTGTAGAATTCCTGGTGGGTGGAAAGCTCTGGATATGTGTTTCACTACAAGAGGAGCTCTCAGACCTCCATGGTATTTTTGGTCTCTCTTCACCCTGTATGTGTTGGACATCTCTGCACACCTGCGAGTCAGTTGAATGTACTTCAAAAAAATGGGAAAAAATAACAAAATTTAGTGTAAAGGACTTCAGAGAAACATTGAGTGATGTGTGTTTTGGGTTTATTTCAAATTAAGATGAGTTAAGCTGTCATAAATAAAGCTCAAGGCCCAAATTTGGCGTGTTTGGTCTGGAGATCTGACTTGCCCTAACATCAAACCACACTTCATAACACTTATGGACCAGCAAAAAGCATAATGCCTTAAAATTCACTAATGATATTGTGGTCAAAAGCGATGCTTTGTGAAAAACCATGTAAAGTGCCATGCATTTCCTTCAAAAACTCATATTTTAGGTGATTTTCAGCTACATGTAGAGTTGGGCTGCTGGGCCCTGATGTGTAAAAGAAAAGATCTGGGAAAAGGTATTCTGATTAAAATGTAATCACAAGTTCTTTGACTGTAACTAATGGCCAAGTACAATTCAGTACAAAAAGGCCTTTTTGCAGTCTGGAGTTCTCCCCCATTTGTAAAATCAGTGACTGACAAGGGATGTCAGAGTTCATCTGACTGAAATGCTCTTGGTTATGTTGAACTCATTAGAGCCTATCAGATAAAATAACTAACATTCCAGGATCAATCCCCCATTCTTTCCTGAAAAGAAAAAAATCTGAATATATTATTGTTACCGACAAATGCCCATGACTCAGCCATGCAGACATCCAATAGATAATTCCACAGGCCACTTAAAAAGTATCTTGATCTTTTTGTTTGCCTGGTAAGAATTCCGTATTCATTCTGACCATGCGGGAAATGGGCAGTAAATTTTCGAGCACGCTGAAAATTGCTCGCTGACGCCTGGCAAAGAGCCACGGAGCTCTGAGCTTCAGCTTTAGATTTGCTGTTCTAAGCTGACCCAAGTCCTGAGCTGTGCTTCAGCTGAACTGGAGGAATGCTCAGGTGACAGGGCAAGCTTTGCATCAAGTGACTGAATGCCTGGTGGAGGTGGATTTGCTTTGTGTCAGTAATTGCTTTTTATATTAATAATTTTATTTCTCCTTTTGCAAAGTGTGAGTTTTGCCTTTTTCCTCTGTAGAAGTTGTTTGTGGGTGATTTTAGGAGTTCACCCAAATTTCTAATCTACAGCTGGCTCTCAGGAGCAGCATTTTTTGGGGCATAGTATCATGGAGACTGTTCTGAGCTGGAATCCCTGCTCCCACCCCTGTGCTTGCATCATCATTCACTGAATGGAATTATCTCAGTACTGGAAATGCAGGCACATGCCAAATACTGCAGGATTATTAAATTTTTCAGCTTAATGAGGATAAGCATCTGAAGTGCAACTAGAAAAGTATTGAGATTTATGCTCTTGGTTGAGATTTTTCAGGGGAATTAGGAAAGTAGGCTAATATTTGTTTGTTCTTTTAGCCTTTTCCTGCTTTTCTTTACACTAGTGAAACAGGTCTCAGAAAATTCTGCATAAACCAAGGGAAAGTATGTTCTTGATAGTACCCATAGATGATGAAACACTGATACTTAATTCTGCTTTAGAATATATATTGTTTACTTGTTTTTCCAGTGTTTTAATTTTGTTTTAGAGTATCTTGCACAATTTGGAAGACAAGATTTCTCTCACTATTTCATACATAGCCTGAGAAAGTTTACTACTCATATTTTCATGTCTTCCAGCAAAACCAGACTGGCTTTGTTGGCTGTGTGTTCAAAACCAAACACAAACAATCTTTTTTTGTTTGTTTGTTGCAAAAGAAACAAAAAGGAGTCTGCCTTGTTTTCCCCTCCAGGTCAAGTTTTAATGGGCACGTGGGTTTGCAGGGTGTGGGTAACAGGTTCATGCCAAGCCCTTTGAGTGAGATAAGTAGCCAGTGTCAAAGATCTGGGGGGTTGTTTTTTTTGTGTGCTTTATGTTCTGCATTAATATTTTACTAAAATGATTTTATTTAAATGCTACACTTTTCTTGGAGCCTGGAACCACAGAGCAGAGACATTTGCATTAACCTACAGCAGGATGTAGCTGTGAATGGGGTTTTTAATAATGGTTTTCAAGCCCTTTAAGATTCTTTTTTTGTTTGTTTGTCTTTTTGGGTTTTAATTATTTGTGGAGCTGCTGGTGCTGCTGTGTTCCCTAACAGGCTCTTCCCTCTGCAGGCAAACCTGTTGTGCTGTCCAAAGAAGTGGAGTCTGTTTTAGTGGGTGCTGCTATTCTTGGAGCTTGTGCTTCTGGAGATTTTGCATCTATCCAGGTATGCAGCACCTGATTTTATGTCATTTTTTGTTCAGTTTTAATGTGTTTTACACCTTGACTTTTGGCACCACACACACACTTTAATCCAAGTGGAAAAGTTTGTCCCTTCTGCACAGCCAGACAAGATCCAGCATTGCTTTCTCTCCACCCTCTGTTTAACTCCAGTTATTATTTAGGTGTGTTGAGGATTCATTTGTCTTTAGACAGTGGGGCCATGCACAGAAGCTGCTGTGTATGAAGTTAGCCCCTGTAATTTTACAGACAAAACAGGGAGTTTGGCAAGGCTCTGATCCTGCAGGAAGGTCACGTTTTCATCTCACTTACATTTGTCCTACTTTTCCTTCCTTCATATTGAGGAATGTTAAACATAAGAAGCAACATAGCATTATTTATGCAGCAAAAAATAACACAGCTCTTGTCTTGCCCTCAGTGAAGGCAGAGTTAATAATGAGGATGGAATTTCATGTTCATTCATGTTATTTCAGTCCATTAATAGCTGAAAAAGTAGCAGTGAGGATTTTATTTTTAGTGGCTCAGTCAAAGGATGGCTTAGCTGCATTTGTACAAAAGCAGTGGCATCAGAAACCCAAAGAAGGGTCTGACTGCCCCAAATCATGCCTGTTTTCCACCTGGCAATCCCATAAACCATATCCTCTCCTCATGCTGCACAAGGACACTGAAAAGCACAATGCAGTTGGACAAAATCATTTATCAGGATGGTCCCTAACACATTTGTTGCGTTTTTCTTTATAACGTCAGGCACAGATATTTGTAGTTGAAATTTTGCACAAAAGCTTATCTGGAGATACTTTGTGAATAGGGAGGTCAGCTCCTCGACCTGGTTAAATTGGTGCAGTTCCACTGGAATCAATAAACAGCTCAACATAAGCTGAGGAGCTGGGCTGTGCTTGGCACTTCTCCAAATGGGAATATTCTACAGTGCTGTGTAGGTTAGCAGGAAGAGCAGTTTCCTTTCATAAGAATGTTTCCATTAAAATGAATCCCATTGCAGCAAATACACAGTGCAATAGATATCTGTGTGCAATAATTCTAGTGCTTGTAAGGAGGCCTTATTTTGATAAATGTAATTTCAGTAGCAACTTTTGGTGACATGACTTCATATTTAATTCTTACTCTTCTGTTAATCTTCTGCCTTCAAACACATATTTCACTCCATGTTTTCCACTACTGTACAATAACTGAACATCACAAAACTGATTTTATTAAGTCTGTTTTTAATCAGCATTGGAAAAATCTAATGCTGTGAAGTTTTGTGTTTTACACAATTTTTGTGTATCCACTTTTAATTTTTAACCCTGCCCTTATATAAAAAAAGAGAAAATAAATATTTCAGAAGAATGTCCAGTAATATCAGAACAGATAGGAATATTTTAAAAAGAATTTATAGGATACATGATAGGATCACAAAGTAGAAATTGAATACATTTATTTTAGGGTCAGGGAAGTGTAAATGTGTATCTACCATTGCAAGTCAGTAACCTCCCTGACATTTATTTTTGTAACACATCTTCCAAAACAACTCTTTCTTTAGAGGTGCTGCTGCAAACATTCAGCATCTTTGTAGACTTTGCAAATACAGGTTATTACCTCTCCTCTAATAGATGGTTTGTACTTAATTACTGTGCTTTCCAAAGCTCTTTGTTTGCTCAGTGAAGGAGAGAACTGTGGGTTTTTTACAATAACCTTATGTCTATGGTTTTTTGAAGGGGACTTTTTTACTGTATTTTTCCCAGGCACTGGTCACATTTCTCAGAACGATTTTTGGATGTTTCCACTCAATGTCAGAATCAAAATGTTTAAAAGCTCCCTGGTTTTCATGGGTTGGCTGCTCTCCACTTTCTAAAACTCAAGCAGTTTTAGGACAGCTTGGAAGTAGCACCCAAATCTGGATCCCTCTAAATCACTTCTGCTAATCTTAGTCCAGTTTTACCATGCTCTGCTGACAAGAGCTCTGGCTGCTGCCCACCAGGGATGCTGAATTTGCTGGAATGTGCATCCTGTAGGTATTTGGGGCATGGGGCAGCCAGGTCAGAGCAGCTGCCTCACTCAGAATCTGGACACAAAGGCAAGATCCTCAAAATCTCCCAGGACATCTTTTTCAGCAGAGGAAAGACAAGGTGGGTCACCTAGGGAGGAGCCAACTCTGGGGTAACCTTTGGAGTAGTCAGAGTTAGGCTTTATTTAACTGGGCAGGTAAGAAATGTGTTAGAATTGGGTGGTATTTCCTGGGATAGGTCTGTGCCTGTGGTGGTGGCTGCACTCTCATCCTCCTGCACAGTCCTGGTGCTTGGTCCTGTGGTGCCCCATCACTGGGGTCTGCAGATGGGGAAGCAGGTTCAGAGGATGTTTTTATCAAGGACAGGCAGTCACTCACCACACCTGGCTGTTGATGCACCCACCCCACGTGGGACAGCAGGAACCTCACCCTGGCCTGTCCTGGGCAGTGGGTCATGGTGGCTGGAACACTAAAGAGCTTCTCCTTTATCTTTGGTATCCCTAAATAAGTTTATTCTTGCAAAGAAACAAGCAGTAACATGCCTCCTGTCTTTTCTCCCTTCCCACACTGCACCTCTTTGAATAATTCAGCATTTTGTTCTCATTCTTAATTTTTCTTCGTATTTCAAGTGATTTGTGCAAAGTTTTTCATGCTTTCTACTGACTATATCTGTATTAGCACCAGAATTCTCAATATGCTGAGCCTTTACAGAGAAGCCTTGGAAATGAAGGTTAGTGCAAAAGCTGTGTCCAAACAGGTTAATTTGCAAGCTCCTAGTGTGGATTGAAAAGTTCAAGCCCCTTGAAACTGCAATTTCATCTTTAGGTAATTCTATCAAGGGAAGATTTATAACCTCCATCTCTCAGGCCTGGTCACCATATGTTGTTGCTTCAAAGAATGTTGACTTCCCTATTTTCCTCTTCATTTACTCTCCCTGCATTTTTCTCCTCTGTGGTAAAACAATTGGTCTATCCAAAAAGAAAAAAAACACACACTGTGGTGAGTTCTTCCCCATTTCATGTCTTGGTTATTTAGTCTTTAGAAACTCCAGAAAGGGGAGAAAATCCTTTGAGTTTCTTCTTGGTTTATCTTTTAATTTGCCCCTACAAATGCTGCACACTTTTTCTCTGGGTGGTTTTGTGACAGCTCTAACACAACCTGGCTGGGCCCCAGCAGACAGTGCTGTGTAAAACAGCATGGCATAAAGATTTTTGAAATATAGACTGTATTTTTGGGGTTTGGATTTTTGAAATACATGCTGTATTGAATGAAATAACCTTAACATTAGATGGGTCAATTTATGGTTCTAGCCATTCCTTTCATGCTGAGCAGCAGGATCCTGCTTTTCTATGGGATTGTTTCTACAGTAAAAATATAGTTTCCGGTTTAGCCAGCCAGCAATTCCTTCTCACTAAAATGTTCAATAAATAAATGTCAAAGTTTCCAGTATATCCTCGTTACTCTGCCTCACTCGTACGTAATTGAAAATGGGAAGAAGGTGCTGTTTGATTTGGCAGTCATCCAGCTAATTTTTTTTTTTTTGGATAGCCCACTCTTTGGGACAAAGCTGTACACCAGGGAACAGGATTATTGCCTTATAAAACTCTGCAGCCCACTGACTATTCCTTAATTGCATATTAAAGCAATTAATAAAATTACCTGTATGAAACCAGATTACCAGATTTATTTTGGATATGCTGCATTCACATGGGGCAGTGTTACTGGCCAGCATGGGAGAGAAGAAACTCTGATTTTCTAGAATGCATTTTGTTGGTAACTCTCTGTAATCAGCTTTCAGTGAACATTTCTGGTGTGGAACACAGAGCTAGAATTTAGAATCTACATGACTATGAGATTTTTCAGGTGTCAAATTGATTTTTATGGGAGGTTTAATTTTTGGTTGTTAAGCAAGTTGATGGTATATCCTGCAAAAAGATAGGGAAAAGCTTTTTCATATTTTCTAGGTGTGTAAAAATGAGCTGGATTCTGTAGCAAGAGGTATTAGGTAATTATCTCATGTTGATTAGCTGAATTATTTAGCAGCAGTAGCAGCTGAACAGGTGAAGAAGCCTCTGGGTCCAGTCTGCAGCCCTGGAAGCAGCCCCAGGAACCCTGGGGATCGTGGTCCCCTGGCACAGAGTCTGTGGACTGTGTTGCAGGTGGGAGTGGAAGTTAAGGTGGTGCAGGGAAATAATTCACTCACAACTCTGTACTAATGGAGCCTGGAAGAGTTTTGTTCGTGCACTGCTGAGTTTTGCTTCATTTAATGGACATCTCCTCTCAGTTGTCTCAGGATGATGTTGGGTGGTGGAACACAGAGGGAAAAATCAAATAACAAACCCCACAGATAGCACAAGTTTTATAAAGATCAGCCAGGAAGAACATAGGATACATGGAGTGTTTGCCTTGTAACAATTAAAGTGTTACAGACAGTCATGAATGTAAAGAAGTTCCTGAGTACAATTAGTCCACAACCTTGGTAATGGACCAACTGGCAATGGGGAAGAGACAACTTTTTCAAAAGAACACCCATAAATAGTACTGAGACATATTCAATTTCTGTGCTGAAGGAACTGGCGGGGGTTAGGCCATTGCCATTTCTGGATCAAACCATTTCTGGTGTAATTTTGTTTTACTTATTTCAGTGGACACGCTGCAGTTGATGATCTGATCCTCTATTCCTCTTCCAAAGCATCACCTGTCAGGCCATGGGTTGAAATTCATGCAAGCGTCCCACGATTTCCATATTTTCAAAAGAAAGGACTGAGTGGAAGATCAGGGAAGGGATAAGTTTTTCCTTAGAAATGGTAATAACTTGGGAAATCAAAAGAGGAAATAAAATGACTTCTCCCTGTTGAGTTCAGGAATGCTGCCTTCCATCATCTCATTAAAAATTTAAAGCACTCTTGTTTTCGAGCAGGGTGAATTAGTAATTAAGTGCTATAATCAACTTGTGTAAACATAATACTGAGGGAGAACAGCAAATTAATCATTTCGTTGGCTTGCCTTACCTAATTAATGCACCTTTTAGCAAAGGCCTTCCTACCATGTTGCTTTTTTTCTCCCATTCCCTTAATCAGAGGATTTTGGAAAGGCAGAGGAAGGAGATAGTTTTTCTTAGGCACAAGGAGTGTGTTAAGGTGCTGTGATCTTGCCTTCCTTTTCTTCAAGAACTCCAAATCTGGGCATGTTGAGTTTGAGCCCAAGGTTTAGTGGAGACCATCCTTGGGCAAAAAACAAAAAGCTCTTGTTCTCCTAGGTGGGCATTGGTTGGAGTGGCCTCTTCTTCTAAAAGACTTTGAGAACCAAACTGTTTCATGTAACGTGTTCAATGGCTGTAAAGAATATTTACATCTAACCAAGCCTGGGCTCAGGGCAGGAGAACCCCATCTCTTTACCTCTTTCCTTGGTGTTTTGACACTGAAATGTGGCTTTCCCTAGTTGAGAGTGGTTTTTTTTCCCTTGTGTAATAAAGTTAGATTCAATACAGCATGCATGAAACCACCAAGATACTGGCAATGCCTCTGGCTTTTGTATAGAGTCAGCTGCCTCCTTACCAGAAATCTTGAGAGAAATATAGATGAGAGAGAGAAATGAAAAGGCAGTGATTTGATGGCCACTGTCCAGTTCCTTGTGGCCTAGTGTTTATGGTACAAAGAGTGCCTTTTTAGTTAGCATATTTTGGCCTTACTGTCAGAAGTCTTTGCAGTGAGGGTAAAAAGCAGATGAATCACTACTACTCTTTTGCCCTAAGGATGATCCTTCTGTATTAAAGCTGAGAAATATAAATGCTGGTTTGTCTGTGCCAAGCATAGAATGAGCTTTCAATCAGTTTGAGAGTGTGACTTCTTTTCACTTTCCAAGCCACAATAAATATATAGAAACCTTTCTACTTTGTTTCAGCTGACTCCAGTGGACAGCAGTTCCATGTGGCTGGAGTTCCTCTCTTGGTGGGAGTTAAATCACACACACAAACACCACCATGTAGGGATCACACAGCTGAGATGTGGCTGTAGCTGCTCGCACGATGCTTTCACAAAAGTGCTTAGAAAAGTACCCTCTGCCTTGTTGCTGTTTACTGACATGTGATACTGGTTGACATCTGTTGCCCTTCTCATTTGAGGTCTGTTTGCTTTACTAACTTTAACATTTCCACATTGCTGTGCTGCTGAAGTGCAGATACACAAATCTCCTTGCAGTCCCCAAGGTCCTTTTATGAGAAGCAGAGCTGCCATCATTTGATATCATCCTGCTGGCTGCCTTTTATACTGGAGTGGAGAGAAATAATTCTGTTGCTGTGAAATGTTCTTGGGGGAGTGCAATGTCTAGTGCTATATGTTGTCATACATTTGATGTATTATCAGATCAGTACATGCTGTGCAGTAGTGTTTAGTTCATTGTCACAGCAGATGATATGTGGTTGGTTTATATCACTTGAAATTATTACAGGTAAAAACTTGTCTAAGTAAATGTCAAAGTTTGTCATAGCAGGTCATATAGCTGCTGCAGTGACAGATGATCTTAGTCCACAATCCTAATGCAGCATTCCCTGTTAATGTAAATCAGTGTTGCTCCAGGATTTCAGAGGAGTGACACCAGTTTACTCCAGTGCCTCAGTCCAGTCAAACACTGGGGTGCATCATCTGACTTTAAAGCTGGCAAGAAGCTCAGCTGGAGACAAGCAGGACTGCCCATGTGCTCAAATACTTTACTGGATCAGAGCCCAAACAGGAATCTGACACAGTTCACTGGGAGATGACACATCTTGAGATGACAAAGGTGATTAGAGCTCTTGCAGTTGGTTTGTGTTATTGCTTCTTCGGGAACAAGTTGTGGATGCTACAGGTAATGGGATGCAAAGGCTGTGTCTTTTGTTAAGTGCTGTCCTTTCCGTGGAAGCGCAGCGTGCTGCATTTGAAATGTCATGCAGTACACACATATTCAGGTTTGGAATTCTCAGTAACTCTTTAATGACAGGGAAAGGCAGCTGCAGTGAGTCCGTGTGGTAGATCAGCTCTAACAGAACTGCCCATTTACAGAGCTGAGTGTTTGGCACAGCTCTTCTCTGGAGGAGCAACCTCAGCAGTCCAGTACTAAGGATGTGGCCTTGTTGTTGCTCTGAAAGCAGAAATGAGTATGAAATACCACACTAATGAAATAAAACATGGCCTTTCATTTGGGCATGGGTGGAACGAGATGGGGCACCATGTGTTGGGATATCAATGTAACTTCCCTGTTTATTGATTCTGGCTGAGACTGGTGATAAAGATTTTATTACCTATTTTTCACATTTACAAGGATGGACTGAAAAGGTAATGAAGACCTCTTGGAGAGAAGCTTGACAAAAGAAATCTATTTAATCTGTCTTTATGCTGAAAGTGTAGCTGGCTTTGCCCAGTGGCACCGCTCCGCTGGCTCCTCCTGAGTTCTGGATCTTTCACACCCTGAATTACTGTGTTAGAAACAACCACATGTGCATGAATGTAACCTCCCCTGTCTGTAGGATTAACACTTACATTGTCATGTCTTTCAGCTTTTTAAAAACTCACATCAGCTGATGCTGGCAAAGAATAAGATGTAGTGTTTTGTTAATCTGCACAAGTTGAGAGTCTTATTAAACCAATGGTGTTTTTCTCATCTGTCAGTAAGCCCAGGACCTGGCAAGCAGGAGAAAGAATGCTGCCTGGAATAGTTCGGCTTCTGCTGCTGCGTATTTTTGTAACAAACCATGAAATGACCACAGTGGAGTTTGTCTAAGGAGATGTACAATTAGTTGATTTTTTTTTTTTCAAGAAGACTAAGATTAAGATCAGCTTGTAGAAGTTTAATAATATCACAACAGTTTTTCCAGCTTGCTGACCCTGTCTTTTCTTGAGGAAAACCATAAATATGAGGAAACCATAAATGTGTCTTTTTAGTAGATAGATACTTTCTTAAAAGTGTACTGTGATCCTTCTCCTTTCTATTTTAAGGACCAATTTTATCCGTGTGCTCCGAGACACAGCTGAAGTCATTTGGACCTTGGACTCCCCTTCTGTCCAGGCCATTTAAGCAGGGAAAAGTGTGATGGCAATATTTTATAGGAAGGATGAGGACAAAGAAGGGTACCATGGATCTTTTGTAACTGTCAGTACCCAAGAAGGTCCTTTTCAGAGCATGTCTTGCTTAAATGATGTTTGGGATGTCAAACAAGTTAAAGTCTCTCTGCCCTCACCTCTTCAGTAGCTGAGCAGAACAACCTTCAAGTTATGCACTGGAGAATTGGAAACTCAATCTGGCTACATTGTGAGATTAATTTTCCATCTGGGATTTGCACTCTTGCTATGTCAGCACAGGGATCAGACTGTTCCGTGGCGAAGCACGAGCATGTGGAGTCACAGCACTGTCTGAAATGCTTCACACTGGAGTTTGTGAAGGACATTATGACCACTTAGTTGCGGGATTTGGTGCCACTAATTCAGACCACTAGGACATACTTTTGCTACCCTATATTTGAAAAAGTTTTATGTTTTACATATGCTATGTTATCCTTGCTTTTAAAGATGTCTAGAGGGGTTTGTTTCTTAACATTTTCTCTCTCTGTATAGTTTAACAAGACTGTTTACTGTCTCTCAGTGTCCATTACATTTTATTGTGGTTAACAGTAAAGACATTTTTCTTTATTCCCTTTCATATAATCATGGATCTGAAATGGTGAAGGAGAGATCCCATAACATTTATTAGAAGGCAGCTGCTTTTTTAACATGTTGTCTTTCCTCAGAATTGGAATCCAATTCTCATTCTCTTTTCTTTGTTCAATCATATGTTCTTGTTTCCTTGGTTTCTTAGATACAGACATATAACAACCATTCCCAACCCTTTCCTTCTTGTTTTGAAACAACTTTTCACATGTCCTGTGTTTAAAATTTCTGAGGCACAGTTTGAAGTTGGGCAGTGAGATTTAGAGGATCCATATGAAATCCCTTTGTGGCTCTGTTTTGTTTTTGTTGGGACACGTGTCCACGTAATGAGTAGCAAGACCATAATCGTCACTCTTGAGGGAAATAAAGGCAGAAAGGCTGACCACCAAGTGGGCATGGAAAAGCCTGACTTGCAGATTTTTGCACAAAGATATTCCTCCAGATGAGGCTTGAAAAACATTGGAAGAGCACAAACAGGGAGAAGTGCTGTGCCCATTTCTTGCTGTGCCTTATAAGTGCACAGCAAAAGCAAGTTGGGTTGTTGTCTTAGGAATGATTTATGGGGCATGTTCTCAATGTGTAGCATTCCTGGGAGCTGCATTCCTCTGAGCATCACTAACCCTCAGTACAGAAATACCTCCTGACCCATGCAGGGCCCGTTTGTGTGAGCACCTGCTGTCAGCTGCTGTTTGCCACACAGCTTCCAGAAGAGTCCTTTGCCAGGTAGAGGTTTTAGGGAGGAGTGTGGGTGTGGGAGCTCTGAGGAGTGACAATTTTTGGGCAAGGAACAGAGAAAAGTGATGTGGCACTGGACCCCTCACTAATAAGGGATGGGTCAATCTGACCATGTCACTTCTTTGGGAGCTTGGGAAGCACAGGGGATCACTCGAGGGAGAACACTCTGGAAAATAAACCAACTTCTAATCAATAGTTTTTCCTTTGAAGAGTCTCTGCATGAAAGGCATATATGGGAGGCCTGTACCATTGTCCATCCCAACCTCTCCTTCCCAAAACCAAGGGTGGTGATGATAAGACATCACTTTTGAAAGGTTCCTTCACTACCCAGCCCTGTAACACAAACACCTTGGATTTATTCAGCAAAATACTGCGGAGCCTTGTGGCCTTCAGACTCCTTTTGCTTTCAAAATGTCTGGTAAGATTTAATTTTCACCTAATTTTCCCAGATTGGTGACTTTCTATATGTTGTTGTGAAATCACCCATTTCTGTTAACTTTAAGTTGTTTAGGTATTGAATGCTGTATCTTTACACCAGCAGATAAATGGGATGTGTGTTAGGCTCCAGGTTGGGAGCTGGCACTTAGCTTAGGTGTGGGAGGTGAATAATGGCCCTGAAGATGCTAAGCTGTGTGAAGCCCTTCTGATAAATGGGGCCTTTTTGTGATGAGCTCTCCTCACGTTCCTGGACTGGTTGGCATAAAAGCTTTGAGCATACAAGCACATTACTCATTATTTACTGCTTGTGGTTGCAAGGTTGTTTAATTTTGCAATAGTCCCATCTAAGGGATGATTCTTGCATTGCATGAAAGGGAGACTAAGCAAGATTCACTTTTTAAAAATTTGCTTTGTATATCTTTGCTCCTGTAGATATTCAGCACATTTGTCATAAGATGCAAAATGCCAAATGTGTGGGTTTCTGGACATGGACATTCCACTCATCCTAGAGGAGAATCAGGCATGGAAGAGAATAAAGATAGGAATGGGACTTTTCTCTTTCAGCACTAAATCCCCAATAGCCACCATCTCCCTCTCCCTGCTCCCACTCTGATGTTGTTTATTCTTTTCTCTTGTATTTTTGCCTCTCATTTGTGCCTCTCTTTTGTTTAGTAACTTCTCTTCTCTTCTCTTCTCTTCTCTTCTCTTCTCTTCTCTTCTCTTCTCTTCTCTTCTCTTCTCTTCTCTTCTCTTCTCTTCTCTTCTCTTCTCTTCTCTTCTCTTCTCTTCTCTTCTCTTCTCTTCTCATAATGAAAAGCAAAGAGTCAGGGATGGTTTGTGCCTCATCTCAGGTCCCCTCTCAAGGCATGCAGGACTTCAAAAAAGCCTTGTGGCATGTCCTCTGTTTTATGGGCACAGCATATGAACAGAGCACTGACTGGGCTGTGCCAGTGTTCTTGGACTGGGAGAGGGGAGATTTATGATGGCACTGATCACAGTGCTAAAATAAACTGTCCTTCCTCAGCCAGAGGAATAGGAGTTTGTAAATGCCAGCATTTTATACACAAACTGAAGGACAGGGCTGAGAGAGCCAGCTGCCCAGGTTAGCTGCTCGGGATCTGAACATGGCAAGGCTTTAAAAGCAGAGAGCCAGAAGAAGTCATTTATATTAAAACAAACTCTGTCATGAGTCATTTGACTTCTTTTTCTCTTACACACATAGTTTATGTCCCAGGCCTTCTAAGGCCCGGGTAACATCTGATACTCTTTAGGCTGAGCTGGCTCTAATAGGAGTGGGATCCTGCTTCCACTTACACTGTACCACTTAGAACTCTATTTAATTTGAGTCTTGTGTTTACAGGCTGTAACTGTTACTTATTTGTCATTTTTATGGTAATAAAAAGATTGTTTGTCTGTGATTCTGTCCTTGCCATGCTGTTGAATAGTTCTGTGTCCTTCAGCAGCAGCAGCAGAGGAAAAGAGGGGCTTTTGCTTTTCACCTCATTCATTTTTCTCACACAGCTCCAGTGAGGTCAGCAGACAAGAGGGGTGCAGGTCCTTCCCATCCTCCCAACCACTGTCTCAGTCTGTTGATGCCAGCAGAGCATTTTTCACACCATTTGCAATGACATGAATGTGATTTTTCTTCCCTTCTCCTTCAGAAGAGCCAAGACCAAAGTGTACCCTGTCTGCTAAATACAGCTTTGTCTCTTTTACCATTTTTGTAATTTTTTCATTCTCTCCTTTGTCTCATCCCTTCTGATCCCAGGTTTTTATTTAAGCATTTTTACCAGGTGCAAAAAATAGTTAATTGCAGGTAGGAGATGTGAAAGGTGTACGAATTCTTCAAGTTTTATTCTCTGCTTATACACAAGCCCTATAGAGACCTGAAAGGGGAGAATGAAACGCAGACAAAGGGCAGGAAAGCTTTGTCCACTCTAAAGTTTACAGAGAAAGGCTTCAACCCCTCCCTGTCCAGCTTCTCTGGACACGGATAACCCTCAGACCCTCTGCTAAAAGAGGCTGCACCTTAATTAAGAGCATGACTCTTGTTCCCTCTAGTGGCTAATTACACAGCATCTCACACCAGTGTCATTCCACTGCCTTCCTACATCCCTGCCCAATTTTCCTCCCATGCACCCCTTTTTGTATGCTTTTTAACTGTCTAAATTTCTCCAAATAATGGTATTTGCCATTCCTTGGATTGTGCCTTCAGAAAGCTGGAAACTGTCCCATGGATAGATGCAACACAGCAGTAGGATTTAGGGCTGGAGAGGTTTTTGCTCGTATTCCACTCATGATGGATTTTTCTGCAGCATTACCAGGAAGGGTTAAGGAAAAAGGGCTTTTCTTGGTTTATCAGCATCCCTGCTCCTATTGTAATTCCTTAAGTATGAGCAGATATGGATGTCCAGAACTGTTGGACACCTCAAATCCCAGGCTTGCTTCTTGTCCTGGAGATAAGGAGTGAGTGGCCTGACTTTCCAGATCAAACAAATACCCTGTAAAATGTAGTGTAGTATTTCCTAAGGACACAGAAAGAATTCAGTGTTTGCCAAAGCAGTTCTTTATTAACAGCCTGGTAATGGGAGGTACTCTGTGCTAGTTCAAACTGCACAAACTACTGCAGCACCAAGTTCTTCTGAGTAGAAATAAAACCAGAATTTTGCAATGAGAAAACAATCTGTGTTATCTAACTTGAGAGGCAGAGTACATAGACTTTATTCCCACCTCAGCCACTGACTTTGTCTGTGACTTTGGCCAAGTTGTGTAAGTTTGTTGTTGATCCTCCTGACTTGTGAAGCAGATCTAGTGATGTTTACATACCTCAGAGGTGGGGTTTGTTGTTGTATTAAAGTGATAGAACAAAAAGTGCACAGAAAATCTATGATGATGCTAAATGTGCTGTTCTGGTGGGTTAAAATAAGTCAGAATGGAAAGGTTGTAGATTGACAACACAGATACACACAATTGGAACATCTTTTGACTTAAAAATCTTACCTAAGAACTGCAGTTTATGATTGTGTTAATTTTCACTTCTATGTATATAATATGGAAGATTATATACTGTGGCATGGTTGCAACTCCGATGTTTGTATCAAGTTTTGTATTTACAGCATTGAGAACATTTAAAGATTGTGTTGTGCATCTGCACAAAAATGCACTTCATGTGCAGAATTTTTGTTTTTAGAGAATGTTTGGGCAGGAATGGGAGACCACATCCTTTAAAGCATTCAGGGTTTGGATTGGCAATTTCTTAGGAACAGCAAAGGCTAATTCCAGATCAGCATTTTCATTCCCAGCCTGAAGCTTTAGGTATCTAACACTGTGCCCAGCACATAACTGAGGTGCTCCTTTTGCTCAGGTATGGACCCTTCTAAACTGGAGACTTCTGAAAATCAGATGCTGCTCTTTTTTGACTGCAGTGGGACCAGGATTAGCAGAAACAACAGATGCATCTTGTGTTGCTGAGCATTTTCTGAGGTGCATCTGAAAGTGATTTGTGACAGGCCAATAACCCAATGAGAGTAATGTAAAACATCCAGCAGGGTAAGACCTCCTCCATAGAACTGTATCCTTTTACTTGCATGCCTGGGTTGCATTTTTTTAAATTAAGTTACTGAGTTGTAGAATGACCCACATTCCTTTATTCCTGTAAAACCAGAATGACTGACAGCTTTTAATTGCACTTGCTCCTACTGTTTGCTGGGAGAGGAGGGGGCAGAATGGGATTCTACCAAATGTTTGAAATATTAGGAAAAGAGAAAAAAATTGTTAAGCATGAAAAAATGGTTTCTTATCAAGGGTTTAGTTAGATATGTTGCTGGTCCTGTCTGATCTTATATAGATCTTCACTAATTATTCCAATGTCAATAACCAAGCCAGAGGAGAACAATGGACAAGTGTGTTTAGAAAGGTGTGCAGTAAAATTCAGACTTGCATCAGATAAAAGTAATTTAATACCTTTCCTTCCATTCTAGACTTGTCACAGCCAAAGAAATACCTTTGAACAAAACCTGGTTGGGCTTTTTTTCAGATTTGCCACATTAAGCAATTTCCAAACTACAGAATCTCTGCTAATGGAAAAGTGAAACAAATCTGGGATTTTGAGCTAGTGGAGTGTTCGTGCAAGTGATTAGGCTGTACAAAAGGAGCATTCATCTTGAAATGACAGATAAGTGCTAAGGACAGGACTGAAAACTGTAAATATGTTAGCACTTTAAGCGAGAGCACAGCTTCAGCACTTGTGAGACTCATCAGCTGCTGTAAACAATATGGATCTTTGAGCTGATCTCTGCAGAGATCTCAGCACATCAGATAATGATAGAGTTGTTCATTTTTGCTTCCTCTATTTTGGATTTTTTTTTCTCTTTTCAGAAAGTACTTTCTGCAGATAACAGGGCTGTGGTGCTGCCAGCACACACTCACCTCCCTCTGGAGCAGCCACTGTGGGGAGCAAAGGACAATCCCAGGGCTGGGCTCTGCCTCTTCCCAGTTCTGCTCCAGTCAGGAACAGAATGTGCAGCTGCACTGCCACTCTCCTTGCAGGGCTGTGCCCCCACCCACGGCTGGGGAAGGCTCTTTGAGCTCCTCCAGCCTCAGTTCACAGTCAGGACACTTCTCCAAGTGTGATTTTAAAAGGAAGCGTTCAGGTGGTGGCAGCAGGTTCTCCTGTGGGGCTTTGCAAAGGGTTATCAGTGACTGAGCTGTGACAATGGAGCATTTCATGTTGGGAAAACTGCATACAATAGAAATTAATTTGAAACCAATAAATCCCCTTTGCAGAGGACATGATAAAAAGCTGGCATCCCTCCAGAGCTCCCAACACTCACTGACCTCGCTGAGGTTCTGCTCAGTGACCTACAAGTGAAAAGCTCCATGAACCATTTGGACCTCTGCTGTTCATCTCTTTTCCCAGCTTGCTGTCTTTTAATAAAAGGACAGCTCTTCAGCAGCAGGAATTGGCTTTGGATCAGCTGAAGCACAAAGTGGTTTTTCTTTAGTTGTGTCTCACATTGGCCAGATTTTCCTCCTGAGTGTTTGGTATTAATCTCATGGTGTTAGTGATTCCTGTGGAATATGTGAGGAACTGAGGTGCAGGAGGCTTCACAGGATCACAGAATATTCTGAGTTGGATGGACCCACAGGGATGATCCAAGTCCATCTCTTAAGTGAAGGGCAGATCAAATTCACACCTTTGGCATTATCAGCACCATGTTCTGACCAACTGAGCTGCTCTCAGGGCCTGTGGGGCTTGTCCAAGGTTAAAATTCAGAAGCCAATGAATCCAGTGACTACAGTCGTGGAAGGTGTACTGGGAAGAGCTTTCCCCTCAAGCACTTGAGGAGCAGTGGTTTAGGAATTTCTCATTTAAATGGCTGAAGGGGCAAGGCTTACTTCAAAGCAGGAGCCACAAGGTGCAGCTCACTGGAGGCTTCTTAAAAAGCTGGGAAAATAGGATAGGATAGCAAAGTAAAAGCTGGAATGGTGACTGGCTGGGTGTTGTAAGGTGAGAACATCCCTCTGGAAGGATTTGGTGTTGTCTGCCTTTCCTGGAGATAAAAAGGAGAGCTTATAAACCAGCTCCCCAGGCTTCCCACCTGGCTAAAACCTGGAGGTGGGAAGGTGGGGACTGTACTGAGTGCTCCTCTTTGCAGGATCTCAGCTTTCAGGATGGTGCTGTGTTGGATCTCAGGCTGTGACCAGCCCAGCTCTGGTCCCACTGGTGCCTCAGCACCACAGTAAATGCACTTCTAATTCCAGCTGAGGTGCTTGCAGACAGAACCAGCCTTTGTTTTGGGCACAGGCAGTCACAAAATGTGCTCTTTTTCTGCTTGCCAAATGAATACAAATGCTTTTTAGAACATCTGCTAAGGGAAAAGATGCCTGAGATACCTTTAAAACTCCTGATGGCAGTGCTGGGTGACAGGTCTGGGTTTGCTCAGTAACAGAGGTTATGGAATATTACTGTAATCAAAATATTTCTGTAATCTTTCTGGCTTTGGGGCAGGTGGGAATAAATAGTCCTTGGGTTTGGTTTTGTATAGAAAAACATCAGCCAGAGTGGTGATAAGGCTAACCTGACATTTGCCAATAAGAATAGTTTATTCCAAATTCATTTGTTCAAATTGGTGCCTACAGATTTTCTGTGCAATAAATGTGATTGCAGTACACAGAATTGTGCACATGAAGAGATTCCTGCTGACAGAGAAATTTTAGTGCTAAAGGGAACTGTATTTACCATTTCCCAGTGGTCTCCAAAGGAGATACAAACCAAAGTTTTTAGGAGCAAGAGGAGCAGAACACCTATTCTGATGTGACTCTTGCAGTTTCCTCCTATGAAACTCTCTCCATTCTGTGTCCATGGGAATTCCACAGCTCAGGTTGAGCTTCTCCCTTGCTGCTCTTAGAGCACATTTGGCAACTGACTGGCCATCCCATCCTCAAAGCAGGCTTCCCAGGTTTTTGAGGAGTCCTTCCCAAAATAAAATAGTTTAGCAATATGTATCCAGCATTTAAAGTACCTTTTTTTTTTTTGAAAGAGCACTCTTGGAGGATAGTTCTAGTGGCAGAAGACAAATGAGAGCAGTAGCTTCTCATCCCTGGCTGATTTTCAGATCTGGAGAAGAAAGGATGCTCAGTTTTTAACAAAACAGGACAGTATCATCAGCTGATCACAGAATCATAGAATAATTTGGGTTGGAAGGGACCTTTAAAGGTCATCTAGTCCACCCCCCTGCAATGATGAGTGTGCTTTGCTTCAACTTCACTCAGTTCAGTCACTGCTAGCCTTTAATTTGGGAAAGAAAAATACTTTCTGGAGCAGTGTGCTGGAAAAGGTTGCTGACCCTTTGTCTGTAGCAATCATGGCAAGGAAACCAAATGCCTTGTGCCATGGAAGCTGCCTTTTCTGTGCTGTGCAGTCCAGGCTAAGCTCCCAACAGATTTCTCATTTCTTCTAGGATTTATTCTCTATTCACTGCTAGTTGGATGTCTTTGTATCTCTTAAATTATATTTTATTTTTTGTTGGAAATGGGATATCTTTAAGTTTACTAAAAGTCTCTCTTTATATTTTAATGCAGTTTTCCTCTCTGTTTTAACATCTTAACCTTCTACTGCCTTACAGTAGTGAAAGACTTTTTCTAAAGGTCTCTTGTTTTTTATGAGCCCCTGTCCAGGGTAATTTCCCAAATGCAGTCCAGATTGGATAAAATGTAAGCATATTTCTGAGGTACAGTTTTTTTTCTTTTAATAGTAAACCACACATCAGATGAACCAGATAAAAAATATTCCCAAATCAAAACTCACAGCAGGGATTTTCCTCATTAACCTCAGGTAGACACTGAGCATGGAAGACTTTTTCATGTATTTGAAAGATGAGAGGGAAAGGAAAGGAAAGGAAAGGAAAGGAAAGGAAAGGAAAGGAAAGGAAAGGAAAGGAAAGGAAAGGAAAGGAAAGGAAAGGAAAGGAAAGGAAAGGAAAGGAAAGGAAAGGAAAGGAAAGGAAAGGAAAGGAAAGGAAAGGAAAGGAAAGGAAAGGAAAGGAAAGGAAAGGAAAGGAAAGGAAAGGAAAGGAAAGGAAAGGAAAGGAAAGGAAAGGAAAGGAAAGGAAAGGAAAGGGAAGGGAAAGGGAAGGGAAAGGGAAGGGAAAGGGTCTCAGGCAGTGTTGGAAATTGAAAAAATAAATAGATGAAGAATAGTAAAATAATTAAAATAATTTTGCTTTCTTGATGGAGTAACCCTAAAGCAAAGTATAGGCAGAAGTTGACTTTATGACAATCCCAGCTAGGTACCCCAAAAATGCTGAAACTGCCCAAAGTGGGGAAATGAACAGAGAGATGTGTGTGGATTAATTAGATCGAAAAAATGTTTTGACAGCATAAGTGAACATATGGAATGAATTGAGAGAACCTGATCCAGTTCCCCATGTGTAAATGATGCCTTTGCCATAGCTCATAAAGCAAATACAGATGCAAAAAAAAAAAAAAAGGGAAAAAAGGGAAAAAAGCCCCTTTCCTATCCCCTCCCCCCAGTAAAGCCCAGTCTGTTGCCAGATGGCAAATAAAAAGTTGAACTTGGTAACTAAATGTGAGGAAAGCTGAATGTTCATCATGGATGTGAAAGAAATCAACCAAATAAATCTGAATTTTGCACCTTGAAGGAAGTGGTGCAGTTCGGCTAAATATTGTGTGCAGTGCCCAGCTGAGTGTCAGGATCCCCTGGGCTGGGTCTTCAGTGTCTCTGTTTTACCCTCCCTGGTCTAAATCAGAATCATGGAATGGTTTGGGCAGGACACCTTCCACTCTCCCAGGTTGCTCCAAGCTCTGTTCCACCTGGCCTTGGGCACTTCCAGGGACCCAGGGGCAGCCACAGCTTCTCTGGGCACTCCCACCTCACAGGGAGGGATTGCTTTGTGTCCAGCTCAGGTTTTGGTGTCTGTGTCCGTGTGGAATCACACACCTGCCCTGACTGCCCCAAAGATTTCACATAAGATTGAGGGTAAAAGCACTGGGACAGATGCTGCAAGCAGAGGGTGAGGAGGGAGCCAGAGAAGCAAAGCAATGTGTTGCAGGATATGCAGAGGAGCATTCCCTGGATTAGTTTACTCCATCCCCAGGAAGGATGAGTGGGGAGAGGCTTGATTGGGCAGTGCCCTGCATCAGGAGCTGGTGGAGGAATTTGCCCTCCTGACTCCCAGTTGAGCTTGTGTTCTGTTAAACACAGCTGCCTGTCAGTGTAACATTCCCAAGCCTAAAAACTGTGTTAAATCAATATATTTTTCATGTGGTTTCAATGGACAGACCTTCTTAGTCTATTTTAAAAGCGATGCTGCATGTGGTTAAATTTATTCCACCTCAGGATGCTGGGGGAGATGTGCTGCCAGTGCCAGTTGGTGCTGGAGTCAGGAGCCCGTTCCAGCTGTGGCATCAGCACCACAGCATGGGCTGGGACCTTCACACACAGCCACTGAAGGGAATGTCCCTTCATGGAGAAGCTGCATGGGCTGATGTCAGGAAGAGAGCAGATAAGCCCTGCCCCAGACTGCTTGGGTGGTGCCCACAGACTGCCTTCATGGCACCCAGTGCCAACAGTCTGTGAAGCTGAAACAGGAGCTGAGCACTTGGGCTCTTTCCATTGCCCAGGGAAGCTGAAACCCCTGCTAAGCCATCAGGTTTGTGTCCAAGCAGCTTAGGGCATGAAGAGGTGCCAGCAGCAGAGCCCTCACAAAGCAAACTGCTTAATTATTTGCTAGTCAGAGGCAACTTGGGGGAGTGCAGACTCAAATCAACAACTAACCAACCTATATTTAGTAGCAGAGTGGCTGGAGCTTAAACCCAAACATAGTTTCCAGCTGATAGATGATGTGGCAATCAGAGCTGACCCCCGTCCCATTCTAAATCTGGGCTATGAAATAAGTAATTAATATCATGGCTGGCATGGCAAGGCACCCTTCCAGCAGCTGCTCTGCCACTGCTGCTCCTCTTAGGGCTGTGCCTGTGGCTGGTCAGCCTGGCTGGGCTCTGGGACACCAGACTGGGTGGCCACAGCCTGGCTGGCACTGTGGAGACACTGAGGGAGAGGCAAGGTCAGTGCTCTGGAGGCAGAAGTGATCCTGTGGCCTTTCCTGTGCTTGTCTCTGCTGCTGTGAGAGTTCTCTCTCTTTTCCTTTTATTCTGGTACTAAGGAGTGAAAAGCTGCTCTGGTGGTGCAGAACAGGTTGGGTGATCCATCCTTCAGTGGGATGTGGAAGGTGCACTGAGAGCTCCATGTGGCACCCACAGTGCAAAACTGGGGACACACCTCAAGTGTGCAAACTGTGCCCCAGGCAAACCTAACTGGGGAAATGCCACAGCCCACTGCAGAGAGAGGTAACTGAAAATTAAAAGAGAAAATTACATCTCCCAGATAACTCTAGAAATCTCTTGAAATTTTCTGGAATCTGATTCAGTGCTCGAACCAGAAATCCACGTTGTCTCAGTGCTCAGGATCCATCCAGTCGACCTCTGTCAACTCAAGCTGGATGGCTGAAGGGTAGAATAAAGTTGGGGTTTTTTTTGAGCTGCCTCAGTGTAGCAAACAAATGTATAAAATACTCCTCTAAGAAGGGCCAGTGCTGTTGCTGAACATATGGACACAGGGACTCCAAAGGCCAGTGACTTTTCCTGGAAGACAGACTCAAGTCCTGAGCTGGTGTCCTGCTTTCAGCCCTCCATCCTTCAATCCTCTTCTCCCTCCTCCTCTGTGTCTCATGTGCACAGATAGAAACTCTTCCCCCCTCTCTCTGTCTTTCTGAGGTTTCACACGGACACAGAAATCGATGTTGGATCAGAGCAAAAGGAAAATAAAAACTTGTGTGAAATTTTCCACCTTTTCACTAAATGAATCAAAGCCAAATTTTCACACTTTGGTCTTAGGTGTGAAATTTTTGCTCAGCTCTAATATTTATCCATAATGTGTTTTAAAACTTGGCTTGCTCCATGCAGAAACCCACAGAGAATTAAGTTACAGATTCTGGGCTTTGTGCATGCTGCCAAAATCTGCCCCTATAACTCAAACAAATTTAAGGGTGGGGTGGGGGGGGAACCAGTAGAAAAATACTGTATATGGTCCATCACATGCTTTCTTCATGCAGTCATATACCACTAAAAAGTAATGTTCTGCTAGGTCTATGTTACAGGAATATACTCATGTAACTCCTGTAAACACAGATTAGATGAATTTTGCATCTCCAAGCTGTGAAACAAGCAATGAAATAAAAGCCTAGAAGGAAATAGCAGCCTTGCTTAAAATTCTTATACAAGTGTAAAAGTATTTCTTCAACATCAGCATTTCAAGAAATCTATTTATGCCCCTCAAATCTAAATATATCCGTCACTGGACTTTAAAAATGATGCTGAGGACATCTGTTAGTTGAGTTTGTGTGTGTGGAATAGAGATGAGTGAGATAGAGGTTGTTCACTGCTGCAGAACAGTTAAAATTATTACATACAATATTATTTATTTGTCATGAGGACTAGAAGTGGAAGGAAAGTCACTCTGATAGTTTGAAGGTTAACACCTGCTGAATCCCAAAATCAGGACAGATCTGGTGGGAGGAATGTTCCTACATTTCAGCCTGTTGTGAATGGGACAGCTTTTACAGTATTTTGCTCCTGCTGGATCTGTGACAGGAAAACTGAACAGAAACACTGGAGAGGTGAGACTGGCCTGAGTGTGAGCATCAGATCCCCCCAGTTTGGTTCTTTGCTGCTCCATGTGCAGCCACGTGCTTTCAGACACTGAAATGGTACAGGAGAACTTGAAATGATCTGTGGTTTCATTGTTAATAACTACCTTAGGTTAAAGTCCAAGCATTTCTTGCAATTATCAAAATGACTGAGTGGTGAGAACACAGCTGGGAATTTGTGCTTGGATGCCTTATCCATTTAATTTTAGATACGATTTTTAAAGTCTCAAAATAAAGAAAAAGCACAATTGGGATTCTGATACTCGACTTTGTAAACTAAGGCTGATGCCCCTAAATCTGATTTCTCATCTGCTGTGTATTTTAAGGGCTCACATCCCATTAATTTTCAGTAATACTCAACCTCATCAGACCTTGAATCACTGCTGAAAATCAGACTTGGGGACTATTCTAGGTTGGGCTTGATGATCCCCAAGGTCTCTTCCAGCCTAGCTGATTCTGTGATTCTGTGATTCTATCCACAAGTGGGCTTCCCTGGCCTCCCTGTGCAGTCCCAAGGGACATGAGCTCCCCTTGTGGGATGAGCAGGATCGTGCTGGGTTTTGAGAGGCAGCTCTTGGAGGATCCCAAGGGCAGGGGATCAGGGAAGATGGATCTCCCAGCCTGAATCTGTTCCCTGTGTGCACCTCTGTGGCTCCTGTGCCAGGCTGATGGGCTTCTCCTGGTGCCTACTCCCACACACGGTTAAAAACCTTTTCCTTCCCATTATTGAAGAGACAACAGTTGAAATTTCCAGGTTTTAGATGCTGTGTCAGAGTTGGGCTTCCCTAGGAGGTAGGATTTTCCCTGAGTGCCAGTAGGGTTTCCCTTGGAGATCCACTGTGTGTTGAGTCTGCCCTGGATTCCTCAGCTGGGTAAGTGTTGGATCCCCTGCCCCAGATGATGCTGGAGAGTGGAATTCAGCCACCAGGACTGAGTGGATTTGAGTGGCTGCTGATCTTCCCAACAGAAAAATGGGAGCTTATTCTGAGGTCTTGGTGGGCCTGGGGGAGTTTGGTTCCCTGTCCCTTCCCAGGCAGGGATAACCCCGCTGGGCTGGGTCTCTCCATGGAGAGCAGAGTGTTTACTGGCTTGTATCTGTCTCAGTGTTGACACTCCAACAAAAGGTTAGAAATCATGAATGCATCCCTTTATTTCTGCTCCACAGTGCCTCTCTTTTTTTTCTGTGTAAACCCTTCACTTGCCTCTTGCCCAGCCTTTAGAAATGATGATCAAATGCGAACTTTCAGGGTTTATTTATAGCGTAGCCTTTATGGAAAGAGAGAAAAGAAATGATTAAAAAGCAATTTTACAAAATATTTTGTTTTAAGAGAGAATTCATTGTGTTTTAAATCACTGTATTCATTGTACTGTCTAGACTGGCAAACAAAGAAGATAGAGCGTCATTCAAATTACGATTGTGAAATCCTTGGTGACTGGAATTATGGATTTGGATGTCAACCCTCAAACAAACTATTTCTGAACAGCAGTATTATCACTTTGCTATATTTAAGGCTTTGTTGGAGACAGAGCAGTGCACAAGGTTGATCCGATTCAGTAACGCAATTCTAATGTTCCTTTGTTTCCCATTTCATTATAAATTCATATTTTCAATGTTCTGTTCCTCTTTGTCCCCAGAAAATTGTTGAAAAGACTCTCCTCTGGGAGTAAAGTTTTTTTGTTCAAGCTAACAATGACCAAACTGACTTTAAAACACAGAAAAACACACAACTAAAATGTGAATTGAGAGAGGGAATTAATTTAGGATATTTTGAGCAGCACAGAATGGGTGAGTTGTTGAAAATTACTGGCTGTGTATTTTTTTGCCATGTTATTCCACAGAACCATGGTAGTTGCTGTGATACTTTCATGCTGTGGATTCTCAAATGTCTGTGTATTTCCAATAGTTTTAAAAACACCAAAGTATTTTAGCTGATCAACTGGAAGACTGATAAACTTGGGAATCTTCCTCCTTGGCTCAGAGTGGATGATGAGGGCCCAGCAGAAGAGAAGCAGCAGCTTCTGGAAGCTGTAAAAGTAAAGCAGAACAGGAGTGCATAGAGCACCCATGTCAGAGGCAGAACTTACCCTGGGAATGGTGCTGTGTCCTGGTCCTGAGTGTGCACAGAGAGGGGAATGCGAAGTCTGGCCTCCCCTTTCATTTTTGTTTCACCTGTGATAAAAAATGGATTTACCTCTTCAGACACTTTGGATGTTGTGGGTTTATTTTCATGCAGTGTATCCAGGGCAGTTCAAAAGGAGGTGTAAAGCAGGGAGCAGAAAGGAAGGTGACTCTTCCATTAGTGAGAGAATGTTTCAGGGGGCTTTGTTTTCCCTAAGGCACAATGGAAAAGCAGTAGCCATTGTACCAGAGGGAATTGGCTTTACTTTGTGGAGTTTTTTTTTTTTTTTTTCTGAGTGTTCATTCATTTTTTGGATAGTCTGTAAATCCAGCTGGCCGTGTAAGGGAGTTGTAAGAGACTGACTATTGTAAACAGGGACAATGCTTGAGCATTGTCAGTGTCACCTGTTGAAGGACAGGGAATAAAATGCTCATTTCTCTTACTTGGAAGGGTATCAGCCTTTCCATGGCAGTATTTTAATCTGGCTGCTGTGCAGAGTCTCAGTGCCAGCAGGCTCACATGTCCCAGGAAAAGAACACACTATCTCTCTGCAAGTGTTATTTCAAGGGTGTTTCTTGGAGAATCGAAGTACAATCAACCTCTGCACCCCTGTATGAAAGAGAATGGGCATATGAGAGCACAGAAATAATCCCTGCTGGTGTGTCAGAGTCAAGTCCTGACTGCACACCTGGCAATGCTTTTGCCTTTGGTAGAGCCTACCCTGGGCTGGTGACACTGCACTGACATTGCTCATCCACGTTGTGAGGTTCTGTGGGATCCTCTGCTGTCAAGTGCTGGATTAGTGGAAAGCACAGCCTTCAGTAGAGCAGGTATTCCAGCCTGTAAAATCATCCAAACCTTTTAAAAATCCAGCTGTAGCAGCCAGCTGGAAGGTTCCAGGCTGCCTATTCTCCAAGGAGGGTCCTGCTTAGAAACTCTGATTTAATGACACACTGATTCTTGTGTCCTGACCTTTAATGTTTTTAGCATTCTCCCATCTAAAAGCTGTTGCTTTGATTCTCGTTGTGAAATCACGGAGTGTTTGCTGCCTCCACTGTATCCTGAGAGGTCAGGCCTCTTAACTTCGGTGATTCTCATTCCAGCGGGATTGTTTGGGAGAATCCACGGAAAATCAGAATCTCACAGAGATCAGGAAAGGAACCAAATTACTCATCCCTCTGCCTTCCACACATGACTGTCCCAGTGACTCCTGCAGGGGATTCTGCGAGCTCTGACTTCACTTTGGCCAAAAGCAGAGCAGGAACAGAGTTTGCCTCTTAGACCTGGAATGTGAGGGAGCTGTGAGCTGCAGAACAGACCTTCCCAAGTTACCTTTAGCTTTTGGAGCACCCTCGAGTCCTCCCCTGCTGCAGGGAACCGACACTTTCAGAATATGATTACAGGATCTCAAGTACAGTACCATTTTATTTGAGAACCCTCCCCTCCAGGGATGCAGTGTTTAACATTTCCTTTGGTTAGAGTAAATAATAAAAGATAAGTCTGTTCCGCCTGGGACTCCCAGTGAGAGAGAGGAACAGATTTTGGTTACTGAGGGTCTGCGGAGCTTTGTTCTCTTGACTACTTTATAATGGGATTGAACATATTTGCTGCCATCTGGCCTGTTCAGCCGAAACAAAATACATCACTAATGTTCCGATTGGTTTTGAAACATCTTGTTCTTGTCAAAAAGTATTTTAAATCAAAACAGGCTTTTCCAGTTGGTGTTTGTCTTTTCCTAGGAGGCCATGGCGAAAATGGGGAAAATTGGGAGAGTCGTGCAGCCCAACCACGAGCATAAAAGGTAATGCTGGTTCTGGTGTGTTCTTTTGGGAGATTTCAAGGGAGATAAAGCTGGGGTCTGGAGATGAGGTTGGGCTGTCTCTTTGCAGCCCTGCTCGGTAGAGTTTAGCATATGGATACTTTAAAAATCACAGTATATATATTTATAAATATTGCTCACACTGTATTTCTAAGGATTATTTCTATTAATTTTAAAAGCTTGATTATTTATACCATATTTTAATGACTATTAATATTATATTTCAGAGTATTCTCTCTGTCCATTTTAAGGGCTGTATTCTATCCCACTCTGTTTAATGGTAATTTACATTTCTGAGGGCTCCGTGCTCATGGCGGCGGCGCGCGGGCTCCCCCTGGCGGCCCGGGCTGAGGGGACGGGGGGACATGGCGGGGGAACCGGGGCTGGGCCCGGCTCTGGGCCCCGCGCACAGGACACGCATTGAGGGCCGCAGCCTGTCCGGCTGGAGCACCACGAGAGGCTGAGGGGACTGGGAAAGGAGCTCAGCCTGGAGACAAGGAGGATCGGGGGGGCCTTGTGGCTCTGCACAGCTCCCTGACAGAAGGGGACACCGAGGGGGATTTGGGATCTGCTCCAGGCAACAGCAACACGGCAAGAGGAAACGGCCTCAAGCTGTGCCAAGGAAAGTTTAGATTGGGTATTTGGGAAAATTTCTTCATGGAAAGGGTTGTCCAGCCCTGGCACAGCTGCCCAGGCAGGGGTGGAGTCCCCATCCCTGCAGGGATTTAAAGCCCTGTGGATGTGGCACTTGGGGACATGGGGCAGTGCTGGCCTGGGCAGTGCTAGGGAATGGTTGGACTCTTGAGATTTTGGAGGGGTTTTCCCACCTGAATGAATTCTGTCAAGCTCAAGCATCTCCTCACTCTCACGACAGAGAACTCTGGGGGAAAATGTCTGAGAACCCAAGCTGGCTGTAGGGAAACGAAAGGTGGAATTGCAACTGAAGTCCCAGTTTGGAAACTGCTCTGGCAGTGCACAGGGAGAGCTCTGACCCTGGCAGCAGCTGTACCTAGGAAAGAGGCAAAGTGTTTTTAATGCTAAGAGAAGCAACATATATAAATATAAACATATATATTGCAGGGGATTTAAATATTCAGATCTCAGGCTTTGCTGACATTAACTTTCTTACACAGATTTTATGACAAGAAATACGAGGTATTTTTGAAGCTTGTGGAGCACCAGCGAGAATATCGCTCCATCATGAACAGCTTGTGATGCAGAGGCATGGGATCTGGAAACAGCAGGGATAACAAATTTCCAGGCATGTGTGATGCGGGTAATTCCTTCTTACTGTACTGTCCATGTGAAAAATATACTTCTGTCATTTCAAGTATACATTTTAATTTTTAATGAGAAATAAAATGCAGTCACTTTACTGTGAAGCACTGGGTATTTTCTGTCAAGAATCCCTGCACCCAGGGACAAGGAATATTCATTTGTTCCAGTCAGAGAACACAGTTGCAGGTACCCTAGTGCCAGTATTTGGACTGCACAAGGAATAACATGATGACTTGAGATGGACTTGAGTCCATGGAGTCAGTGTTCACACAGATGGACTTTACACACTTAACTTGAGAGAAATTCCTTCTTTAGTATTGGCCTAGGCTGTAATTCCCAGTTAAATGCAAACAGGAGCCACACAATAACAAAATTACACTTGGGTTATTTGAAAAATAACAGTTTCTGGCTTTTTTTAAATCTTAGTAGTCAGCCCTGAAAAACATCTGGTAATTTTTTAAAAGAAACAATGTACTTCCTGCCTTGTAGTTCATGGAAAAGCAATTGTTGCCATTTCCAAAGTACTCATTGTTAGGAGAAACAGCTTTACAAGTTCAGGGACATAATTAAAGACAATGAAAGGGAATTGATGGGAATAAAATGAAGAAACATCATAAAGAGTAAAACAAGCAAGAAAACTACTCTGACATAGTGGGGTGTCAGAGCTCCCAACTCAGGGGCATGATAAAATCTGTCAGCAGAAAAGACAGAGTGGGAAAAAGCAATTGGAGACCAGTGTGTTGCAACCAGTAAGTATTCATAAATTTTAATATCGCTATTTTAATATGCAATTAGTGTGTAAAAATGTAGTCCACAGACTCCAAATGGATAGCAAAGGTACAGGTTATACAGGGACAGATGTGCAGCTTGGCTGGCACTGCACCAGCACTTCTACCTCTTTGCAGCTCAACACAAACAACTTCACAGAAGTTTCCATAAACCTCAAAGTGGCCTCGATTTCTCTGGCTGAACTTAGCACAGGGGATATAGGGAGTCTGGAGAGGGAACAAACAATCACACTGACTTGGTATAAAATGTAAATGCACAGGGCTCAAGGACTCTCTGTGCCTTGAGTGGGCTTGCACAACACAGTTACAGAGATTTGTTCACATTTCCTGCATGGTCTTTAAATGCCTTTCTCCCCTTGTGATACCTGTACTTCATAGTTTCATTTTTGTTCCAAGTCAGTGTTGCTACCAGTTTCATATGATCCATTTTAAAACCAGAGCTGTAAGAACTCTGTATCCCTGTGGCTCAATAATCAGCCGTGATAACACAACTGCTGCAGGATTTTGCAGTGAGACTGCCTGACCATCCTTGTGTTATACAAGACTTACTTGTTCAGTTTGCCAAGTTCTCAAATTAAAATTTAATTCAAATTGAGCCAAGAAGTAAAATGTTAAAGCTCAAGAGTTCTAGCACTCTTCAGCTGCAGGTCGATGGGCACTGTAATGTTAAACTCTGATTGTGGCTTGAGGCATTCTTGTAAAACTGCCCTCTGAGGTCTCCACATTGAGTGCCTTGGCCATGCCAAGCACTGCTGAGCCCTTCAGCCTGTGGCAGCAGCACAGTGACAGACCCATCCCACTGCCCCAGTCCAAGAGAAGCCTCAGTCAGGGCTTGAGGAAGTTTGGCCAAGGGCTGGGGTCAGTCAGGCCCCAAGCTGCAGACCCTGCCATCCTCCCCTTCAGGTGCAATTTGCTGACAGATTTTTATCATGCAAATTAAAAGAAGGGAAGCAAACACGTGTGATCAGCTGCTCCAAGAGTCCTGCAGGGAGGCCCAGGCTTCACTCACAAGGAGAAGACAAAAATATGATGGCTTCAAAGAAGCAAAGAGCAACTCTTAGGAACAAACTCCGTGAGACCCATCCAGGTGAAGATTCCTCGCAAGGCAAGAGTCAGGAATGACAGCCTGTCATACAGGTAACCTGTAAAGTGAATGTTCATATGGGATTGGTTATTGTTATATATTATATATATGTTACTATATATATATATATGTGTGTGTATTGGGTATTCTGATGCATTTCAGTTCCATATGTCTCTTAAGCACTTTAAATGTTAAAATCTCTTGAATGCAGAATGTTTCTGTGCTCATGGTACAGTATCCAGAGGAACCCTTCTACAAGGGATCCCTGCTGTACCAGCCCTTGGAAAAGGAAGTATTCTGCTTGACACAGAATCCTTCTGGGAACTGGGATTCCAGCCTTAGGAAAGGGCAGAGCCAGCATGAACTGTCTGGAATTGGAAATACCTAGGGAAAAATCCAGCTGCTTCCTACACTACAATCTGATACAAAATTTTAGAGGTGAGTTAAAATCTTGCAGTTCAAATCTGAGTGATATTTGAAAGGTCCAGCCTAAGCCTCTCCAGGTCTGCCTTTTAATTAACAAGACTTTCCATCACACGCTGTGTTCTCCTCCCTGCCATGGTGACTGCAGGGCTTCTCCAGGTAAGAATTCCAGAAGCACCTTCACCAGAAGGTTCTGGATGCAGCTGTGGATGGTGACACTTCCACCACAGTATTGCCAGTAACTGCATCAGAAGGTAATCACATCATGGTACAGACTGGTTTTCCTTGCTGGGTCTCTTTCAATCCATTCATTATGTACTGCTCACTCAGTAAATGCTGATTTATAAACACTTAGGGGTCAAGGTTGTTTCCTTGGCTTATTGTGTTGCGTCTCAGAAGAGGTGTGAAAAGCAACACAGTTCCACAATAAAGAACATTTTCCTTTTTTCCTCTGTATCCAGTCTCCCAGAACAACAAGCAACCTCTGACTGGAGGCTGGTGAGATTAGGAACTTCCATGCTGCTTTTTGTGGAATGTTATCCCAGAGATTCAATAAACTTACACAAAAGCAAAATGCTGGAGGCCTGTTTGATATTTCACAGAGTTGTTTGATCTGACATGTGTCAAATGATAAATGCGAATGGCTGCAGGATCATTCAAGCCCAAGTGGGTTTTGAAATGCTGTGAGAAAATTAGAGGATAAATAAATCCAATCCCAAGAGCTCAGACTTGCTGTTTGGCATGTGTCAGAAAGCAGACAGGGGTAAATACTACCTTTGTCTGCAGGGAGGGCAGGTTCGTGCTGCTAACCAGGGACTGTGCCTCCAGGAGGTGGTCAGGCAGCAACCTACCAAATTAAAAAATGAAGATATGCTGAACATGTTGGAGGTTATTTAATATTTACAAGGAAGTTAGCAGGATTAATAAACCCTCTTTCTACAATGGACTGTGAAAATAAATGTGATTCTTTATTTTTAATACATGGTTTTCCTCTGCAAAGTGACTGCAAAAATAGAGCCTTTGCTCTTCAACACCGGTATGTGCGGAGATTCACAGACCAGCAGGGGGAGGGTTTCCTTTCCACAGTTTTTTCCCCTGTGGATCTTACTCTGGAAGCTCCCTGGGTCGTGGTTGAAGCCCTCAGAAATATGGGTGGGTGCCCATGGACAGAAGAATTGCAGCTGCATCAAGGTGGGTTTGTCCAGAGTGATTTCCAGGGCCAGTTATCCCAGAGAACCCAGCAGGCACAGCAAGGAGCAGCTTGTACCTCAGGAAAAGCCAATTGCCACATCCTTTTTTACCCAGACTGCTGCTGATTGCTAAGTATAACATAGAGAGGCCTCAGGAGCAAAAGGGGGCAGGGTGTGAGGACAGTAAGATTAGGCTGCACATGCAGTGACAGCAGTGAGTTTGTGCTGTTCAGAAAACAGGAAAATTGAATGTCAGGGTTGGCACCACCAACAAACCCAGCAAAGCACAAAGAGCATCTCAGCAGAAGCAGCACAGCTTGACTGGCAGCTCCAGGGCACAGTGAGCTGTGTGACAGGTCAGGGAAATAAAACCTCAGCATTTCAACTGATGCAACTTGACAGGGACCCCAGTGAAAACAGCAGCACAACATCGTGCTGCCATTTTGATGGGATTGTTCTGTTGAGCTGAACAATGATCTTTGTCCTTAAAAACAGTCAGCAAGGAGTTTGTGTGAGCTGTGCTGTCATGAGAAGTCTCCAGGAGCCCTCAGTGGAGGGGCTCTGCACCCAGCATCACCCCATCTGCTGTCACTGAGAAAGGGAATTTGAAAGAAACCATGTTTGAAATCCAGAAAAAAAAAATGTTCCTGATGCCATCAGTTACATCATGTGTACAAGGACTGAGGATGTGAAATTCAGCCCAAAGGTATTTTTATGAACCTTGCTCCGACTTTTGCTTTTTACTCGTTCTCATTGGAGTGCCGGGTTTGTCTTTGTGCCTCTTGTGTTTTGTTTGCACACACAGAGCACTTGGCTGAGCCCCCAGCTGTGTTCATTCCTAAATCCCCATCCAGTCTGTATAAACCCAATCTGGCATCCAGCTTCCAGCTTCTCCTTGAGGTTTGTGTTTGGCACCCATCACCTCTGACCAGCCTTGACCCACTGGGGTGGTGAATCAACATCTGGGGATCCCCACAGCTGCACTGCTGTGCCTGTGCTCAGTCCCAGCGAGGCCAACGGGGCACTGATGGATCCCAGAGTCCTTCAAGGCCTTTCACAAAAGAATCCCATGGAAATTAAGATTTGCCGCACTCAGAATCCTTTGTTTGGTAGAACAGGAAAGGAAGGACTCCTCTGAAGTTGACCCATTTGTGCTTCAGTGAATTTTTCATAAAATAGACAAAATCCTGTTTTAATCTATCCCACTCCACAACCTTCTGAGGGACTCTGTAGGTTTCTCTAAAATACCTCTGTGGTTATTGTTAATTAGAAAAAAATAATATTGCTAAAGGATCGCTTTTCAGTTGAACTTCCTGAACATATGGTTCAAACTGAAGCTGAAAAGGAAAACTTCAGGACAAACTGTATGAATTACTACTAATAATAAAATCAGACATTTTTTATAAGTCCACATTAATCTTCTTTAAAAGCTTTGGGTTAACCACATTTTTTAAATAAAACTTTTACCAGAGCGGAATTTATTAAGAGAGCTCAGTGTTGCCTTAACTCTGTTCCACGGGGCATCAAGAGAAGTTTTATTACTGATTTCAGTCACAACAGACTTAGATCTACACAGAATGGTTTTGATAAGCCCAATGTAAAAGTTTTATTGGTTTAAGACATGAAAAACAGACATGTTACAGAGACCACTTCTACTCTATAAACAGCCATACCATGGGTAATGCATTGCACTGGAGTCAGTGCTCCAGAGTGTAAATAATGGTGAGGAGGGAAGGAAAGCCTGGCCAAATATGTACAGCTAAGAAAAACAACATAGACCCAGCTTGTATATGGTACTTCTCCTCTGCAGATCTCAAAATTAAATACAAATAAAGTCTGTGTCATTAGGTCACACTCACAGATGGAAAAGGGAAAATTAACCAGGCCAGGGGAAGAGGAAAGTTGATGCTCTTTGTTGTTATGTCTATCTTTGTATTTGAAACTGTAACTACTGGGGCATTATTTGAAACAGGTTTTGAGGCCATGTGGTTGCTGTTTGTCCTGGATGGGTTCTGTTCAAAGCCTCCTTTTCCTGTATGTTACAAAACAGTGTTAGAAAAACATGAAACAACCTGAAGTACTACATGGTGTCTCTCCTGAGGTGTCCCTGGCTCTTGGGGATCCGCTCCTTTGTGGTGCTTCCAGAGGATGGGGATAGTGGCAGTGGTGACGTGGGGCTGTGCTCTGTTATCATTATCCTAAAGATAAAAATGTGCTTTTATTCCACCAACATTAACAACACAAGCCCCTTGTTCTCCTTTGTACTTAAATCTTTTTATAGAGTGGTGAAAAAAGTGTGAATGGCTTGTAAATATAACTGGCACTTGCTTCAAGGTGCCAAGCTCACACTGGCTCCAGTGGTGCAGAATGTGTGCCTTAAAAATCCTGAAATCCTTTCTAAATGCAATTATGAATGTACCTCCCTCCACTATTCTGTGCTTCATCCTTGTATTCACTTGGAAAAACTATTTAAATGCTGTAATCCCAACCATATGGCTCAGAGCCTCAAAGAAGGCATTTAGCAGACACGTTTGTCTGGAGAATTAGGGTCTTACACAGATTATCCAGTGCCTGGAGATGCTCTGGGGGAGGACAGGAGCCCACACCAGGGGCTGCCTCGACAGAAGGACCCTCTAAATCTGCTCTGTGCCTTTCCTGTTAAACAGATCCTGGGCTGGAATAAACAGTTAGTGAGCTTACATTGGGATGAGACGTCTTTCAACAATTTTCCTCTCTAAGACCACACAGCTTCACTTAAAAAGCAGTAAACAGATTAAAAAAACCTGACTAGAAACCAACTTACTGAATTGTTAAAAATTAATCTTCCACTACTTTTGTTTGTGTAAAAAGCTTTTACAGGACTGCAAACCAATGTAATTATGCCTAGATCACTGTTTCATTTCAGGCAAATGTTTCACTTGGGAAACCAGAACCAGACCTAAGCCTGGTGTGTCCTACTCCTGAATTTTACCCATAGAAATTAATTTTATGGGATAGCTGGATTTTTATTCTGCTGATTAAAAAGACAAGCTGTCTTCTCAGATGTGAGTTCATGCTTGAAGATGAGACTTCATGTTTGTTACATCTGGAGCCTTCACACTTACAAACATGATTACTGGGCTGTTGATTTTTGTAATAGATTGGGGGGTTTTGCATAGTCAAATACAAATTGTGTGATTTTCTGGTGCATTTTACCCATTCCACAAGTTCATAGTGTAATTTAACAGTATCCTCTGAGATCATCTGTTACTTTTTGGCAGCCTAAGACTTCATGGGCATTTCAAAAGTGGCACCCTGTAGATGTGAAAGCAATGAGTGAATAAAAATACAGTTACTGATTTTTCAGGGAATGTAAAAATGGGATTTCTCCTGCTTTTAGTGAGGGAACCTACATTAATTCCCAGGAGAAGGGCTTGGTCCTGGTTCTTACACAGGCCTTGAGGTTGCTGCCAGAAGAATGCCTTGTTTAGTAGCCTCTGTAAGCACTGCCTGCACTGTCAGTCCAGAACACTTCCCACAGAATAAATGCCCACAGTTGGTTTCTGCTGGGAGAGGGGCTCACTGGTGGCAATGGGGCAGCTGGAGTTGCTGTGGTTCCTGGGAGAGATGTAGTGCAAAGTCTTCACTAAATTAGTAATTTGATTGACTTATTCAATTCATTAATAATAATTTACTGTGATTAGTAGAGAGTCACAGAGACTCAGTATAGATGTCACACATAACTAATTGTCACTGTTTTCCTCCCCTGCAGTTGTGTCTGTCATTTAAATGTACTGAAATAAAGTCTGGTGTGTTCTCTGCCTTCCTGAGGGCCAGAATGGGATTCTCTCTGTACCACAGACTGAATGGCAAAAATAATCCAGGTGGGTGTTCAGTAAACCAGGTCTCTTGCCACATCTAAAACTATGAGTTCACCAAATGAGTAATTTTAAATCACCACCATTCATACCATTCTCTCCTCCTGTTATGAAGATCTGTAAATAAGAGCAACTAGAGGTTTTAAAATAATGTGTCATAACTTTGATTCAATGATCTTCAAGGGCTTTTCCAGCCTTAGCATTAGTGCTTCTATAATACTGGAAAAAATCTTGCTCCTTTACTGTGAAGTTATAAATGTATTTGTTTCCATCCTCAACAGAAACATGTCAGAAGCTTTTCCATTGTTTTCAGATTTACTTTCCCTGCACTGATAAGATTCTCTCCTGCAGAGATGACAACCACACAGTAGCCCAGCAAAGGATGGCTGGGTAGGAATAAGACACCACAGTGATGGTCAGATCCAAGTCCAGGACACTGAACTCCAGGCAAGCAGATTTTATTTAACATAGTGGCACCTAAAATTCATCTGGAACATCCCCAGTCCATTCTGACTTCCTGTGCAGGGCTGGGGGGCATTCACAGATCTAGAACTCAGCTGGATAAGCAGTGATGATTTCTGTCAGCAGCAGCCCAGAGCAGTTGTGTTTACAAACACTGCACACACACAAGCCCATTAGGAATTTGCTCTATTTGTGCACAGGAATAACACACACATTTTTTTAACTTTGTCTCCTACAACAAAGAGAACAAAATTTGTTTCTGATTATGCAATAGATAAGGAGTCACGGGAAGCCCAGCATTCCCAGACCAAAACCAGTGGAAATTCTGAAAGGCTCCCTTGCCCCTTGCAACCTCAACAAGTTGAAACCTCTTGAGTATTTTGTATTAGCTTGTCTTGTACAGTAATTAACTTGTATATGACTCCTAGGGGACAAGTGATTATGGTTTATTTTCAGATGACTCATGAGCAAGTCTGCAGAAAGAGAGTTTGTGCTGCTCAGAAAACAGGAAAATGGAATATTTCGTGTTGCTGAAGATACCAGTTCTGGCTGCTGAGCTCAGGCATCAGGCAAAGGGGCTGGAAACTTGTCAGCTTGAATGCAAGGGCCTGTTGAGACCCTGCAAATGCTCAAGCTCTGCTCCCAGAGCATTTGATTAGGACTAGGAATTACAGCAAAGGTCCAGGCAGTGATCCTGCACTGTGTGAATAATATGTGTGTGTATAGGAAGAATAAAAATCATTCAAACATCATCCAAACCCAGGATTGTGACACCACACTTTAAATTTCCTTGTGATCTCTCACTGATTGAGTGAAGCAAGCTGGGAAGTTCGATCAGCTCTTGCAGGATGACCTGTGGGTGGCAGATCCAGAGGGAACAAAACCAGGCAGTTCCTTACATACACAGTAAAGCCATGAGCATTCTTATGGATGCTCCAAGGCAAGGTAGCCCTGGGTTCACCTCGTATGGACATTCTTTCCTATAATTGCATAAATAGAGCATTTGGGAGGAAAAAGGGACTCAGGGTCACCTTCAGCAAAGACATCAATGACTTAGTCTTGTGCTGAATTGATCAGCTGGGACAAACATGCCAGGTCTGCAATTTATTTTTAATAGATTATCTGCACATAATCAAATTTCTGATTTATTGAGTCCAAGCACTCCCAGTGATGCTGGAGTTGGCTGTGTCCTGGTTATGAGGGGTCCGCCCAGCTGGATCTGATAGAAGGAAAAGACAGATGATATCTGAGATCTCTGTAAGGCTGCCAGAACTAATTTACCCCTTCCAAAATCCTGAGCTGGCCTTTGAACATTTGAACTGTGATTGAATTAGAGATTGATTATGGCAGTCAGTGTTTGTGTCATGAGGCTTTGAGGTTTTGATGGCACTAAACAGTCCTAACAGAATGAAATATTTAGTGTGACTGCCTAAAATGACAGATTTTTAGGGAGCTTCCTCTTGTGCAGTAATTCTGTGTTATTTCAAACAGCACTATTAAAATTGTCATTCCTCCTAACATTTTAGGCTGGAAACTTTGCAAGTGCCCTTAGGAATGACTATTTCACAGTCTTGTATTTGGATCTGGGTGCCTTTGGTGGTTCTAACCCATATGTTGTTGGGAATCCTCAGCAGAACTGAATGATAAAATGTTTAGTCCAGTAGAAGTCAATTTAATTGGTTTTGAGGAAATGAAAGAACAAAGCCCAATCAAAACCAATCCCCAAATTCAGAAGCAAATTATTCTGAGAAACAGATTTAGAATTCAAAGACGCAGAGAAAGCCTTAAAGTTTTTCAGGAATCAGGTCCTTATGTTTCTATTCCTTTCCCAGTTCACAGCACAGGTGTTCACTGAGATCACATTTCCACAGGTCAGATTTGCAAAGGAATTCTTCATGTAGGTGCCTCACCAGGGGCCAGGCTTTGAAACTGTGACAGTCAGATTTTTGAGAAGAAGGAGCTTTTCAGATCAAGACACATCTTTTGGCTTAAAATGAAAGCTGAACATTTTAGAAGATAATTCTAGTAGAACTCTGCAAAACCAAGCCCATTGTACTAAACCCCAGCCACCAGATTTGATACATTTTTAATTCTTGCCCACAAAAGGAAGGCACTGATCTGTTTGTTGGCTATGGAGCCAGAAGCTCCTGGGTATAAAGCTTTATCTCTGTGACACAGCTCAGCTCACAACATCTTCCAGTTTTACCACAAGGAAATGTAGCTCTAAAGCATCGGTGCTGAGTCTGTTCTCATCAGCATCTTTGAGGAGAGGTATTAAAGTTTAAAAAGTTCTCAGCAGATGGAGCACTCACAAACATTTATTGGTTTTTCCATGAGCACGTGGCATTGTTCAGTAAAGCAGCCCCTGCTCTGAGGTTTGAAGTTTTCAGGGAGGGGGTGACAGTGTCACTTTGCTCAGTTACAAGGCCAGTTCAGATGACAAGGGAGGGTACACTGGACAGCCCATGGTTTGGCAATCCAGACCTAACCTAATCGTAAGCAAATTAAAAGCAGGATATTTTAGAAGGAATAATTGATTCATGTGGACTTTCCAAAAGTAATCTAATGATTAAAAGTCTAAATAAATACTTCAATTATTAATTCATAATCAGTCTAATGAGCACTTCTTACAGTGGTCCAGGAGACCTACATGAGGCTGAGCTTGCCATTCCTCTTTACAGAAATGTTTGACAAGAACTGAGTCAGTGACAGTGCTGTGGTGTGGAATCATTCAGCAAGGAAAATTATGCCTTATTTGGCAATTAATAATTTAATTGCCCAATTTAGTTGCCTTTATTTGCCAATTACTATTTTAGTTGGAAAGGAACTCTCAGGTTTTCTAAATTATGAAACAAAATGTAGTTTTTTCCCATCTGAAAATAATGTCTGCTTTCTAAATTTCCTCCTCCAAAAGACATTTAACATTTAAAAGATACTGGAGCCAAATAAAAACTTGCATTCCTGTTTTTAAATATTAACTTGAATCAAGGACACACTGTAGGTATTTTGATCACCTGACAGAGTAGCAGCTTATCACTGCTGTTGTGAAACATCTCTAAAACTTGCCAGACACTTGTGATACTTTGGGATTGCATAACTGCAGACTTAGCTTGTGTAATACAAATTTGTCCACATCCCAAGTGAAGTGCAGAATTAAAGCAGAAGGTCTAACATGTTGAAGTAAGTTTTAATGATGGGTATTTATATGCCATAGAGTGTTCATTCTTTGTCATGCTCTATGGTCCTTGAGAAAGGTTTGAATTATGTAAAGGTGTTCTTCAATTTAATGCTGTAAAATTGATAAGGAGACCTGTTCAGGGCTTGGTTTTGTACAGTGTTCACCATCCTGATCCTGATTCAATAAGGCACTGAAGCACAAGCTCAATATTCAGCCCTCAGGTAACACATAACCTCTTATGTGTCAGTAATATTGGAATAGAAGTACACTTAGAACAGAAATACTGCCCCTGGCATTCCTGCTGAAGCACTGATAAGCTAAACAAAGCACTTTTCAAAGCCTAATAACCGGATGGGATTTGTAGCATAAACAATGCTCCTTGTTATTCACCAGTCCCCAGGGCATCTTCCTCACTTTGTTAGAGATAAATTAGCAACAAATGAAATGCTGCGTGTGATTTCCTGCCCTGGGTATGCCTGTGTGCTCGCGTGCCAGTGTGAGAGCTGTCATTTATTATTTATCCAAGAACGTGTTCACGTCCACAGTGTGATTTAATTACTTATTAAAGGTGCCAGACTGGCAGAGGCAGAAGCTGGAGCAGTTTGCTTATCCAGAGAACAAGGTATAGGCAGTGACATCCTCACCAGGATGTTCAGTGCTTCACCCCAATGGACTTCCCAAATCTCCAAGCACAGCTCTTTCCCTCCAACCTTTTCCCAGTTCCCTGCTCAACGTGTTAAGGTCATAAAGGCTGCTAACAGAGATGTCAGTCCTGTTGGTTTTAGACAGGAATGTTGATACTCTGGAAAATGGTTTGAACACATTAGGTCAGTCTGTTTTAGCTAGACCACTCAAGCATTGGGTTAGTACTTACAGAGGTGAAACCCCTTCTGATTAAATAATAACAAAAGATATTATTTGTAAAGATAGAATGAGCCCAGATTTTTTCTTTCTGCTTGCCAGGGCTATGTGCACGGTACTGTGGCTCTTCTGCAGCCACTCATGCCTTACCACAGACACACTTGTCTTGGAAACTGCACTGAAATTCTGCACTGTTTGAAGGATCAGCATTCTGGGTCCATTTTTTATGTCACTCTAGGACTGTACCTGCTCAGTTGTGCAGTTTAAGGCACAGCTGGATGCAGAACAGCAGGGAATCTTCTCTCACTTCTACCAGTACACAGGCTTCAGTGGGGAAACCGAGATTTTATTTGGCCTAACTCACTGAATTTGACCAGAGAAAGGCTGTTAAATAACAGCAAGGTTCCTTTTGCATAGCTCCAGAATATTTTGAGGAAGATAATGAACACAGAAAAATCCAAACTTCTGTGAGACTGTACATTGAATCAGTCAATCCATGATTGCCCCAGGCCAGCCATCCCTCTTGCCTTGCTGACATTTTGGTCCCAGTACATGCCTGAAAGTTGGAATTCTGGATCTGTTTTGTCTAAATTGTAGGTTGGGAATTTTTGGTGCTCGATCTTTTGGGTCTGTAAAGCACAACTGCAGTGCCAGTACCAGTGTTTGCTCTTAATGAGCTCCTTGTTCTGGCTCTGGAGTTGGAGCTGGCAAACACTGCCATGCCTATTTTAGTTTGCACAGTTGAATAGTCCCATCAAAGCCAGCAGGTCTGGACGTGCCAACCACTGGCAGTGCTGCATTATTAATTCCCAATTTTATACATCCAGTCTCTTGATGTACTCCACAAAAGCTTACCTAACCAAAAATGGAGCCTGTGAGGTACAAAGATGGGGCTGAGAGGTGTGAGGGTGTGAAACACTTCTGGCACTGTTCTGGAGCAGGGCCTACGTGATGCCCTTTGACACAGACTGAGGGGGTTTTAACTGAGGTGGGCTTTTGCATGATGCACCCCCAGTGAATCCCATCTGTGTCTGAATTCCATCCTGGAATGTGAGAGTGGGGCTGCTGGGTACGTAGGAGGCTTCACAGAGCTCAGCTCAGAACCACCATGCCCCTGGTTCCTGTGCGTGAGCAAGACAGAGCAGCTGTTGGAGAGCAGCATGAAAGCAAGGGAGAAATCTCCAAATGCAAACAAAAGGGACAGACAAGATTAGCCTTTATCTTAAAAAAATGATCCAAGTGCAAAATGCAGCAACAAAAAATATAATTGCAAGCTCCCTGGCAGTCTGTCCAAGAGAGGCTCGAGCCCTGCTATGGCAGTTGGCTTTCCCTCTTTGGAATATGCCATAGCAAGAGAGCATTCAAACATCAAAGAAAATGTGTTCAAATTTATGAGGCAAACTGAAGTCTGTTTTCAAATAAAAGCAGGGAAAATGACATTGATATAGAAATGATGGGAAATCTGAACTCGGTTTTGACAGGTAGGTACACAATAACTTGTTTATTCAGTATATAAGTGTTGCAGTATCAGGACACCTTACACTTCACACACCTGCAGCTCTCCTGCTCTGTCAGCTCTGGCTGGGTTTGACACTGTTGTGTTATTCAGTAGCAAGTGGTGGCTGTCACAATTTCATCCCGTATTTCTATTTCTAAACACAGACCCTTCTACTACTAAAGAATACTTTTTCAATACTCCATTTTAAAACATGTCTTTTAGTGCTTTTCACACTAACTTTCAGATGCTGAGAAAGGAATATTCTTTAATAACTTGACTGTTAATTTTCCATCTAAAAATAATGAACAAGTTACTAACATTTTATTTGGTGAATCTTCTGTGCTGGTAATAATGTTTCTGAATAATAAGATAATGGTGTGTAATTGGTATAATGGTACACAGAGTTCTGAAAATTATTTTGTTCAGAGAGATAAATATTAGAGATATTACCAGAATTAGTTTCCCTAGCAGTACATACCAGTACCCTGGCACAGAATCAAAGGGGTTGCTTCTTCTTGGAAATTGGGTTTGTGATTTTCCTGATCTTGAAAAGACAGATGTTCCTGATCTTACCTATGGATTAATCCCTGACTGTGGTGAGTACTAGAGGTATTTGGTGCACAATATTAAATGTGAGGATACTCTCAGGATCAGAATCTGTATGGCACAAAACTGGGACACAAACCCAGCTGCCAAACTGGTGCCTTAGGAGTCACCTTTTCAGCACACCTGTGGGAACAGGATCTCAAAGTGTCACTGTCTTCATGATCAGCACATCTCTGCCATAGTTCATATCCCAGTGCTGCATTTTTTGTCCTGGGCACAAACTGAAATTGTATCTGAGACATTTAATACATGTGAATTTGCAGAGGGGCTGCTGCCATGACACTGCCAACAGTTCCATGATGTCAATGAACGTCAGCTGGATAATGCTGGCATTGCCAAAGCCCACTCTCACTTGTGACCTTGTTCAGTAAAAGAAGATAAGGGTACTAAAATAGAAGTCCACATATCAGTGAGAAAGTGAATAAAAAGGCAGAAATAAAAAAAGCATAGATTGGAGATGAACAAATGTTAGGGAAACAACCAAAGCAGTGAGAGCGGAGGAGGGAAGGGTGCAGTGCCAAAGTGGGGTTTTGCTGAGCAGAAATCGTGCTGTAGAGGTGTAAATATTTTATTCTATTCAAGTCACTGTTTTTAAAAGTTGCCAATTCTGAGATGTTTCCCTGAAATAGTTGAGACAGATCATTCCTTAAGGATGTTACCATTTCTCTCTTGCTGGATGAAGCCAAAAGATGCAATTATAAAATCTGGTCACAAGTCTCTTTTTATTAATTTAGGTCAGTAGTTTTCCACCTTAGACCTGCTTGGTCTCCAGTATAGCTTTTTATTGAATTTAATGAGATACCACAGATCTTGGTTCTGTGGCTCTGTTTCCATGTTTTCTGTTTCAGTTTATCAGTGCCTGTCTCAGTGGCATATGATAAACCTGAAGTGTTATTTGGAAAAGCAGTTGTTATTTTTTTCTGAAGCTCCTATAGTAAACAATATTATTATTCTGTGTGAAAGGTATGCAGGCACTTGTAGTCTATACACACACTCACTGTATCACATGGGTAAGATAACTCTATCTGCAACCAAGGAGCTCAGAAATGGCTCCAGTCAAAACAAAATTAATTATAAAAGACTAGAAGTGCCACCCCAGGCCTTCAGAGTTTTAATGAGATGACTGTTTCTTACCAGCATTAAATCTGTGGGGATAAGGAAATGTTCACTGAGCTTAGATGTGTTAAGAAAAGTGTAAAGAAGAGCATAAATGGCTCTGGAATTTCAGGAATCCCACTGGTTTAAACACTCTTTTATTTAAAGCAAATGTTCTCATAGTTGAATGACTTCCAAGAAGGGCCTCAAGTGATGAAAGTATTTCCATCTAATGTGAAAGTACTTGAAAGATGCTTATTCCATGTGAAAATATTGCCACCTTCCAGAAAAGCCTGAATACAAGACTCCTTTAATGAAGATACTCTCAGGCAAGGTATTAATTTTCAGAACATACAAAATATCCAGAATTCCTACTAATTTGATAATGAATAGATTTAAATGACTTTCATCTCCTATAGCAGTCAGGGAAAATATTTCAGAGTATCTTACCAAACAGATACTTCAGTAACAGAGTGAAAAATTTTACATTCATCATCCTGACATTGCTCCTTTTTCCCTCAGGGCAGGACTGACCTGGAAAGCACCACTGAGCATCTGCAGGGAAAAACCAATGGGGAAACAAAACCTGTAGAGACCAGCAAGGCACTGAGAGCCTTTGGCCAATCAGACTACTCCAGTTTACAGCAGTGGCTTTTTAATTCCTGCTTTATGATTTTTAGATGTTTTATGCTGAATAAACTCCATTTAATTACTTCTAAATTGGCCACATTTGGAGAATAAACAGACAGTCAATATTTTCATGAAAACAGAGTAACTTCCAATACAAAGCTTGATTCAAAAGTGGCAGGAAGGTGCCAGAGATTGTGACAGGGTGTGAAGGGCTGTGTGGCCCAGCAGGTATCAGAGCAGTTTGTATTGTGTAATAATTCATTGCACACATATTGGGAATTGGTTTGATTCTGGTTTCTGCATCTAAAAATTCAGCTGTGCCTCAGTACTACACAGCACCACCATGGGGATTATTGGATGATGCTAAAGCTTTTGAAAGATGCTCAGGAAGTGCAGACTTCCAGAAATCAAATCAACTGAGCTACTAAATTTGATTGAAAAGTGGAGGAAGATTTTTTTATCTTGTTTTCTAAAGGCAAGAAATGTGCAAGTACATGACTAACCACCAAGGGTCAGTGTTCAGTGTTTTTACATTCTGACATCTTTGTTCCCTTGGAAAATCCCTTTTAGATGCAGTCCTGTAATTGGGATTTTTCAGCAGCATTTTTTACCTATTAGTGAGATACAAAGTATGGGAAAATTCAAGTGTCTGGGTATGGGGCTTTTGTCAGCCAGCTACCAAGTTATGTCTGAACTGAGTGTTGTTCATATTCCTGGATATAATGATGTAAATCCCATTGAAAATAATAAACACCCTAGGAACTGCATTTTATTTTTATGAATAGCTAATTATTGTAGCAAATGCCATTCTTCTGTTTTGTTAAGAAAGTTAAGACAGCCTTGCTGAGAGATTGTCAGGTGCTTTGTCAAGATGGCAAGGGATGCACTGTCAAGAGGAGTGAACACATTTTAAATAATTTCCTGTTGAGAGAAGTAATTGAACCTGACTTTAGAACGTAGCAGCAGTGGATATCAGACATCAGGAGCTGCAGTCCTGGTGTGAGGTGCAGGCCTGGCTGGCCTCCCTTGTTTCTGGGATGTTAATATAGGTCATAATCCTTGATTGGCACAAACCCAGAATGTACTGACAGACATTCATATAAACTGCAGCTCATGAAGGAATCTCCAACCAGGCTTAAAAAATAAACCCAAGCCACCTCACTCTGCATAAGGCACAGAGATCCCTCTGTTCCCCTTCTGCCCCACGGCTGAGCTCCAGGCACAGCTGCCCAGTGCTGGGGAGTTTCTGATGTGCCCAAATTTAGCTGTGATTTGAAAGATGTAAAAACTGGGCAGATTCCTGTGTGGAGCTGATTTTATTTCTCTGTAGATGCAGCCAAACCCTTGCAGTGCTGACTCTGCTCTGTCTGGGTGAGCACTCAGTCTGACCTGGATGCAGCAGCCAGGAGCACACGGGTGAGCTGATCTGTCCTGACATAATCCCAGATTACCCGACCTGCACAGCCTGCCTTGTTTTTACACGGATTTCAGCCTCACTTCTTGCCCTAGCCAGTCTGGATCACCCTTCCAGCACTGCCATCCCTTAGGAATAATCATTTCTGGATGCTTCTGAATGAGGACCCTCAGGAAAGGAGGTAAAATTATGGAAACTACAAAGTAAAGAGGGATAAAATAAACAAAAGCTACTAGAAATTTAAAAAGAGCAAAAATACGAAAAAAAATCTAAAATGAGCATGCTAAACAGTACAAATCCTAGCACAGAACTCTGGGGATTTTACTGTAAAAACCGTTTATTCCTTATTCTATTTTTAATAAGGATTTATGTTAATCTTCCATGGCAACCAAATCTCTTTAAGAACCTTTAAGGAAACAGTTATAGGGTTTCCAGAAATCCAAGTCCACTCTCGAGTATTTATCAGTTCTGGAGAACACTAGGAGGGGAAATAGTTATGTAAATACCATCCATGTCATCACCACAATTTTAAACCCTGTGAGAGACAAAGTAGAATCAGTAACAGAAAATTAAAGGATGTATCTTGAAGAACAGCCAAGAAACAGCAGATGCTGCCTGTAGCAGTTATTATTCAAGTTGTTTAGTCCACTCTTAGGCTGACCTAAATACTGATGTGTTTAATGTCATCCTGTACACTTCAATAACAACAGGTAAAATGAAAATGAAAAATTCCTAAAATTGAATCAGCTAAGAAAAACAATGGTTCAAATTAATAAAAGAGGCTGGTGGAGGGGAAATTTGAGTGATTTAATTCTTATGCTGGAACAGGAAAGGGACAGAATGAACACATCTCCTTAGTGTGAGGTACTGAGACTTTTCTGTGGAGTGTCTGAGGCAGGGTGCTACAGCAGACAGGATCCTGGCTCAGGCATTCACAAGTTCTCATCAAATAAGGCTAACCTCTTCCTATGAAACAAATAAGTATTTTATGGAACAAAAAAAGATCAAACAAAGAAAAGTACTCGTACATTTTAGCTATCGTGTAGTGCACTAAGCGAGATGAAAAGAAGGCGCGTGGTGGGGTTTGATGTGCTGTGAAGGCTGAGTGCAGAGCCTTGGCTGCGAGCCCTGGGCTGTGCCAGGGCAGGAAGGAGCAGCTCCGGAGAGCAGCTCACAGCTCGCTGAGGTGAAGGCACTGCAGTCTGCTGGGCTTTGGGCAGGAATAACTCTGAGCCTGAAAAGAAGAAATGACAATAAGAATGAAGAATAGGTAAAACTGCCGCAAGCCTTCTCAATCCATCCTTTTGGAAAGGGGACACATTTTCCCACCTCTGGAGGAGTTAAAGCAGTTGCTCCTCATCCCCGTGCTTAAGAGCCTTCAATCCCCCAGATAATTTAATTGGTATTTTCGCCTCATTTACCATTTTTAAAGCAATTCTTTATCCTGCTCTGAGAGCAGTGTTTGTGGCGGGTACAGGTACACTGACGTACCTACACCTTAAGAACAGGTAATTCTGCACAACACCCGCAACTCTTCACCCGTGAGCTCCACGGCCCGTCCGTGCCCGCGGCAGCGCTGACAGCCGGGGCGGGCTGGAGGAGGCAGCACCCGCCATGTTGGCACGGAGCGGCGCCTCCCGGGCCGTGCCGGGAGAACGCGGGGCCGAGGGACTCTCTCCGGCTGGGGGACACGACCGCGTTCCGCCCACACGTCAGCCGGGGGCGGGTGACACAGCCCGGGGAGGGTGGCACGATCCCGACTCGCCCCCTCACGGAGGCGGCGCGGCCATGAGAGCAGCCCCCGCCTCCAACGGGTCTCACCGTGATTGGCCCGAGCGCGCCCCTCCTCCGCTGTGATTGGTCAGCCGCGCTGTCACTCCCGGCCTCTGAGGGCAGGGGCGGGCGCTGAGTGGTCGGTGCTGGAGGCGGCCCCGCCCCCGCCGGGACGCGCGGGCGGAGCGGAGCCGGGGCCGGAGCCGCTGGAGCGGGGGCGGCTCGAGGGCAGGGGGGACGCGGTCGCTGTCACCACCATGGAGGCGAAGCCGGGGGACCCGCTGCTCTGCGACAGCCTCATCCTCTGGGTGAGTGGCGCGGGGGTTCTGCCGCCTCTGCCCCTCGAGGGCAGCGAGGAGGCGCCAACGGCGGGGGGCTTCTCCCTGCCTCCATCCCTCCGTCCACCCCTCCCTCCGTCCCCGCCCGCGGGAGCAGCGGCTGCGGGTGGGTCGGGCACGGCCGCGGCTGCGGGGCTGCCTGGGACACGCTGCTCACGGCCAGCCAGGGGTCCCGCGGCACCCTCCAGGTGTGGATGTGGTCTTTGGAATATCCCGTGGGCCCAAGTGCGGCTCTCAGCGGAAACTACTCGGCAATTAACAGTATTAATAAATAAATGCAATTAATTTGAATTGACAGGCGCAGAAACCTCAGAGTATTTCATACTGGCTGGTTAAAGCGTTTATTAGTCAGGCACGCCACACCTGGGTGTGTGTTCTTACCTGTGCCAGAGGCACCTGCTTGGATCATTGAGGTTGGAAAAGATTTTTAAGGTCATCGAGTACAAACATGTTTGTTAAAAACATCAATCTGGCTTGCTTCCTCTTTATCTTTCTCTCCAAGCTTCTTCTGTGACCTTGTCTGTAATTTTGGTCCTGCAGGTGCAGTGATTTTGGTGACAGGGAGCTCTGTGAAATAGAACTTTGCATTAATTCTTGGCAGGGAAAGTCACAATTACCTGTGTGAAGGGTTTCTCTAGAAATAGCAGCTGTTTTGCCTCTGTGAAGTATAAATCATGGAAAGGGGGAAGTGTTGTAGAGGCATTGTAGAAATCCGCGAATGAAACTGGTAAAAGTAACAGGAACAGCAACCTGAGGAGGTGTTCTCCATTTCTGCATGGCAGAACAGAAGTGTTAATGAGTTAAAGTTTAATAAATCACTGATAAACAATTCCTTCATTTCTTCTTCTCCCTCCATTTTCCCTTTAGTGACATTGCATTCTCCCAAGGTTTTGTTACTCTCTAGAATTTTGGTGGCCTTATGTTGAATATATTTTGTTATTTAATCTTTCTCTTCTTTGGTCTCTTTAATTTTGTATTTACCCCTCAGTAGTCAGGTGAGAATAACTCCATCATGATTCAATGGCAAAAACAAAAAAAAAAATCACTGCATTCCTGAACTCATTAACAAAATCTTGTCAGCAGTGCTGAACTCTTATATTTTTCATAATTCCTGCTTTAAATATTTCTATCCTAATTGTCATTTATGGCATCCTCATAGTGTAATAGCTGTAATCACATCATGAGTCTTAGTGGAACCTTAACTGGCCTTAAACTGAGCTGTTGTGTCAGTGTAAAGGAACACCCAGCCCTGGGTTTCTGTACAGCACTCAGCATGTTTTTAGATTTAGCACCCTATTTCTCAGGCCTAGTTTGCAACTTAGAAACTGATTGTTAGCACTTAGATGTGTTTGAAACATCCGTTCACAATTCAAGCTTCAGTGTGAATAATAGGGAAGAAAGTGATGTGAGAAGAGGTGGATGAAGTGCTCTGTGTTTGGAGAGAAAAGGGTTCTGTAACTCTCTGCTTCTAATGGTTTCTCAGTTTGTTTACTCATTAATATTGCAAACAGATGCTTATGATTCTCTGTATTTTGCTGCCAGATCTGGCATTTTCCTATTTTTATTTTACCAAATGCAATATTAGAAAACATGCTGTGGCCAGAGAAGAAAGAGAAGATTCAAATAAAAATGTTACCTCTTGTTTCTGCAGCTCAGGTGTCATTGAATTTAAAGTTCTGAGGATTTTACAGGAAAAACATAAATCAGCTAACCTGAATTATAGGGATAATGTTTATGAGTAACCATGAAAAATTGCCTTAGGTAATACCTGCTGAGGTGGAACTCACAAGCTGCAGCAGAAACAATTTTCTAGTTAGTTATTTTCCCTCTGTGTTGAGGAAAATTTAATTGGATGCTTTTCAGTGCTGTACTGCCTTAGCCTCCAAACCAGGGACTGGATGTATGGCAACATCTTAAATGGGAAGCATTTTCCACTATAAATGCACTGCTTGGCACTGGCACCACTGATAACATTCATTCTGTCCAGTGATTGACTTATTTTATTAATATATGTAGTTTCAGCATGGGAATATTTATTTTTATTTAAAAATCTCTTTGGTTAATCTGTAAAAGCTCTGTCCCAAAATCTGAGTGTGAAATGGAGAAACTCAACCCCTCATTGAAACTGAGGACACACCTTCCCCAGTGGATGGGCTGATTTCTGCTGGGCACTCTCAACACTCGTGTTTCATCTGCAAATGTTGGGTGGCAGAGCTACAAAATTAACTTTTCAGCTGTATAATGGGAGCATAATAGCTGTGTGTCTGAGAGATGAATTTCTGCTGTAGCAGCTAGTGGCAGAGTGCGTTTGGGGTGGAATTCACAAAATGGTTTTCAGCCTGAGTAGCAGCATATCCTTAGAGCTACATTTTGTAAAACTGAAAAAAACAAAGGAGAAAAGAGCGCTGCTGCAGTCCTGAAGTCTGTGTCTTCTTTGTCCAACCTCCTCCCCATGCCTGCCACTTCTATTGGTTTTGCAAGAACTGTAAAAATCTGTTTTGATGAAACGATTGGGCTGACATGAGGTTTGGAGAACCCATAATTAAAACTTCTACTCTTTCATTATTTCTAGGTCCTTATGTGACTTTTAAATACATAGAGAAACCTAGACTGTCAGTCGTGCTTTTTACTTAATTTTAATTAGCTGTTTCTATTCTGGGAGATCATGCATAAAGCAATGTTGCATGTCAGGGTTTTCTGAGGCTTTGTTTATCTGCTCCAACAGGCTCAGGTGAAAGGGTTGCACCTGTGCAGTGCAATTTCCTTGCTTTATGAGGGGCATCTCCAGATGGCAGCATCACAAGATTGTGCCATAAAACTCTGGATTTGGGAAGCTCACCCTGGAATGTAAACTTGCATGCCCATGCTTGTGCTGAGGCTGCTGGAGTAGTAGAAGCCAGTGCTGTCAGGCATAGCAGCTTTGGGCTGTGGTGTTCCACTTAATCTTTTATGTAACCTATGAGGGATTACTGACTTCTCACTTCCTGTAAGACAGGATTTAAACCCAGTTTTTAAATTAAAAACAAATGAAAAAAAAAACTTTGCTCTGCATATTTTTCTCTTGGCTTGATCGGGCTCTTTTTGAAGGAAGCAAACAATTATTCAGAATTATGGTCACTCTTTATAAACACAGAGTGCACAAAAACTGCCTCAGATTCTCACAGCTGGAAACTGCTTTTCCATCACTGGTCCCAGTAGCTCAATTTCTCAAACACAAGGTCATTTACCAAGAGCTCTGAAGAAGCTTGTGTTGCACAGGATGTTTGGGAAAGTGAGGGACAGGTAATTTAGGACACTGTAAATGCAGTGAGTTTAAGAAGTCAATTTCTGCAGTGGACAGGGTTTATAAAGATTTGTATTTGTTCCCATTCTCTTCTATTTTTTACTAGTAGTAATAATAAACATTGATTCTGTTTGTTGTGGTAAAGAAGGCTCTTATTTTCCTGAGTATCTGTGATGAACTGAGATGTGTATGGAAATGGCTCTCTCATCTAGAATAATTAGTTCAAAGTTGATTGTCTTTGGAGGAATAAAATATTGTAATTCTAAATATAATAATATAATATAATAAATATAATTCTAAAAAGAATGTAATTCTGTCAAAATGTTAGCTATAAGCTAAGGGATAGTTTGAAAAAAAATCCCACAGTATTTAAAACAAGAGCATTTTAACATAGAGGTAATCTCATCCTATTTCTATTACTAAGTGGTTGCAGTAAAAGACTGGAATTTGTTTCTCCCGTCAACTTTCAAGCCTCATTCTGATGCTGTTTTTTGTTTAAGCAGTTATGTCCAGAACTAAGCACTGCAACATTATTCAAAGGCTGGATAAATAATGACGTTAGTCTCCCAAGTTATCTTTCCATAATCTGCTTTACAATAGAAGGCCTAGCATGAAAAAACAGCATGAGTGTTCATACCAACTTTTTAAGCTACCAGTCATAACAGTCACAAGTGTTGAGATAATTGGGTTGGCTTAAAGTCTGTGTGGTTCAAAAACGATTCCAAGTAGAAGGAAATCTTGCTAAATGCTTGTGCTTGAAAGGGGAGAAGGAAGATAGTGGCTAATTTATTGTCTGCTGAACTGAACCTCGGTGTTTTTCCCTGTTCTAGCTACAGACATTCAATACAGCTGCACCCTGCAGAGATGTCCAGGACTTGACTAGCGGGGTTGCCATGGCTCAGGTGCTTCACCAAATGTAAGTTGATTCTTCAGCTGGAAGATGAGGGATTCAATTGCCTGAGGTTTTTGTGTTTGACAGATGTAGTTGCTTTTAAAGTAGGCAAAAATTCCAAGTGGGCAGTTTATAACACAAGATAGGTTATGCCTTTGTGTTGCTGTTTTGGGGATGATACAATAGTTGACATGGTGAAAAGGTGATAACGCATACAAATACTGCAGTATTAAATTAATAGTTGGGGATAATTGGACGAGGATGACATTATTTTTTTTCACTTTTCCCATCAGCACTATTTCCATGCTTCAGGCAATATGTTCCTCTTTGGAATGAGAAACTAAAGATTCCAAAGGCATGGCTTTGTGCTCTTTTCTTCCTGAGGTTCCTCATTTAATTTAGATTTAAGTTACAGGTTTTAAATGACAACTTACTATTCATGTGGAAGACAAGAGTTGTAAAACTTCAAATGCAGTTAATAGTTAGGAATTATTTTACTTTTGATTAGCTGTTCTGTTGGTGGGATGAAGATTACTAGTCTGAGTGATACTCTAGTTTTGAAGTTTGCATAGAGGATTGTAATGAAAGTCTTTTTTTTGAAAGAGTATCATGCTACAAATCATCACTGCAATTTTATTGTTATTGTTAGCCCATATAATTGAAGAGGTTCAAAGTGTCATTTTGTAATTACTAAGAAATTATTTCAACACCATCACAATCCAGCCCCGCCAAAAAATGAGCCCAGAAACTCTCCTGTCTGTTTGTAAACTCTCTGTTTGTAAAGGTACTTTTTAAAGACAGAGCTCATCCTTTTTCTGGACATGGCAAAAATTGATTTAGGATTTTTTGAGTATTTTGGGTATTAGGCAGCCACATGCTTTGGGCAAACTTCTTAACACCAAATTTGTTGGTGTGCAAGTGGGGATAATGATTGTCCTTTATTGTGTGCTTTGAGACCAGTGAATAAACAGTGCACTGTCAAAAGTTAAATATTGTTAAATATGTTGGTGATTGTACTGCTTGACAGCTGAGTGTGTGTAAACACCTCCCTTAGCAATTCATCCTTGTTTATGCTGGCAAATTGAATCCCTTTCTGCCCAGGGGAACCAGAAACATACAAAATACACAAAATGCCACTAGTTTAAAGTGGTTTCTTAATGCATGCCTTTGACAAATTGGAGTAAATGTTAGTTAGTCCAGCCTACAGAAATAGGTATCAAACATACTGTCAGCACTGGTCAAAAAAAAAGGTATTTCTTTACCTCATCATGGTTACTTTATCAGCTATAAAAATTCAGCATGACAAAGGCCTCCACCCTTGTGCTCCATCCATTGTTGGCTCAGGCACTCAGGGAAATTCTCCCAGCCCTGCAATGTGCCTTCATGCAGCCAGCAGGATGGAAATTTCCTGTGACATAAGTTTACCTTGCAATCTCCAGGAATTCATGCCTCATTAGACACTGGAGTTCAGCATCAGATGATTTAATGCTGGGAATATTCTGTCTTATTTATTTAAGTCTGTGCTCGTTGATTAATGGCTTAATTTTGTTTCAGAGATGTTGCCTGGTTTGATGCATCTTGGCTCAATCGCATCAAAGAAGATGTTGGTGATAACTGGAGAATAAAGGTATTTAAAACTGAAGATAGTGAAGTTTGTGGGGTTGGAAGTTGTGGCTGTCCTGAGATCTGGCACTCCAAAACTTACAGAATTAAGTTCAAGCTTTTCCAGGATATTTTAAATGAGCTTGCCCTGTCTGTTGATAGTTTAATGCCTTCCAGCATTGTTGGATGGGGATTTTTTGCTGTGACATTTCTCTTCCTATGTCCTCTCATAGAGCTGCCTTGTAACCATTTTATTAGGAATTATTATTGATGTAATAAAAAGTAAAATTTTGAATAAAACTGTAATCTTGTCTTTCATGTACAACAACTAGTCCAGTAATTTGAAGAAGATACTGCAAGGAATTATGGACTACTATCATGAGGTATGGAAAAAAATTATTGTTGTTGTTCTCATTATTAAACATGATCATTATTGCTCCCCTTGACTTTGCCAAGTAGAAAAAAAAAGCTGTCATTTGTTTTGAGAGCCTTTTAGGCAGAAGATTTATGATAATTATCTGTTAGGTAGGAGATCTGAATGAATGTGAAATGAATTTGAGCAGGTGTGTTTTAGACAAGGCTCTTGGAGTATGAACTGTGAACCCTGTCTCTACACAGGTGAATGTTGAAAGGTCTGAGCTGCAGAATCCTGTTGACTTCTGTGTGTGTGTTCATGTTTGCTCTTGTCTAGAGAAATTTTAATCCCTTTGTGCACAACAGAACAGACTCAGCAACCCCAGTGTAGGTTTTATGATGCTCAGCTGGAAGCTGGGAGCCAAGGTAGGAATCTCCTGGACACAGAAAGTTTGGTTTGTTCTGTCTCTTGCAGGGATGAGTACAGTAGCCATAAAAGGCTGCTGTATTTGGAGTTTTAAAAAATTGCTGAATTTTGCATTGATGTGATTACAGTTATATAATATGTATGGTCTAGAGTAACTTGCCAGATCTTGCTGTGGCTTCCTGGTCTTGCCTGGGCTGAGCTGTGACACCAGGAGCCAGGTCCTGATGTGCCGCCAGGTCTGAGGATCTCTGGCAGGCCCAGAGGCAGAACTTCTCTAAGCTTATGAGGAGCTCTTTGAAGGATTTGGAAGCCACTCCATCTGGAAATGTTATTAATTGCTTCTTTTATTATGTTGGTAAAATAAATGAATTCTCTCATATTTGAGAACTGTCCCAATAACTTTTATTGTTGTTACTTTTTCTTGTAGAAGTGCTCATTTAACTAAACTTGGTAACAAACTTCTAGGACATTTTCTCTGCCTGGCTCACTGAGTCCAGATTTCCTTAATAATACCAGATTTTTGCATTGTACAAAAGTGGGAGTTTACTTTTCCTCAAATTTTAATTTTTTTTTCAGTTCCTGGGTCAGCAGATTGCAGAAGAGCTTATTCCAGACTTGACCCGGATATCTGAGAACTCGGATCCCACTGAACTGGGCAGGCTCCTGCAACTTATTTTGGGTTGTGCAGTCAATTGTGAGAGGAAACAAGGTAGGCACTACCTTAACCTGCTCAGCAAACAGCAGACTGCCTCAGGTGATAGTTAAGGTGGAAAAAATAGACACTTCTCTTTCTTACCCATCAGCATTGTTAATTTGCTGAATGCCTGTTCTGAAACTGGGCTTCACTTAAAAGCAGAAATTCCCTGGGAAAAGTCTGTGAATAAAACTCAAAACTTCGTTCAGAGTAGGTTTAAAAATATAGTCTGAAGCGTGTATGGTTTATTCATATTGTTAAAATACATACCAAGACCTAGAACTTACTATTCAAATGCAAATACAACAAAATTAAATTACATCCTTAGATTATAAACTACTTCTCTGCCTGCAGAAGCTCAAGACTGAATTGGTTGTTTTTTTCTCCTGTAACCAGAACTAATCCTCCGTGCTCTGATGGCATCTCTCCTCAGGCAGAGTAGAAATTTGTCCAGTTAAGAGTTTATAATCTCTTGTTCTTATCAGCCATATTACTGGATAATAATGATGGTGACTAATGGTACTCCTCTGAATAAAGAGACCACTGCTTGTTCTGAGGGAGCTTTATGGATAATAGTTTCTTCTGGATGTTCCAGCAAACAGTTTATTATATTACTCAAAGCATTGAGATGAACATTGTCGTGAGTCACTGCAAATCCTTTTTCACAGAACACATACAGAATATCATGACCCTTGAGGAGTCTGTTCAGCACGTTGTCATGACAGCCATTCAAGAGGTAGGTAGCAGTTCATAACCTGATGCTGTCAGTTGAGAAGTCCAAATACCTTTTTGTTGATTTTTGTGAATTCTTTCATCCAAGCAAAGGTCAGGGAGGAGTATAAGTACTTTCCTAAATTATTTGAGAGGTTTGGGACCAAGACACCTTAAACCCCAGCCAAAGGGTTTTGGTTTTAGACTTGTGGTGCCCAAACATTCAACAAACAGTTCAGATTTTTTTTGTTCCATACAAGAAATGTAGACAGTTGCCAACCACTGATTATACTGGAGGTAGATTCTGAAATTCTCTCAGTGCTGTAGTCTTGGTCCCAGAGTTAAGCTGATTGTGTTTGAGGTTTCATTGTTCTGACAGACCACTCCAGCCTCTGACTTACAAGCTTGCAGCTGCATCTCTTCTATTTTTGTCATGGTGTGCTCCTCCTCCTATCTTAATTTGTTCCTTGTTGGATCATCTTAGTGATCCAGCTCAGAGCTTAGCTCTGCAGTCACTGGCTTTTGCGAGCTTCAGGACTGTGAAGCAGAGTGTGGAGAGAGGCAAAAACTAAATACTGACTGAAGAAAAGGTGGTGTGTAATTGCACCCTCATCAAGGTAACAGTGGAGTTGGTAATAAACTTACAACTTAGATTTAAATTGACTGTATAGACTTTAAAGCTGTGTGTGTCCTGTTGGTAGAAATGAATTCATAAAGCTTGTGTTTGTTGTCTTCTGACTAATTAAACTTTCTAGAAGAAGGTCTAGAAATAATTCAGTAATTTCTGAGTGAGGAGTAAAGCCCTTTAATTGTTGGTAAATACACAGCTTACGTCTTTGTATCAGAGAAGTAATGTTCTCATTGTTTAGTGCAATTAATGGGATGCAAAGAAGTGTGATAACTGTTAAATTAATGGAGTGAAATCCTGTCTTCTGGTTCATTTCAGTTTGATTGACTAGGTGGTGATGATACCTTAAACACATCACACATTCATCCAATACAATGTTACTGCAAACTTGATTAACTTTGAGAGGAGGGAGGTAAAAAAATCATCGTGCTGTAGATCAGTTTAAATCTTTTACCAGACATAAGATGAGGAGGAGCATTATTATCTGTTTTGGTGTATTGAAGGGATGCAATAACACAATGGAAAATACAGTTAGTACTCAGTAGACAGTGAATTTACAGATCTATAACCTCTCATTTAACCTTTTTTTCCTATGGCCTCTTTCTGTAGCTCATGAGCAAGGAAGTAACGAGTCCTTCCCCATGTGATCCATCAAGTGAAGTGGAGCAGCAGGTAACTGCCTGATCTGTGTTGCTGTTGTAGATCAAGCCTGAACAGTGAGTTGATATCTGGCCATCCCTTAAATGAAGTAATGCTGGTTTTCAGTGCTAATTAACTGAAAACTTAAGTGTTATTCTACAGCTTCTTTAAAAACCCCACAGTGACTGCTGTGTCATCTTCCTGCATGGGGTGAAACTTGTCAGTGCAAACCTACATTGCAGGGATGGGTAGGGGTGCATCAAGGCTCAGCCTTGTCAGGCTACTTTTGTCAGGTTACTTTTAAAGGGTTGTGAAAATTCCTGATAACCTAAAATATGTACAAGATGTTGCACATAAAATGAATTTGTCTTTAAAGGGATTTAGAAATGGTGACAGCACATTCCTGTGTTTTGTTATGCCTTTAGCCTAAGTTGTTGTGTTTCAATAATTTACTTTCTCAGTGTGCTAGTCGCTTAGAAGGCAAGTGAAATGAGCAGGGATCCTGATCTAGCAGAGTATTCATAGGATTGTGTGTCACTGTGTGCACCCAGCATCCAACTTAAACAATGGGTGTAAGCAATTGAGGCATTTTAGAAGCTGTAACTGAGTATTTTGGATATGGGCCATAGTGATTGACTCTTGATTTTTTGAAAGCTTAAAAAAGCCTTGGAAGACCTTCAGGAAGCACTAGCAGAAAAAGAGGAGTTGGCACAAAGATGTCAAGAGCTGGATTTGCAGGTAAGAAACAGTCTGTTGTTTATTTCTTTAAAATGTGGTGGTGCTGCTATTAAGATGCAGAAATTTTGAACGGCAGAGTCCATTTTGGATTGTTAAAATTTTTGTGAGAATTTGTAGCTCCTTGTGGTAGAAAAGCCATTATTCTGTGCTCCAAAATGCAATTACTGGAAAGAGTTTTATGATGGAAGTGTAAGCTGAGGTCCTGTGCCAGCTTATCTCAAAGGTTCTTTGTTTTAGCTTAATGTTTACCCTTAGCAGCAGGTAGTGTTAAACCAACCTTATCATGGTTTTTAAAATTGCCCTTTTCATTCTTAGTCCTCTAGTCTTTTGTACTGAGTCCAAAAAATCCAGTTCATGTCATAAACAGTAATTAGATTTAATAATAGGAAAATTATGCTGTTTCAATAGGAGTTGATGAATGACAAAAATTTGTAATTTATTTAAAACTTGCTAACTTTTTCTCATACACAATTGCAACATGGAGGAGATTTCAGGATAAAAATAATGAAAACTAATAGATCCTTGCTGGCATTTTCAAACAACACTAATAATAGGCCTACTTTTGTAGTTAATGGATATAGCAGTTAATCAAGTCACTCTTGAGAGAAAGGAGAGAGGATTTCATGACAATAAAGAGAAATTTGCATTTCAATCAACACTTTAAAGAAAAAAAATTTGCTTACTAGCCCCTCTCTTATAATCTGGGAATAGAAAGAGTTTTATCTGGGAAGGCAATTTATGTCAGATTTGGCTCTGCACAAAGAGAACATTTGGGTGGCATCTTCTTGTACAAGCCAGAGGGCTGTACTGGCTCTGTGAGCCTCTGGAAATGAACACCCACAAAAGCAGAGGCCAGTTTTACATTTCTTACTGACAATGACAACTGAAAAAGCAGAATACTTGTGTCTAAAGCAGCTCAGAGCTATTTGCCATGCCCAGGAAGCTATAATTGAATTGATATTTAATTTCCCTTTTTTTTTCTTGAGGCAGTAGTAAGGCTTCCTAGTGAAAGCAGAGATCTAAAAATGCTTGCGAGAAGAATCTCCAGAAGTCACAGGTGTTTCCCTGTTTTCCCTGGATTTTCTTCCAGAATTCTCTGTTAATTAATCCTAGGTGATGCAGAGCCAGTTGGTCATAACATGGCATGGGACAGGTGAAAGGTGTTCAAGGGAAAGGTACTGCTGAGTATAAACAGATGAGTTAATGACACCACAGCTCTGTCATACTGTGATGTGTCTTTAAAACCTCTCTTTATAACTTCTGCTGACTGACACCACTTCTGATGCATTGAAATAATAAAAAAGAAGAGAAGGCTACCAGAAAGCAACTGAGAAAAGATGTAAAACTTGCGCTGAGTTGTGTTATAGTTTGATTTTTAGGGTTTTTTTAAAGTCTGAGATGAGTAATGTTTCAGGATTATTCTCAAAGTCTGAGTGTTGTGCATGCTTAGGGAGTGGCTGACCCTTGAACAGGAGGCTGAGCAAGGCTCAGGTGTGCTCTCTACTCACAGTGTTCATGCCAACAGTAAATTTGGTACATAAAAAGGAGTGGACCTAGAAAACCAGCACTAATGAAGTGGCAGGTTAATTACTGTTTGACATTTACATCTGTTTGTCTGATGGATTTTTAAGTTATGATCACAAACAAATTGTTTCTTAATACTGCATACTGTAGATTATATCTGTTTAATAATGTCATCATTATATGTTTTATTTTATTAATTTATTTGAAGCCGTAATATTGACTTGACACTTCTCATTTAAACTAATTCTTAATAAATTCACTTGTAAGGTCTCAGTCTTCCTTGATATTTTCCAAGAGTGTAAGAAAGGTAGGTTTACTTTATAATTCAGGAAAACATAACCCAAAAAGCATATTGTCCCTGTTTCAATGCAGTCAACTAACACATGCTGCGTGCTCCTATGTTCGACAGGACGTTAAAATTAACACAGCAGCTTACACTAGACCAACTTTAAAGGTTCTATCCTCTGAATCCTTCTGGCTGTGAAGCTGGCTGCTGTCAGTGAAGTGCTGTAGCCCCTGTGCTTAGCTGTGACACCGGGTAGCCGTGTGTGTGCTGCCAGGGTTGCATGCTCCCCGCGAGGCTGGCCGGGCTGTCCGTGCGTGTGCGCTTCGGCCGACTCCGCTTCCCGCAGCCGTTCCCGCTGAGCCCGGGCTGCTGCCCGTGCCCTGCTGCTTCTGGATGTCAGTACAGGCAAGATGGACACTTCCTGCAGCAGCACTCAGTTTTTGTACGGCGTCCATGGTGGTTTTTAATGGAAGCAGCAGTTTCTCTCCATATCACTTTGTCTGCCTTTTTACCGTTTCAGTTACAGAAATTTGTCTTTTTATTTAGAGAGACTTTTCTTTTAGTGCTTCATAACTGTCATACACTAAAACATCTGTATACTCAAGTGTGCTCTGTAAACTACATTCTAAAACTTCTAAATGCTCAGCTTTTTTCATAAACTAATTTGGTGATGTATTGCTGTCTTGCTTCACTTCTTTGGACAGGTCTTACAGTGTTCATGCTGTTCTATCTGTGCTAGGTGGCTGCCCTCCAGGATGAGAAAAACAGCTTGATGTCAGAAAATGAGATTATGAATGACAGACTAGAGCAATTAGATGACTCTTTTGATGATCCAAATACTGTGGTTGCAAAAAAGTATTTTAGTGCACAGCTGCAGGTGGAACAATTGCAAGAAGAAAACTTCAGGTATGAAATTATTTCCCCCAAAAATCTCTCGCTTGTCTAATATACTCTGAAAATTTCTGCTGTTCTTTGGGGCTTTTCCAGCTCAATTTCTTTTGCATTACAAGCTGTCTAGTGCTGTATAAGCATCTTATAGACAGTCCTTACATTTAAAAAGAAAAATAATGTTACTTGTAAAAAGTATCAGTTTGTAATTGGCATAGCCCTCTAATGCTTCCAAAAAGGTGATGGAAGGCAGAAAAATGAGTGCTGATTGTGTGTCAACAAATCAAACCCCAAACCCCCAACACCACCATGTCTCTCTACTGAACTGATTTCTTTCATGTATTAGTCTCTCTCTGTGATCTACATTAGGAAACAAAATCACTTTTCATGGGATTCCTTGATACTGATGTGATAAATTTGCAGTGTGCAATGCTTTATGATTTAACAGGTACTTAAATCATAATTTAAGCTAAATCAAAAATTTCCATGTTTATTGTAACATTTTCCCAGCTACTTAAATCAGTAGTTTTATCTTATTTCTTTTTAGTAATTCTAGTGCTAATTAGAACTAATTGTGCAACAATGATGAGTTCCTAACAAAGGTACTGGTTTTGATCTGGTAGGCTTGAAGCTGCAAAAGATGATTATCGTGTCCATTGTGAAGATCTAGAAAAGCAATTAATTGAGCTGCAGCATAGAAACAATGAACTGACCTCTCTGGCAGAAGAATCAAGAGCCTTGAAAGATGAAAATGACATTCTTAGGTATGTAGCAGGGAAAGCTCCACACACACACATTAGCATTTAATGGCTAAATCCAAGGATTTGTATTTAACAGGATTTTTTTGAGGTGTTACTTCTGCAGACCTTGTCTGAACGAGCTCTTTGGCAGAGGTGAAGTGCAGGCTGTCAGGGAAAGGATCCATTGTTTTACAAGAATAACACATGGAATTTATCTGTGAGGCAGAATTAATGACTACAGAACTTAAGCTTCTTCATGTGGGACAGAAAGTGGAAGTTCTCATACATAAAGCATATATACAGCTAGAATTTTAACCTAACTTTTGGTGTCAGCATTCTAGGCCAGACTTAGGTTAGTGAGATCATTAACAAAATGAAGATGAAACACACCATAACCTTAGTGAGAATTTAGTGTAACATTCCAGCTTGTGTAAACTGTTCTAAATACCAGACCACCCAAGAAATATCCAAAATAAATTGTACTGTGAAAGCAGATCTGCTATTCATAAAATAATATGAATAAAACCTGGAAAGAAAAGTGGTTTCAGGTGTTTAACTTAGTGGTTCTTAAATAACATCTGAAACAAATCCTAGCTATAGATTTTTCCCATTATTTTCTTGTACCAGCTTCTGGTGAGATACGAATGCAGATAATAAACACAGATATTAAAATTAATTTTAAAATTATGGTCCCAATGTTTTCTTACCTTGTAGATTTTTTTAAATGATGAGCTGACAGTTTTTGATCATGTCTGCCAGTGATCATTTTCATAGAGCAGTTGTGTTCTGTCTAATCCCCCAGGTACCAGTATTTTGAGGTGACTGTCTAGGACAGGATGTTGTGGTGCCACAGAATTCCTCAGGGATTATTTGACCCACTAACCCTTGCTCATATTTCTGGCATGTGCCTGTCAGTCTCCCTTGAAGGCTGGCTGATTTCAGTTTTTATAAGCAAGTTTGTGTCGATTATACATTTAAAAATAAAGCGGTGAAATGTAACTGCCGCTAAGCGTGTCACATCTCTCTCTGAAAACAGTGTGTCAGCGGAGTCTGAGGTTTGTAGTCTTTCCTTCTGATTGCTGTTTATACCTCAAGGGCTACTGCAGACAAAGCAAGCAAGCTGGAGTCCACGGTGGAAGTGTATCGGAAGAAGCTGCAGGACCTGAACGATTTCCGCAGGCAGGTCAAGTCCCTGCAGGAGACCAACATGATGTACATGCACAACACTGTCAGTCTGGAGGAGGAGCTCAAGAAAGCCAATGCAGCACGAGCCCAGCTGGAAACCTACAAAAGACAGGTAGTGCTGCCCGTGTGTTTGAAAGGTTCATTTTCCTCCAGGACCTTAACAGCCCCACATTGTCCTTTTAGAATTTGAGTTGTGAAAACTTTTTACCCTGCCATTCCCTTGTGGGTTTTTCCCTGTTTGTTAAACTTGCAAATTTAACTTTAGTTGCCCTCTCAACTGATGTGAGAGTCCATAGTCTGCAGGCTTTTCTTCTTTACTCTGAATGAGGTAAATTTGGTGCCTGGGAGAGGTTGTTCAGCTGTTACTGAGATAATTTTTGTGGAATCATAGAATGGTTTATCTTGGAAGGGGATCTTGGAGATGATCTCATTCCACTGCCATGGGCAGGGACACCTTCCACTATCCCAGATTGCTCCAAGCCCCATCCAGCCTGAGCCTGAGCACTTCCAGGGATGGAACACCCACAAATTCCCTTGGCAATCTGTGCCAGGGCCTCATCACCCTCACAGTAAAGAATTTTTCCTAATACCTGATCTAAACCTGATCTCCTTCAATTTGAACCCATTCCCCTTGTCCTGTCACTACATTCTTATATTCTCATATTCATACTATTCTTCATGAAAATTAGAACTTTTAATTTCTGTAGGAATTAGGAAAGAGTTAAATAAAAAAAACCCACACAAAAACAGCAAACCAAAAATCAGTATAACTCTCCCAAAACACACAGACCCCCATCCCATCTCCACTTCCCTAAGCTTCAGGAACCAACTGTTTTCTTTTGGCTAAAATGGGCAGGAGGGACCATTTTAAAGTAGCATCTTGGAACATTCCTGTGCTAAATAATGCTTTTATGAAAAGGTCCAGGAGCTTCATAACAAACTGTCTGAAGAATCCAAAAGAGCTGATAAGCTGGCATTTGAAATGAAGCGACTCGAAGAAAAATATGAAACTTTAATGAAAGAAAAAGAGGTAAGTCCCTTCATGAGTTTATTTGAGTACCTTAATCTCTGTCAGATCCTCTGCTTGAGGAGAACCTTCCTGGAAGTAGTGCCACCATAAAAATGAAGTTTAGTGCCCTGTGTGTGCGCATTCACATAGAAAAGATAATACAGAATCATCAAATCATGAAGGTTGGAAAAGATCTCCAAGATCATCAAGATCAACCTAAACTGTGCATGTGTCATTATTACTTCTGATTAATGTTATTTGGTCTTAAAAGTGATACAGCCTGACCTAATTCCACCTCAAATGTGTCTTAGAGACTGATAGTGCAGTGTGATGCATTAAGAGAGACCAACGAGGAGCTGCGGTGTGCACAGATGCAGCAGGACCACCTGAGTCAAACAGGTACTGCTTTATCTTCTGAGACCTTTCTTTGGATTAGAGCTTTCTGCAAGTGTCCTAAATCAAACCCCTTATGTGATTTCAGGTGAATCTCGTTTTAAAAGCCATGAGAATCTTGCTGCTGAAATTCTGCCGGTGGAATATAGGTGAGACCCAAAGGTTTAAGTAGTTTGGCATGTTCATAGGTGAAATGCCTCTGTGAAAGTTCAGTATTTTCATCAGTGTGATTCTTTTTCCCACTCCTTGCTTTGCCCCCATATAGGTGTTAATAATTATTTCCCCCATACTAAAATTACTTTATTTTTTTTCTTAAAACCATATCAGGTTGCTATACATAAATCTAGGTTTGGAGTGACAATATAAAAATCTGCTTATATCTCTTAAAGTTTTCAAACATTTTAAGTTACCTTTTAATAACACATTGCATTGTTACCCCAATTACACCATTAAGTGCAACCTGCTTGGCTGACTTTAAGGTTGGGGGAGTGAACAGGGCTATTACTTTCTCCTCTTAGTCACCTTCTTAATTAACAGTGACTTTTTCTGTTGTTTTTGATCCAGAGAAATGTTTATTCGGCTGCAGCATGAGAATAAGATGCTCCTGCTGAAACAGGAAGGATCAGAAAATGAACGGATTGCAGAGCTCCAGGAACAGCTGGAGCAGAAGCACCGGGCAGTGAACGAGCTGGAAACTGAGAAAAGGTGATGAGTGAAACTGCATCTTAAAATACAGCAAAAAGTGATCTCTGGAGTTTCAGTGCCTTGCATCTGTAGTGTAGGAACCTTTTCTTTCACCAGTGTAATCATAAAGGAAGGATTGTGAACAAAGGAAGAAGGAAAGTGGTTTAAATATGATAGATCTGTGTGTACTGTACCCTGAAGAAAGCGTTGCTTACAGGACACTCTTCTTCACTCTGAATGATTCTTGGGAGACCAAGAACGGATGTGAACTCTTATTTCTAGAACTTCAGACTGTTAGACCATGAATTTTCTATCAGTGAATGCTAAAACAGAATAGGAAAATTTTGATAGTTACATTTTCTCAAAACTTGAAATGACTGTAGGAATTTCATTGTCAAGTGTTCAGGAAAGGTCCATGTGTTTGTTTCAGCAGTTCAGTCAAACTAAAAGCATTTGAAATCAGTTTATTTGTGGCTTAAGAATGGGTACTGCTGGATTCACCCTCTGAAAAACCAATGAAACAGAAAAATCTGTCTGTGAACTATTTAGATGGGCAATAACGGTATTTTCCTCCTAAAAGGCTCAATGAAGAGCGTATTGGAGGATTACAGCAGCAGATTGAAGATCTGCAAAAGACTTTACAGGAGCAGGGATCCAAAAATGAAGGAGTAAGTGAAACATTTTACCTGTTTTGTTTAAAGTCTTCCAGTGTAGCATCAAGTCCTTTGTTTAGACGTGCATCTTATTTTTCAGTGTATCTGAGAAGTACTTGCATATCAACTGCAATTCAGTTGAAAAGCTCATGTTTTATGTGATTCCTTCTATGGAACTGCAACCCTTCTACTTTACTTTAAAAGTCCCTGGTTTTATCATTCAATGGATTTTGGTTTATTTAGTTGTACTAAGTATTCTTGGCTGATTTGTAAGAGCATTTGAATGTTGCATGTTATGAAATACTGAAATACAACTGAATTTTAACTCTCTCCTTTCACAGTCCAGCAACCTGAAGCAGAAACTGGCAGCACACATGTAAGTAAGGCACATGCATCCACAATTGCTTATTTATACTAAATAGAGCACAGAGACTGCTTAAATCTTGGTAGGAATGTCTTGTTTTTCTAAGCCACTGATTTGAGAATTATGCATAAAGTTAAATATTGGTGTTGTAGTTTTGTTTACTGTGACCATGATGATCTTGTAGTACCAGGACCACTTCACTGTCACTTCATCACCACCAGCATTTTAACTGTTCTATTCTACAACACACTGCTAAAACCATCACTCAAAGTGTATTCCACTCTTCTGAAATATTCCCAGTCCTTTCAGCAGGTGTTGTTCTTGCTAAGATGATGCTGGAGGGGCTTAATTGTTAATTTTCCTGGTTTTAACTAAAGGAGGAACAATTCAGCAGTCACAACTTTTATGACAGTAGTATTTCTATTCAAACCCTGAAGAATTGCTAGAGCTTAAAATAGTTATTTGAATACTTCTGTCATGAAGTTTAAGCTTCCAGCTGTTTAACCTGGAATTACTTGTGAGCTTAATCCTTAGCCCAACTTTTCATTCACAGGGAGAAGTTGAATGAGGTTCATGATGAGTTACAGAAGAAAGAGGCTGATCTTGCAGAGCTCCAGCCTGATGACAGTCAGAACCGTGAGTTGTTTTGTGGGGTTTTTTTTTGGTATTTTTTTATGTTAAGCTTCTTCTGAAATGATTCTCATATCCACTGGACTATGGGATACTTGTCTGGATGAGCCTTTCTGCTGCAGCTTGGCTTTAAATGTGAACTGGGGGTTGTGGAGGGGTTTTGTGTGTGGTGGTGGGAGGGAGAGGATCCTGGGGGCAATGAGGTTTGTTGAACAGTGCTCTGCAAAATAGGATTTCAGGGTCAGGTGGGACAGCTAAAACAAAAATAAGAATTAAACCTTCTAAACTTAAACTTCTAGGTTCTACATCATTCTCTGTTTGAGGGATGGTGAAATCATCAGAAGCCCTGAAAGTACAATGTCTGTTTTTATTTTGCATGTCTTCGTTGATAATTTCTGTAAACAGCCCAGAAGATTGGAGAGCTAGAAGCAGCTTTACGAAAAAAAGATGAGGATATGAAAGCAATGGAAGAAAGATACAAAATGTACCTTGAAAAAGCAAGAAATGTGAGTGGCATGTTTCTGAACATATGCCTTCCTCCCTCATAAATTTTTAAACAGCTTGAGTGTGCTGCATCCCCACCTCCCAATTAAAAGCAGTAGCAGTTGCATTTTTAGTCAGATTGTTTAAGTGCAATCAGTTAAGTCTGAGAGAATAAATAGAGTTTGAGCTGAGCCTGAGGTGCAGTAAGGATTCCTTTGTACCCTTTGCTCTCTGTTGTACAGTCTAACAGCCTGACCAGTGCCCAGCCTGTTCTCACATTCCTCCTTTGAGCAGATGAGATGCAGAACTGTTGAGAATCCAACTGACTTGTAATGCTTTTGTTTTGCCTTGTCCAGGTGATAAAAACCTTAGACCCTAAGCTAAATCCAGCATCAGCAGAAATTATGTTGCTTAGAAAACAGATACTGGAAAAAGAAAAAAGAATTGAAGCACTAGAGGTAAAATTTTACATATATTTGATAATAACTTCTAATATACTCTGTTTCTGATAGTAGGCATTCATTATATTGTTTCCTGGTGATTCAGTAAAATCTGCTTGGCTGAAATTCTGAGAGGATTGTTGACTGTAATCCAAATATAAAAAAAAAGGGGGGAAATGCATTGAGTTTCACAGCAATATTGATGGGACTAGTTGGGATAGTTGCCTGAGCAAATACAGAACTCCTCAGCATGATCCAGTAGGCTGATAGGTCTGACTCTATAGATGCTGTGGCCTCACATTTCTTTTATGTAATGAGTAGTAGGGAAATATATAACAGCAATTAGTCAGTCACTGGAGGTACTTATTTTCAGGTGAAAAATTACTAAATTATGTATAGATTTTCTGATACACAGCAGATCTCCTGTGCATTTCCCCACACAAACCCTCAGAATACATTTCCAAGTTTCATTTGTGTTTCTAACCACAACTTGTGTAGTTTAGCCTCTTGTTAAAGCAGGCTGATATTTATCTCTGTTTTTTATGAAAGTATCTTTGTTTATACTTCTAGGCTTTGTAGTTATTTTGTTTATTGAAGCATTTCTGCAGCCTGTGCTTATTTCACTCAGTGGACTACAGCAAGTTTATGCAGGTAAAATTTGTATTTTAACTGAGCTTTATTTCCTTGCAGAATGAATACAAGATGGCCAAGCTACGTGACTATGAGGAAAAGCTGATTGTAACTGCATGGTACAACAAGGTGGGGCTAAAACTCACTTATTGAACCATCTTTTGCTCCATGCACCAGTTAAATCTTAGTTATTCTTAGATATACAGCGGGAAAAATTCTGTGTGCATGCTAAGAAAGCGTGAGCAGTATGGGTGATTTTTTTTTCCTTCTGTTTTTGCTGCTGTTGAAGTTGTTGTTGAACTCTTGCAGAGCCTGAGTCTGCAAAAGCTGGGCATGGAATCCAGGCTGCTGGGCAGCAGTGGCAGCTGCGGGGCCGGGCCTGGCCGCTCCTTCCTGGCACAGCAGCGCCACGTCACCAACACCAGGAGGAACCTCACTGTTAAAGTACCAGGTGCAACAGCCGATTAAACACGAGGACATGAGGAAAACTCACATGCTAAAAGTGTCCTTAAATGTTTTCTACCCTTCCACTTTACCTGCTTGATGAAAGAGGAGGTTAGAATGGTGGGCAGCTGCGAATTACAGCATCAGAACCTGGCAGGAAGGGATGAAGGTGATCAGCCAGAAGGTAGCACGTAGTTTTACCAAGTAGATTTAATAACTGCAGCATGTACAAGCACAAATTAAAAGATTTCTATTTGCCTTCAGATTATATTGTAAATATGAAATTTGGCACTCTATATTTAAAACTTTATTTAAGTGGGTTTGGGGTAGGAGGTTGACTTTTATAATGGGAAGATATTATGCAAAGGTGTACTTCAGGAAACTGGCAATATTGGGCATTTTTGCTGGGCTCTTCTGAAAATAAATCTAAAAAATTGGTAGCGTCTTTTAAAAAAAGACTTTTTTAGAATAAAAAATAAAATTTTAAAAGCAGGAAAGTACTTGCACGTAAAGAAGAAGAAAATAAAGGTGTGGTACCAGTTGTTATGTAACAGAAGACAGGATTTGTTTTGTGAGAAGCAGAATTTCTCAGTTTATTAAAAAAAAAAAAAAGTAAAGCTTAAGTTGGTGCATATATACACTGAGGAAAGCCTGTCTTTATGATGTTGAATTCACTTAAGCCAAAAAAGCTTGTCTTTTCCTGGGTAAGAAAAAAGCTATTACACTAACTCAGAAGTCTGGGCTATATTTTCAGAGTCTGGCATATTGGTATACTGCATTTATTTGCAGAAAGGGGATTTAGGTGGGAAGGAACCCCATTTATTTCAACTTATTTATATAACCCTGTGCATGGAAATTGTATTTCCTCTTTTTAAAATGTAGTTTCACTCTGTTATTCTGAACTAACTGTGCTAGGCAGAGGAATGAGAGATGGCTTTGGCAGTTACTGGCAGCAGAGATTGTTTGTTGGCAGGGAGAAAAGTGCATAAACTGTAATAGTTTGATAGAAGATAAAATAGGGGCTGATGTCTGAAATCTGTGTGCAGGAAGTTGCTGTCTTTCACAAAACTTGTGACTTTATTTCCCAAATGTCTAACTCTTGTTTTGAATTGTATTTTTAGGAAACCTGTTAATGTCTGTTCTTTGCAAATGGTCTAGAAAAAGTTCATTATATCCATAGTTAAATAAAATTGCAACAGCCCCTAAAATGAAATGAATACACCTAAATTAAGTATTTGAGGGTACTGTACCAGACCACCATCTAATATAAAATTCAGCTTCCTGTGAGAGTAAAAACACACCTGTCTCATCATTAAGGCCATCTTTGATTTGAGAACAGAGTGCAGCTTTACAGAATTTTTAGGTCTTCAGTTATAACATTTGGATAGTGTGTCATTTTGCCTGCCCCTCACTATAGCTTGTCTTTTGATTTCTTCCCTCCCCAACATCTTAAATTTTTAATTGGACATTGCATGTAATGCCAGAGAAAAGGCAAGCATTCATTTTTGATACTTAGGGTTGCTTCTTAGTTGTGGTGGTGGTTTTACAGTGCTGTATGTATGAGTAGGCATTCAGCAGATTTCCTCCTTCAAAAGGCATTGTTTAAAAGCCAGTGTCATGCTGAGTGTGGCATAAGCCAGGCAAGTGGCTGTTGGAGAGTTGTCTGTGGTGGTGTTCTTCAGGACTTTGTGCTTCTTTGGACTACCTCGTGGGTTTTGAGGTCTTTTATTGTTGCAGTGGTGTTAGTGCAGTTGGTGTTTTTAAGGTACAGTTGCATATTTAATCTGCCAGTGCTGTGGGTGGGAGGGAGGTGGTGGTGAGCAGTGGAGCAGGAGATTGTCTTTGCAAGATGCTTCCATTTCCTCAAGTCTGGTATTTGGTGTGTTCTAGTGAAACGTGGAGCTGTCTCTGATGGTGTTGAGTGGGTCTCTTAACCCTTGTTCTTTGCAGCATGGAAACTTTCATGGATGTCCTTCAAATACTCCTGTAGTTGGTAGGTTTGGTTTGTTGTACTTCTCCCAGTAGTGGAGCTGTGTCAGTAGTCTGTCAGGTGCTGAATAGTGGCAAACTTGGAGCAAATGTCTTTGACTTACACTTCTCAAAACTGCAGACCCTAGGACCAAAAATAACCAAGAACCTCCCTGTCATTTAATTGGAAGTTTGTCTTCTGACTAGTGATGGAAGAATTCAAGTCCTGAACTACAGGCAGGGATCAGCCTTTTTTAGGGCACAGTTAGCCCCAGTAATCATGTCGGGGTTGCCAAAATGAATCTGGTCTTCAGGTATTGGACAAAATGTTGCTTATCTGGGACTTTTCCAAACTGTTAAGAGTGAAGCTGTGAATATCACTCAAGGGTTTCTTTGGGACTGAGAACCTGTTTAAAAGCAGCTGTTCTACGACTGGTTAAAGCTGGGTTCTGTCCTGTGAATGAGGAACTGTTGTGTGGAAATAAATACTGGATTATAAGCCATGGTGTTGTATTCACTTCAGCTCTGCCTGTGCAGAAGAACCATTAGATCAAGATCATTTTAATGTTTGTTTCACTCATGTCAAACCAAAAAGCTGCTAAAAGCATTGCTGTGTTACAGCTGAGCTGTGTCCAACACATGTTCTCTAAATCCAAGTCCTCTGATGCACCTCTGCTGGGGCAGGAGGAACAGGGGGGCCCCTTGGCTCTCCTGAAAGGTGAATTTGTACCATCCCATCAGCACAGTTCAGAGCAGACTCAAATATGGGGTGAAACCACTGAATACTGCTGAAGTTAAACAGCATTATTAGGAATTTAGCCAGTTTCCAGTAAAACGGGTAATGTAGATCCAAAGAAACAAAAAATATGTTATGAATGACATACATTTGCTAATTATTTTTATATAAGATTAATTACTATGGAAGTGTTTTATAGCAATAATACAAAATATGGACTGGTAGGTTCTTTTATTCAAGATGGGTCAGGCAGCAGTTTTGAGAAGATTCTTTTGCAACAACCTTATTATATAGTGGATTGAGAAACATTCACTGAAAATAAAATTTCACCTGTTTTTTGTTCATTAAAACATATATATGGGTATTCTATTTTCTATGATGTACACTTACTTGGAAATAAGTAATATAAGCAATACTAATGTTCTATTTAGGTAGCCATAAATAGTTTAGAAATTAGAAAATGAAAACAATTGTTTCAGACTTGGCAATGTCTAATACAAAAATTTTCTTACTTGTTTCTTTTTCCCTTTCCCCTAAAGCTGGAGTTAAGGTTTTCAGTGTACTGGTGTCTACATCTTCTGTTTAAAACAAATGTAAACACTGTGTTGCATAGAGCTGGAAAAATTGCACTAATTTTTAAAATTTTGGTTTTATTTTTTTCTTTGGGAAAAATTCTTTTATATTCACATAAAGATTTTTAAAATGAATTCTTTGGTGTCTTTATTCCAAACCATGTATGTAATGGTCCCTAGGTGATATTTCTGGGCAATGCACCTGGTTCTACATGTTGGTACATCTAAAATATCCTGTTTTAGGATAGACAGGGACAGAGACACAGGGCATGGCCAAAAGCCCACAGCCTGTTCTGGACATGGCCTTGGGGTGGTCTTCACCTGGCAGAATACTTGACAACAAAACCGCTTTGATAACCATTTATTAATGTATGAGACAGGTGTTAGAGAGTGACTGTTTTTTAGAGAAGTACATGTTAAGGAAATGTCAGATTTATATTTGTGTTAATGTTATCAAACAAAGGCTGCTATTGCTCTCCCACTGTATCCAGCCACAGCTTCTACAGTGCAGGCTCTAGTGTCCCTCATTTTGCCAAGGTGAACAATGACCATCCATCATAAAATTAGGAAAGCCCCAAGACCCTGATTAATTTACAGTGCCACTGGGCAAGCCTAATAATGTCCTAGTAGCTCCCAGGGTGATCCCAGGATCACATTATCATGGGATACAGAGTGCAAGGTCTACTTGTAAAAGAAAAGGTTTTGCAATTGCCTTGAAAGAACTAAACCACCCAGCCTCTCCATGGAGCTGCCAAGGGCTTTTCTTCAGCACCCCTGACAAAGGAATTTCCATGTGAGGACAGTGGCCAAGGCTTCCCTACCGAGGCACAGCACAGATCTTGTAGGGCTTTGGGGCCATTGCAATGCCTATCATGGGCTCGAGGCTGAGCTTGGTGTCAGGGGGTGCCTGGAAGGTGAATTTCTGGAGCAGGGAGGTGAAGAAGAGGAAGAGCTCAGAACGGGCCAGCAGCTCGCCCAGGCAGGAACGCTTCCCTGTGGAGACAATGACCCACAGCATCCTCAGACTGTGCTTGTGCTGCTGAAAATGCTTCTGCCTGCCCTTAGGACTGTGCTCCAGCTGTGTTATCCCATTCCTGGGTGAGTTTTTCAACCCAAACCAAGATTCCCAATAATGACTTTGACATTACAGCATGGTCTGCCTCCCAAATTGCATGATTTGGTGAGGACAATTCACCCACACGCATGACCTGGATGTGCCCATGCCGGGAGAGCTCAGCAAAAAGAGCTGCCAGAGGAGATGTGTGCTGCTGGTGTGAGAAGCAGGTGCTAAAAGCAACTTTTCCAGGGAAGCTGCTGTCTGGGGAACCCTGTGGTAGCAACAGTCAGGCCCCTGGTGAGCTGAGCCCTGTGGGAGCAGGAGCACAGAGTGATGGCCTCAGTGAAGCTGCTCCTAAGGTCTCTGGAATGTACAGTAATTTCGCGACTCTACGGCGCACCGGATTGTAAGGCGCACCTCCAGGAGTCGGCAAATTTCCGAAATTTGTCCATATATAAGGCGCACCGAAGTATAAGGCGCACATTTTTTTTTTTTTTTCAGCGAGGATCCACATGCAACAAAGTAATGAATTAGTAACAATCGCGCCAGCTGTGCTGTCTCGGGTTACAATATAGGATATGATCAAAAAATCTATTCTGTCACCATCTGTTGTGACCAGGTGGGGCAGTGATCCTGATCTCCGTGGGAGATACTCTGCTAATGGGCCATCCATTGAAACCAGGCGGGGCATTGTTCTTTCTCTTTGCACCCCTCATCCTTCTTCCAGGGAGTTATCTTCTGCTAATGGCCATTGATTCCCACTGTGTGACTGATAAAATTACTTTATCCCACTGAGCGTTGCTCCAGAAAGAGGGGACAGCCAAGCCTTTCTTACCTAGATAAAAACTGAAATGTACACTACCCCACCTGGTCACAACAGATGGTGATAGAATAGATACATTGATCATATCCTGTATTATAACCCAAGACACTTTGTCAGTGTTTGGGGCTTGTTTCGGCTGCGGTTCAGCTTGCAGATCGCACTTCCAGGTTGGCAAATTTCCGAACTTTGTCCGTGTATAAAGCACTCCGGACTATAAGCCGCACTTCCAGGGTCGGGCCAAAATTTTAGTCAAAAGGGTGCACATTATAGTTGCGAAATTACTGTACATGCTTTTTTGATCATCCTCACTTCTCTTCTGTGCATGTGAAAAGAGACAGGGCTCCAAGTGTGGTCGTGGTGCTTTGGGGAGGCCATGGGAGCATTTTGAGCAGCACCTCTCAGGGTGCATCTGCTCTTTCCATTGCTATTTTCCTCTCTCTCTCCACCCTGCAGTTGGAAACCCAAGCCCACATGTGCACATAATTCAGCAAATCTTACCCATAGAAAATGGTATAAAATTCTCGTTTTTCCAGAACTTCCCATCCTTCAAAAAATGCTCGGGGTTAAAATGCTCAGGGGTTTTCCATTCATTCTTGTCAAACATCAGAGAGGTTAAATTAGTTGTTAAAATAGTGCCCTAATAAGAAAAAAGAAAAACAAATCACACTTGCTTTAGCACTGACAACATGAGGGGCAGTTTTATCTTCCACGAAGAACATGGAGAGGAGAGAGGAAGAAGAGGGATGAAGAACATCCTTAGTCAAATTCTACTGAAATTATTTGTGCAACACCCCACTGCAGGCCCAGATTTTCTACTTCTTATCTGTTTGGACGTGCAGTTACATAACTCCATTTTTCCCTCATCAGCATCATTTTTATCTGTTGTAATCTTGGGCCAAAGTCCCTGTAAGATCTGGGATCTGTGCCTCAAAGGCATGTGTGGGGGTGTGGCACCATTCAGGGTGCTGGAGAACATTGGATGGCAAAATTCCAGGTTCAGCAGGAGTGAACTCTGGACAGGGCAGGGACTGCACAGGAGGGACCTGGTGTGGCAGAGTGGCTGAGGAGCTGGGAGTGTTCCTGAGACCCAGCACTCCAGAATTTACCTTTGGGATGAAGTAACCATCCACATAGGCATCCTCTGTTGCCATTCTCGGCACATTGAAAGGGATGACGTTGCCTCTCCTCTGCACTTCGTGGATGACAGCATTGGTGTAGTGCAGGTTGTTCCTGTCCTCCAGGGCTGGTGGCCGTGCCCGGCCAATAACTGCATCAATCTCAGCTTGCACCCGGGCTGGGGGAAAGAGCAGGAATGAGCCCAGGGAAAAAACCCTTGGACCAGTACAAGGTTGTTACTGTGAGGGTCTACCAAGAGACCTGGGCCATTGTTTACACCTCTTATATGAGTGTGGGGACATTCCAGACTGGCCTCTCACACAGTTGTGAGGGATAAAAGCCAGGGAAAACCAACTTCTTGTGAACTGTACCTTGAATTTCTGGATGCGTGGCCATAAACAGCAAAGCCCAGCGGAGGGTTGAGGACGTGGTCTCAGTCCCAGCAAACACCAGGTCCAGTGTGCAGGCAATGAGGTGTTCCTCGCGGAAGGTGTCACTGTCATGGTCCTTCATGAGAAGGTGTGTTAGTGTCACAGGAGCAGTGAGGGTGTCCTGGCACCAGACTTGGTCCAGAACACCCTCAGGATTTTGCCAGAAGCTGCTGCCATCCCTGCATCCCCATCCTCCTTATGGGATAAACCTGCTGTATGTCCTGAGCTCATAAAATGCCACAAAGGCAGCTCAGATGGAGAATCTGAGCTCATTTCTCATCCCTTCTGATTTCTGAGCCCCACTCCAGGAGGGTTTTCTCGCCATTGCTGACCTTGGAGATCTCCAGCAGGTAGCTGTCAATGTAGTCCCGGCTCTCTGAAGGGTTCCAGTCCTCCTTGTGTTTGTTGATCTGCTCTTGCATAAATTTTTTCAATAACCTCCAGTTTTTAAAAATGGTATGGTGGGCTCCAGGTACGTACTTCATTATAGATGGGAAGTTGTTGTAGAGCTTTGAACACAAAAGGAGAAATACAAATTGAGTAAAGGACTTTAAATACAGTAATTTCAGGAGTATAAGTTGCACTGGACTATAAGGCACACATTTTTTTTTGCAGAGAGGATCCGCACGCAACTTTCCCAAAGTAACAAATTTGTAACGGAATCATGCGATTGCGGGGTTTACTGGCAGGTGCTCAATTTGCAAACATTTGTCACAGATTGCTGTAGCCTTTAAACGCAGCCCCAGGCGCCCTCCCCCGTGCGCAGGCTCTGGCACTCCCACCCACCCCCCAGTGCTGGCTGGCGCGGCTGGCTTGGGGCTGCCACCGCCCAGCCGCGGCTCACACTTCTGGGTTGGCTGGGGGTGGCCGCGGCTCGTGGCTTGGGGCTCCTACGGCCGCCCGATCCTGCCCTCCCCGTGTGGTGGCTGCCAGCCATTGCTGCCTGCTCCTGTCCCCACCTCGCGGCTCCACTCGAGGCTCGGCTCGCGGCTCACACTTCTGGGTTGGCAAATTTCCCAACATTGTTCATATATAAGGCGCACTGGATTATAAGGCGCACCGGATTATAATGCGCACTTCTGTGCTTCAATCAAAATTTTAGTCAAAAGGGTGCGCCATATATTCGTGAAATTACTGTACACTTCTGACGTCAAGACTTTAGACTGCGATTGCTCTTGCTGAATGTCTGGAGCTAGTGGAAACAGCTCTCCTCCAGAAGAAAATTCTCATTATGGGGTAACTTGTGTGTTACTCATTATTTCAGCAGGCAGGCTGGCAATCAGTGGGCAGGAAAAGTGAATTTTGGTGAGAGAAAGCAGTGTGAGCACGGCACAACTGAAACAGATGGAAGACAGAAATGACAGGCACGTGTAACCTGTGCAAAGGAACAGGGAATGACAGGTTTGGTGATGACAACACTGTGACTTTTGAGGTTGATCCCAGAGAAGAAATGATGGCCCTGGGTTGGTGGCAGGAGGGCTGTACCTGGCTTGTGATGGCTCCATGGAGGGCAGTCATTTCATACATGAGCTTCAGCAGTCTTTGGAAATCCTCATCATGGTAGTCACAAACCGATTGCCAAAGATGAGGGAGCAAATGACATTTGCAACAGCATTAGTCACTTAAGCTGAGGGTTGAAAGGATTCCCTGGAGAAGAAAAAGATCAGTTCTCTTCCACTCTTCTCAGAAAAGAAGAAAAGAAATATCAGAGGTAAAATAGTCAGGAAATATGAATTACAGTAAATTCACGAATACAAGCCGCACTGAGTATAAGCCACATCTCTGGGTGTTGGCAAATATTTCGGTTTTTGTCCATAGATAAGCCGCACCCGAATATAAGCCGCTCTGTCGTTCGCAGCGAGGACCCGCGTGCAATTAGTAACAGAACCGCGGGAGGGCAGGGTTTACTGGCTGAGCTAAGGCTGTGCAGGCTCGGCCCGCTAGGGGCCGCTGACGGGGCCAGGTGGCCCAGCCCGGTGCTGCCGCTCGGGGCCGGCCGCCGCTGCCACTGGGCTCGGTCACCCCGGGTCGGCGCTGCCCCGCGGTGGCAGGCAGGGACGGAGCTTCCCCCGCTCCTAAGGCAGCGGCGGCGGGCGGGGACGGAGCTTTCCCGCGCCTGTGGCGCCGGCGGCAGGTGCGGACAAAGCACCCTGCCTCCTCCCCGGGCCACAGCAATGGCTGCGCGGGGCTCCCGTCAGCTCCCGGAGCCACGGCAATGGCGGCGCGCACTTCTTCCCCCCTCCCCGGGCCGCGGCAATGACGGCGCGCACTTCCCCCCCCCTCCCTGGGCTGCGGCGGAGGAGGGAAGAAGAGAGCTCTCCCGCCTCTCTCCCCGCCCCCCGTGCTGCCTGCAGGGAGCCAGGGCAACACGGTAACACTGTAACAATTGCGAAATGCCGGCTTTTACTGGCAGGTGCTTGGCTCGGCACTCTGGCTGGCACGTCTGGGGTTGTAAATGTCAGAAAATTATTCACATATTAGCCGCCCCCGACTATTAGCCGCACTTCTGGGTTTCCACCAAAATTTTTGTCAAATTGCTGTGGCTTGTATTCGTGAAATTACTGTAAATGGCACTGTCCTATGTCAGTGCTGTCCTGGGGTGCCTGGCTGGCTCCATGAGCTGGCCAAGCTTGGCAGGGCAGCCCCAATGGTCCCAGTTCAATCAGCGTATGGATATGTTTACTTTTGAAAGCAACGTCTGCAGGATGTCATTTGAATTCATTGGAAACATTAGTGCTGATGCACACTCAGTATTTCCCATAGAGGAGCAGGCTGAAGGTGGGCTGTGAATAATGCTGTGGGTGAGGTTCCACAGACAGCTGGAAGGCAAAGCACCTGCAGGAAGGAGCAGGGATGCTAGCAGGGTTGTAGCATCCCGTGCAAGGTGGGGTATTTTTCAGTATGCAGTGAAATTGTAAGAGGCCCTAGCAGTTCCTGCCTTCACAGCTGCTGAGGACCATGGCACTCACCTTGTTCATCCCTAAACACATCCCCCAGGAACTGGCACTCCTCCTGGATGCGCTCCTCCAGGCTCCTCTTGCCCAAGCCGAAGTTCCGGAGCGTGCTCAGGGTGAACCTCCTCTGTGCCTTCCACAGGTGCCCGCTGGAGGAGATCAGTCCTGGCAGGAACATCCCCTGTGAGCCAGGGCTGATCCACCACCGAGAGAGAAAAGGTCCAGGGCTCTGCCCTGTCTCCAACTGTCTCAGACCTGTGCATGGTCAAGGCTTGGACCCTACAGCTGAGGCATGTCTTGAGGGATAACTCACCGATCTTGCTAAAGACCTGCTCGTCAAGGGGAATTTCAGGGCGCTCCATGAACTTGTCCCCTTGGTTTACGAGCACTTCTCTCACCAGCCGCATCCCATTTACCATCACAAACTTCATGCTGCCCATGTGCATGCCAAAGATGTCACCATATCTTTTACTTAGCTGGGAGAGGACATAAATAGAAAGGGTTTTAATTTGCAATGAATGTTCCTGCTGAGACCAGGACAGCCCTGTCCAGGGACATGGGCAGCAATAAGGGAAGGTTGGGAGGGGAGACAATGTGTGCACTCTGCCTGAGGGCACAGGTTTTTTCTGTTCTCTTTTCCTGAATCAGTGACTGGGAGATGTGTTAATTCCCCATAAATCATGTAAACCTCAGCAGTTTGGATTTCTCAGTCCTGTGTTTTTCCAGGTTTTGTCTCACCCCATTCCAGCCCCCACTCAGACCTGTGGGGTTTGTACATCTGTGACTGCACCTGTGGGATCGTGCTGTGACCTTTGCCCATGGAATCACTCCACACCTGTCACCCTGCTTGTACTCAGGTAAATGTCACTGATGAGGGCAAACCTCCTGCTTGCCTTCACGACCTGTGGGGTTTGGGTTATCCTTTTTCTGCATGGCCAGGGATGTGTGGCTGCAATACCTCCATCCTTTCCCCATACTGCTCACCACCCACATACCTTCTGTATTGCAGTCAAAGGATCTTTGAAGTCCATGAGATAGATGTGCCCCACAAAGGGAAGGCGGAAGGGAGTGGGAGGGAAATTCTTTGGATTTCTGTTCTTCATGTAGTCTGCGATGAGCAGGAAGACGAAGAGAAAGATGAGGAATGTCTGCAGGGAGATGCTGTCCCAGAGGAAGTGCAGCATGGCTGGATAGTGGGGCTCTGCAGGGATGTGTCCCACAGCACGTCAGGCAGCTTGAGCTCACAGGGCACCACTGAAACTCCCAGGGCCAGGGGGAGATGGGTGATGTGCTGGCACAGCTGTGGGTGCAAACACAAGAGAGAAAGGAGCGGCTTTTTTGCTGCCTGCTCTCTATATTCAGATTTCTGCTTTTCCTGCTTTCAGAAAGGATTAAACCCCTTCTTGATTAAACTGAAACATTCCCCTTCATCTGATTTAAAAAAAAAAACAAACACCACAAACCAGAACACCCCCAGCTTCCCATTTCCCCTCCAGCCTCCCCTCAGTACTTTACTAAACCCCAGTGCTCCATGCTCTTGCCTGAAGGACAGAAATGAGCTTTGTGGGTTGAGATTGAAACCTGGCAGTTTCATTGTGCTGTTCCCACAAGCTCATCCCTCAGGATGATCCTGCTCCCTCCTTGCCAGCTTTCCTCACCGTGCTACGTCCCAGTTTCAGCTTCTCAGTGCCAGGGAGTCTCCAGCTGCTCCGAGAGCTGCACAGTTTCCTTGTTTACAGCAGCTTGACGCGTCACTGGCCAAGCCCCAGGTCTCAAGGGACATCTGAGATAAGGTTGCACAAACCTTTCACAAACCATCTGACTCTGTTTCATGTGTGTGTGTGTGACGTGGGCTGTAAGCAAACCGCTGTCCTGGAACTCAGCACCAAGCACCATCATTTTCTCATCTCCACCAGACGAGTGCGGGCAGAGCAGCTGCCTCCAGCCATGCCTCGAGCTCTCCAGCCATCCCTCCCCACCTGCCTTGTCCTTTGGGTGATAGCTGCTCCCAAAGCCCCACAGAGCTCACCAAGTTGCTGAGAAGCCAATGCAGGTGCCCAGCTCTGCAGGCTGGGCCCCTTTGGGGGCAGCTGCCAGCAGGATCTGCTGCATTTCCCACCCAGGGGCAGCTCTGGGTCAGGGAGGTGCTCATGCACATGGACCACGTGGAATTTTGATGTTTATGGTATGTTTTACTTTGAAAGAAGCAGGGAGCAGCAGCACTTTGCCCTTTGCAGTCATCAGCTGGCCCCTCCTGCTCTGGGCGATGTTTTGGGTTGCTTTTCTCTCTTTTGGTGTCATCAGTGGCTGGTGGGACTGACCAGTGCTGATGACAAGCCACAGAGGAGCAGCAGAGCTACTGGAGTGATGGCATACATATGTTCTCCACAACCCTTACCCCTGGGGAGCTGGAGAAGTCAAAACTCTGTTTTATTGTGGAATCTAGAGGGGAGTAACCTTTTTTTGAGAATATCTCTTTTCACCTCTGGTTTGAAAGCCCAATTAGGCAAGAGACCCTGGAGATGAAGATTTGACCGCATTGACATGAGAGGATCCACTTGAAAATTGAACAAATTCCTGTCTCCTGCCTTTAAGGTATGCCATCATTGCATTTAAATAAAAAAAAAAAAGAAGAAAAAGAAGCTGACTTCAATCATTTATTCTCTCCAGGAAGAGGGGAGGAAACCCCAAAGTAACAAAGAAACACAAATTGGAAATGAAAGAGAGATCAATATCTATCTACTGAGCCAGTGCAAATAACACAAGCTGTAGCCAAGAGGTCAGACCTACAGCAGAATGAACACAAAATGGAGAGAAACCAGTGCCTAGTCCCGAGTGGTGCTGAAGACTTCAGAGGTGAAAAAAAGTCCCTGGATCTTTTTTGTATTCTCTTTCCTAAAGAGAAAAACACAACATGGGAGCCTGTGAGTGTGAACCAATAATGAAAAAGGCAATAGGATTAAAGTGATCAGTGAGAAGGACAGTTCAGTGACAGAATCCCCGTGCGGCCCGGCGTGGGCAGGGATGTGATGTGCAGAGGACTCTCCCCTGTGGCATAAATCTGCCAGTGCACAGGGATTGCTCTGTACCGCAGCAAAGCCGTGATTGCCGGGGACAGAGGAGAAACCAGTGGAAATGAAACTCGTATGTAATCCTCTTTTCCTGTTAACTATTCCATATCCTATGTGGGTACCCACACAAAAGTCACTTATGAAAGGTGAGAAGCAAAAACTACAACAAACAAAAGACCAAATAAAAATAAAAACAAGAAGGAAAAGAATAATCTTTGCTATGACTATAGTCCAAACTGAAGCACATAGAAGACAGCAATTCTAAGCAAAAATGCTTGGTCACATAAATGGAAAGATTCTCTGCAAGTTGCACATTTAATTAGCTCTTATCCAAAGAGACCTGGCAGAGGAAGGAGCTGTGTCCATGGTGCAGGGTGCCCTGTTCCCAGCCGCTTCCTCAGCCCCCACGCTGTGTCCATGCTGGCCACACACACACAAATCTTTGCCAGAAACAGAGGGGAAGTGCTGAACTCGTGACTTCCACCACAAAGCCACTGTTTCCAACACTTTCCTTCCTGAAGGCCAGCACTGAGCCCTCGCGGGCACGATCCCTCCAACATTCTCTGCTGTTCCCTTTTTGCTGTGCTTCAGGTGAACTCCTCCTCTGCAACCTCAGGGGATTATTTTGTTGCAGCTTTTCTGATTTGTATGTTACTAGCACAATCCTTTTGCTTTTCTAATATGAGATTCCTGTATCATATTTTATAGCCCTTCCAGACCTGCAGGAAGCACAGCTCTTTGTGACATCCCACTTGGGTTTGGCTTTGGTAGAAGCTGCTTCTACTTCCCTGTAGCCTCCTAATTAAAATTTCTATATACAGTAATTTAATGACTATAAGGCGCATCGGACTATAAGGCGCACTCCCCGGGGAGTCAGCAAATTTTGCAACTTTGTAAATAACATAAGGCACACCGGACTATAAGGTGCAGGTTTTTTTTTGCAGCGAGGGTCCATGCCGTGTACAACAAAGTAACAAATTATTAACAGAATCGCGCCATCGCGGGTTTACTGAAATGTGCTCAAAAATGGAAACATTTTTCACAGATTGGCGCAGCCTTTAAATGCAGCCACAGGACACAGAAATCCTGTGCCGCGGGCCAAGGCACTCCCGCCTGCCCCTGGCGCCGACTGACGAGGCACAGCTCAGCGCGGCCACAGCTACCCCCTGGACACAGCAAGCCACTCCATGAGGCTGGGCAGGTAAACAGGGAGGATTTTGCATATAGGAATTCCAACTGTGCTGTCAGGATGACTTCTTCCATCACTTCTGTAGGAATTGCCTTTGGTTTTACAGTGCCAACCTCCTGCAGTGCAAGGCCAGAGACACAGGGCATGGCCAAAAGCCCACAGCCCGTTCTGGACATGGCCTCGGGGTGGTCTTCACTTTGCAGAACACTTCATGACAAAAACGCTTTGATAACCATTTATTAATGTAAGACACAGTTTTTATAGAGCGACTGTTTTTTAGAGAAGTACATATTAAGGAATTGTCAGATTAACATTTGTGTTAGTGTTATTAAACAAAGGCTGCTGTTGCTGTCCCACTATACCCAGCCACAGCTTCTACAGTGCAGACTCTAGTGTCCCTCATTTTGCCAAGGTGAACCGTGGCCATCCATCATAAAATTAGGAAAGACCCAAGACCCTGATTAATTTACAGTGCCATCGGGCAAGCCTAATAATGCCCTGGTAGCTCCCAGGGCACATCATGATAGGATACAGAGTGCAAGGTCTACTTGTAAAGAAAAGGTTTTTGCAATTGCCTTGAAAGAACTAAACCACCCAGCCTCTCCATGGAGCTGCCAAGGGCTTCTCTTCAGCACCCCTGACAAAAGAATCTCCATGTGAGGGACAGTGGCCAAGGCTTCCCTACCGAGGCACAGCACAGATCTTGTAGGGCTTTGGGGCCAGTGTAATGCCCATCATGGACTGGAGGCTGAGCTTGGTGTCAGGGGGTGCCTGGAAGGTGAATTTCTGGAGCAGGGAGGTGAAGAAGAGGAAGAGCTCGGAACGGGCCAGCAGCTCGCCCAGGCAGGAACGCTTCCCTGTGGAGACAATGACCCACAGCATCCTCAGACTGTGCTTGTGCTGCTGAAAATGCTTCTGCCTGCCCTTAGGACTGTGCTCCAGCTGTGTTACCCATTCCTGGGTGAGTTTTTCAACCCAAACCCAAGATTCCCAATAATGGCTTTGACACTATAGCATGGTCTGCCTCCCAAATTGCGTGATGTGGTGAAGACAATCTGCCCACAACGCATGACCTGGATGTTCCCATGCTGGTAGAGCTCAACAAAAGAGCTGCCAGAGGAGATGTGTGCTGCTGGTGTGAGAAACAGGTGCTAAAAGCAACTTCCCACAGAAGCTGCTGGCGGGGGAACCCTGTGGTGGCAACAGTCAGGCCCCTGGTGAGCTGAGCCCTGTGGGAGCAGGAGCACAGAGTGATGGCCTCAGTGGAGCTGCTCCTAAGGTCTCTGGAATGTACATGCTTCTTTATTCATCCTCACTTCTGTGCATGTGAAAAGAGACAGAAAAGGGCTCCAAGTGTGGTCGTGGTGCCTGGGGAGGCCATGGGAGCATTTTGAGCAGCACCTCTCAGGTTGCATCTGCCCTTTCCATTGCTATTTTCCTCTCTCTCTCCACCCTGCAGTTGGAAACCCAAGCCCAGATGTGCACATAATCAGCAAATCTTACCCAGAGAAAATGGTATAAAATTCTCATTTTTCGAGAACTTCCCATCCTTCAGAAAATGCTCGGGGTTAAAATGCTCAGGGGTTTTCCATTCATTCTTGTCAAACATCAGAGAGGTTAAATTAGTCATTATAACAGTGCCCTAAGAAGAAAAAAAGAAAAACAAATCACACTTGCTTTAACACTGACAGCAGGAGGGGCAGTTTTATCTTTCACAAAGAACATGGAGAGGAGAGTGGAAGAAGAGGGATGAAGAACATCCTTAGTCAAATTCTACTGAAATTATTTGTGCAACGCCCCACTGCAGGCCCAGATTTGCTACTTCTTATCTGTTTGGACGTGCAGTTACATAACTCAATTTTTCCCCCATCAGCATCATTTTATCTGTTGTAATCGTGGGCCAAAGTCCTGTAAGATCTGGGATCTGTGCCTCAAAGGCATGTGTGGGGGTGTGGCACCATTCAGGGCGCTGGAGAACATTGCATGGCAAAATTCCATGTTCAGCAGGAGTGAACTCTGGACAGGGCAGGGACATGCACAGGACGGACCTGGTGTGGCACAGTGGCTGAGGAGCTGGGAGTGTTCCTGAGACCCTGCACTCCAGAATTTACCTTTGGGATGAAGTAGCCATCCACATAGGCGTCCTCTGATGCCATTCTTGGACCATTGAAAGGACGACATTGCCTTTCCTCTGCACTTCGTGGATGACAGCATTGGTGTAGTGCAGGTTGTTCCTGTCCTCCAGGGCTGGTGGCCGTGCCTGGCCAATGACTGCATCAATCTCAGCTTGCACCCGGGCTGAGGGAAAGAGCAGGAATGAGCCAGGGAAAAAAACCCTTGGACCAGTACAAGGTTGTTACTGTGAGGGTCTACCAAGGGACCTGGGCCATTGTTTACACCACTTGTGTGAGTGTGGGGGACATTCCAAAATGGTCTCTCACAAAGTTTGTGAGCCATAAAAGCCAGGGAAAACCAATTTCCTTGTGAACTGTACCTTGAATTTCTGGATGTATGGCCATGAACAGCAAAGCCCAGCGGAGGGTTGAGGACGTGGTCTCAGTCCCAGCAAACACCAGGTCCAGTGTGCAGGCAATGAGGTGTTCCTCACGGAAGGTGTCACTGTCATGGTCCTTCATGAGAAGATGTGTTAGTGTCACAGGAGCAGTGAGGGTGTCCTGGCACCAGGCTTGGTCCAGAACACCCTCAGGATTTTGCCAGAAGCTGCTGCCATCCCTGCATCCCCATCCTCCTTATGGGATAAACCTGCTGTATGTCCTGAGCTCATCAAAGGCCACACAGGCAGCTCAGATGGAGAATCTGAGCTCATTTCTCATCCCTTCTGATTTCTGAGCCCCACTCCAGGAGGGTTTTCTCACAATTGCTGACCTTGGAGATCTCCAGCAGGTAGCTGTCAATGTAGTCCCGGCTCTCTGAAGGGTTCCAGTCCTCCTTGTGTTTGTTGATCTGCTCTTGCATAAATTTTTTCAATAACCTCCAGTTGTTAACAATGGTATGGTGGGCTCCAGGTACGTACTTCATTATAGACGGGAAATTGTTGTAGAGCTTTGAACACAAAAGGAGAAATACAAATTGAGTAAAGGAGTTTAAATACTCTTCCGACATCAAGACTTTAGACTGCAATTGCACTTGCTGAATGTCTGGAGCTAGTGGAAACAGCTCTCCTCCAGAAGAAAATTCTCATTATGGGGTAACTTGTGTGTTACTCATTATTTCAGCAGGCAGGCTGGCAATCAGTGGGCAGGAAAACTAAATTTTGGTGAGAGAAAGCAGTGTGAGCATGGCACAACTGAAACAGAAGGAAGACAGAAATGACAGGCACGTGTAACCTGTGCAAAGGAACAGGGAATGACAGGTTTGGTGATGACAACACTGTGACTTTTGAGGTTGATCCCAGAGAAGAAATGATGGCCCTGGGTTGGTGGCAGGAGGGCTGTACCTGGGTTGTGATAGCTCCCTGGAGGGCAGTCATTTCATACATCAGCTTCAGCAGTCTTTGGAAATCCTCGTCATGGTATTCAAACCGATTGCCAAAGATGAGGGAGCAGATGACATTTGCAACAGCATTAGTCACTTTAAGCTGAGGGTTGAAAGGATTCCCTGGAGAAGAATAGGATCAGCTCTTCTCAGAAAAGAAGAAAATACATATCAGAGGTAAAGTAGTCAGGAAATATGAATTACAGTATTTCACGACTATAAGCCGTACCCTTTTGACTAAAATTGTCCCTTGAACCCGAATGTGCGCCTTATAATCCGGTGCGCCATATCTGATGCCCAAAGTTGCGACATTTGCCACTCCGGCAGTGCGAGCCCGCAACAATCCCCAGCTGAGCAGAGCCCGCCCAGCGGCGGCATCAGGCCAGCACCGGGCTGGGTTGAGCCCGGCGGCATCGGAGCAGCAGCCTCACAGGGTGGGGGAAAGTGCGGCGGCGCAGCCCGGGCTGGGGGCAAAGCCGCCCACATCGGGGAGGTGGTCCCGTGGGGCAGGCCCGCCGGCATCGGGGCGGCCCCCGCGCGTGGCAGGGAAAGCTGCCGGAATCGGGGCAGCAGCGGCATGGGGCAAGCCCGCTGGCATCAGGGCAGCGGAGGCATGGGGCGAGCCTGCCGGTATCGGGTCAACCCAAGCGCCAGGGGACTGCCAGAGTGCACTGGCAGAGCGGGGTTCCCGGTGCGCCAGCGGGGCAGGTGACATCCAGAGCACCGGGGAACTCCCGGAGCAGTGGGGCCCCAGGAACACTGCACAGAGTGGTGGCGGACATAGCCCAACCCCGGGGACGCTGCACGGAGTGGCGGCGGACATAGCCTGGCCCCGCCAGGTACAGGCAGGCCCGGGGGCCAATGGCTGCTGGGTTGAGGCAGGGCCTCGGCCAGCACCCGCACAGGGGGAGCTGAGGGCAGAGCCTCGCTGCAAAAAAAAAAGTGTACCTTATAGTCCGATGCGCCTTATGGTTGTGAAATTACTGTAAATGGCACTGTCCTATGTCAGTGCTGTCCTGGGGGGCCTGCCTGTCTCCATGAGCTGGCCAAACTTGGCAGGACAACAACAATGGTCCCAGTTCAATCAGCTTATAGATATGTTTACTTTGGAAAGCAAGGCCTGCAGGATGTCATTGGAATTCATTGGAAACATTAGTGTTTATGCACAAACAATATTTCCCAGAGAGCAGCAGGCTGAAGGTGGGCTGTGAATAATGCTGTGGGTGAGGTTCCCCAGCCAGCTGGAAGCCAAAGCACCTGCAGGAAGGAGCAGGGATGCTAGCCGGGTTGTAGCATCCCTTGCAAGGTGGGGTACTTTTCAGCATGCAGTGAAATTGTAAGAGGCCCTAGCAGTTCCTGCCTTCATAGCTGCTGAGGGCCATGGCACTCACCCTGTTCATCCCTAAACACATCCCCCAGGAACTGGCACTCCTCCTGGATGCGCTCCTCCAGGCTCCTCTTGCCCAAGCCGAAGTTCCGGAGCGTGCTCAGGGTGAACCTCCTCTGTGCCTTCCACAGGTGCCCGCTGGAGGAGATCAGTCCTGGCAGGAACATCCCCTGTGAGCCAGGGCTGATCCACCACTGAGAGAGAAAAGCTCCAGGGCTCTGCCCTGTCTCCAGCTGTCTCAGACCTGTGCATGGTCAAGGCTTGGACCTTACAGCTGAGGCATGTCTTGAGGGATAACTCACCGACCTTGCTGAATATGTCCTCATCATGGGGAAAGTCAGAGCGCTCCATGAACTTGTCCCCTTGGTTTACGAGCACTTCTCTCACCAGCCGCATTCCATTTACCATCACAAACTTCATGCTGGCCATGTGCATGCCAAAGATGTCACCATATCTTTTATTTAACTGGGAGAGGACATAAATCGAAAGGGTTTTAATTTGCAATGAATGTTCCTGCTGAGACCAGGACAGCCCTGTCCAGGGACATGGGCAACAATAAGGGAAGATTGGGAGGGGAGACAATGTGTGCACTCTGCCTGAGGGCACAGGTTTTTTCTGTCCTCTTTTCCTGAATCAGTGACTGGGAGATGTGTTAATTCCCCATAAATCAAGTAAACCTCAACAGGTTGGATTTCTCAGTCCTGTGTTTTTCCAGGTTTTGTCTCACCCCATTCCAGCCCCCACTCAGACCTGTGGGGTTTGTACATCTGTGACTGCACCTATGGGATCGTGCTGTGACCTTTGCCCATGGAATCGCTCCACACCTGTCACCCTGCTTGTACTCAGGTAAATGTCACTGATGAGGGGAATGGGTTTGAGTTATCCTTTCCCTGCATGGCCAGGGATGTGTGGCTGCAATGCCTCCATCCCTTCCCCATGCTGCTCACCACCCTCATACCTTCTGCATTGCAGCCAAAGGATCTTTGAAGTCCACGAGATAGATGTGCCCCAAAAAGGGAAGGCGGAAGGGAGTGGGAGGGAAATTCCTTGGATTTCTGTTCTTCATGTAGTCTGCGATGAGCAGGAAGACGAAGAGAAAGATGAGGAATGTCTGCAGGGAGATGCTGTCCCAGAGGAAGTGAAGCATGGCTGGATAGTGGGGCTCTGCAGAGATGTGTCCCACAGCACGTCAGGCAGCTTGAGCTCACAGGGCACCACTGAAGCCCCCAGGGCCAGGGGGAGATGGGTGATGTGTTGGCACAGCTGTGGGTGCAAACACAAGACAGAAAGGAGTGGCTTTTTGCTGCCTACTAATATTCCCCATCATCTGACTAAAAACCAAAAAAACTCACACAAACCAGACGACCCCCAGCTTCCCTTTTCCCCTCCAGCCCCCCCCAGTACTTTTCTAAACCCCAGTGCTCCATGCTCTTGTCTGAAGGACAGAAATGAGCTTTGTGGATTGCGATTGAAACCTGGCAGTTTCATTGTGCTGTTCCCACAAGCTCGTCCCTCAGGATGACCCTGCTCCCTCCTTGCCAGCTTTCCTCACCGTGCTACGTCCCAGTTTCAGCTTCTCAGTGCCAGGGAGTCTCCAGCTGCTCCGAGAGCTGCACAGTTTCCTTGTTTACAGCAGCTTGAAGCGTCACTGGCCAAGCCCCAGGTCTCAGGGGACATGTGAGATAAGGTTGCACAAACCTTTCACAAACCATCTGACTCAGTTTCATGTTTCCGTATGTGTGTGTGACGTGGGCTGAAAGCAAACAGCTGTCCTGGAACTCAGCACCAAGCACCATCATTTTCTCATCTCCACCAGACGAGTGCAGGCAGAGCAGTTGCCTCCAGCCATGCCTCGAGCTCTCCAGCCATCCCTCCCCACCTGCCTTGTCCTTTGGGTGATAGCTGCTCCCAAAGCCCCACAGAGCTCACCAAGGTCCTGAGAAGCCAATGCAGGTACCCAGCTCTGCAGGCTGGGCCCCTTTGGGGGCAGCTGCCAGCAGGATCTGCTGCATTTCCCACCCAGGGGCAGCTCTGGGTCAGGGAGGTGCTCATGCACATGGACCACGTGGAGTTTTGATGTTTATGGTATGTTTTACTTTGAAAGAAGCAGGGAGCAGCAGCACTTTGCCCTTTGCAGCCATCAGCTGGCCCCTCCTGCTCTAGGGGATGATTTGGGTTGCTTTTCTCTCTTTTGGTGTCATCAGTGGCTGGTGGGACTGTCCAGTGCTGATGACAAGCCACAGAGGAGCAGCAGAGCTACTGGAGTGATGGCATACACATGTTCTCCACAACCCTTACCCCTGGGGAGCTGGAGAAGTCAAATCTCTGTTATATTGTGGAATTTAGAGAGGAGAAATCTGTTTTTGAGAATATCTCTTTTCACCTCTGGTGTGAAAGCCCAATTAGGCAAGAGACCCTGGAGATGAACGTTTGACCGCATTGACATGAGAGGATCCAGTTGAAAATTGAACAAATTCCTGTCTCCTGCCTTTAAGGTATGCCATCATTGCATTTAAATAAAAAAAAAAAGAAGAAAAAGAAGATGACTTCAATCATTTATTCTCTCTAGGAATAGGGGAGGAAACCCCAAAGTAACAAAGAAACACAAATTGGAAATGAAAGAGAGATCAATATCTATCTGCTAAGCCAGTGCAAATAACACAAGCTGTAGCCAGAGGTCAGACCTACAGCAGAATGAACACAAAAATGGAGAGAAACCAGTGCCTAGTTCCGAGCGGTGCTGAAGACTTCAGAGGTGAAAAAAAAGTCCCTGGATCTTTTTTGTATTCTCTTTTCTAAAGACAAAAACACAACATGGGAGCCTGTGAGTGTGAACCAATAATGAAAAAGGCAATAGGATTAAAGTGATCAGTGAGAAGGACAGCTCAGTGACAGAATCCCCGTGCGCCCGGCGTGGCAGGGATGTGATGTGCAGAGGACTCTCCCCTGTGGCATAAATCTGCCAGTGCACAGGGATTGCTCTGTACCGCAGCAAAGCCGTGATTGCCGGGGACAGAGGAGAAACCAGTGGAAATGAAACTCGATGTAATCCTCTTTTCCTGTTAACTATTCCATTCCTATGTGGGTACCCACACAAAAGTCACTTATGAAAGGTGAGAAGCAAAAACTACAACAAACAAAAGACCAAACAAAAATAAAAACAAGAAGGAAAAGAATAATCTTTGCTATGACTATAGTCCAAACTGAAGCACACAGAAGACAGCATTTCTAAGCAAAAATGCTTGGTCACATAAATGAAAAGATTCTCTACAAGTTGCATATTTAATTACCTCTTATCCAAAGAGACCTGGCAGAGGAAGGAGCTGTGTCCATGGTGCAGGGTGCCCTGTCCCCAGCTGCTTCCTCGGCCCCACGCTGTGTCCATGCTGGCCACACACACACAAATCTTTGCCAGAAACAGAGGGGAAGTGCTGAACTCGTGACTTCCCACCACAAAGCCACTGTTCCAACACTTCCTTCCTGAGGGCCAGCACTGAGCCCTCACAGGCACGGCCCCTCCAACATTCTCTGCTGTTCCCTTTTTGCTGTGCTTCAGGTGAACTCCTCCTCTGCAACCTCAGGGGATTATTTTATTGCAGTTTTTCTGATTTGTATGTTACTTGCACAATCCTTTTGCTTTTCTAATATGAAATTTCTGTATCATGTTTTTACAGCCCTTCCAGACCTGCTGGAAGCACAGCTCCCTGTGCCATCCCACTTGGGTTGAGCTTTGGTAGAAGCCGCTTCTGCTTCCCTGTAGCCTCCTAATCAGAATTTCCATATACAGTAATTTCACGACCATAACGTGCACCGGAATATAAGGCGCACGGGAGTCAGCAAATTTTGCAACTTTGTAAATAACATAAGGCACACCGGACTATAAGGTGCAGGTTTTTTTTTTGCAGCGAGGGTCTATGCCGTGCGCAACAAAGTAACAAATTAGTAACAGAATCGCGCCATCGCGGGTTTACTGATGTGCTCAAATTGGAAACATTTTTCACAGATTGGCGTAGCCTTTAAATGCAGCCACAGGCCACAGAAATCCTGTGCCGCAGGCCCCAGCACTCCCTCCTGCCCCTGGCACCGACTGACGAGGCACAGCTCAGGGCGGCCCCAGCTGCCCCTGGACACACCAGCCACTCCATGAGGCTGGCAGGTAAACAGGGAGGATTTTGCATATTGGAATTCCAGCTGTGCTGTCAGGGTCATTTTTTCCACCACTTCTGTAGGAATTGCCTTTGGTTTTACAGTGCCAACTTCCTGCAGTGCAGGGACAGAGACACAGGGCATGGCCAAAGCCCACACCCTGTTCTGGACATGGTCTTGGGGTGGTCTTCACTTTGCAGAAAACTTCATGACAAAAATGCTTTGATAACCATTTATTAATGTATGAGACAGTTGTTATAGAGCGACTGTTTTTTAGAGAAGTACATATTAAGGAAATGTCAGGTTACAGTAATTTCATGAATACAAGCCGCACTGTTTTGACCAAATTTTGCTCCCATACCGGGAATGCGGCTAATATTCAGGTGCGGCCAATATGTGAATAATTTTCTGACATTTTCAAACCTGGGAGTGCAAACCAAGTCAGTGCAAACTGCAAAGTCGAGCTCCTGCCAGTAACACCCTGCATTTACACGGTTGTTACAAATTGATACTCTGTTGCGCAGTGGGTGGAGCTACTCTGTGCAGGCAGCACAGGAGGTGAAGGCGAGGCAACTCCCTCCTGCTGGCCCCAAGGCTCGGGGGAAGGCGGGCAGCTCTCTCCTGCTTCTCCCCGCAGCTCGGGGGAAGGCGGGCAGCTCTCTCCTGCTTCTCCCCGCAGCTCGGGGGAAGGCGGGCAGCTCTCTCCGCTTGGCCCCGCGGCTCAGGGGGCTCCCGTCCCCGCGTACCGCCGCCGCAGGAGCAGGCAGGCTCCATCCCCAGCTCCCATGGCTGCCGCAGGTGCCGGTGGGCTCTGTGCCCCCCCTGCCGCCGTGGGGCAGTGCCGGGCTGGGGTGACCAAGCCCAGCGGTGGCGGCAGCCGGCCCCGAGCATCCCCGCCAAGCGGCAGCACTGAGCTGGGCCGCCCAGCCCTGTCGGCAGCCCCAAGCCCTCATGGCCCGAGCGGAGCCAGTAAACCCCGCCCTGCCGCCGTTCTGTTACTAATTGGCAACTTTGTTGCACACAGGTCCCTGCTGTGAACACAGAGCGGCTTATACTCGGGTGCGGCTTATTTATGGACAAAAACCGAAATGTTTGCCAACACCCGGTGATGCGGCTTATACTCAGTGCGGCTTGTATTCATGAATTTACTGTAATATTTGTGTTAATGTTATCAAACAAAGGTTGCTATTGCTCTCCCACTATACCCAGCCACAGCTTCTACAGTGCAGGCTCTAGTGTCCCTCATTTTGCCAAGGTGAACCATGCCCATCCATCATAAAATCAGGAAAGCCCCAAGCCCCTCATTAATTTACAATGCCATTGGGCAAGCCTAATAATACCCTGGTAGCTCCCAGGGTGATCCCAGGATCACATCATCATGGGATACAGAGTGCAAGGTCTACTTGTAAAAGAAAAGGTTTTGCAATTGCCTTGAAAGAACTAAACCACCCAGCCTCTCCATGGAGCTGCCAAGGGCTTTTCTTCAGCACCCCTGACAAAAGAATCTCCATGTGAGGACAGTGGCCAAGGCTTCCCTACCGAGGCACAGCACAGATCTTGTAGGGCTTTGGGGCCAGTGTAATGCCCATCATGGTCTGGAGGCTGAGCTTGGTGTCAGGGGGTGCCTGGAAGGTGAATTTCTGGAGCAGGGAGGTGAAGAAGAGGAAGAGCTCGGAACGGGCCAGCAGCTCACCCAGGCAGGAACGCTTCCCTGTGGAGACAATGACCCACAGCATCCTCAGACTGTGCTTGTGCTGCTGAAAATGCTTCTGCCTGCCCTTAGGACTGTGCTCCAGCTGTGTTACCCCATTCCTGGGTGAGTTTTTCAACCCAAACCAAGATTCCCAATAATGACTTGGACACTATAGCATGGTCTGCCTCCCAGATTGCATGACTTGGTGAGGACAATTCACCCACACGCATGACCTGGATGTGTCCCTGCTGGGAGAGCTCAGCAAAAAGAGCTGCCAGAGGAGATGTGTGCTGCTGGTGTGGGAAGCAGGTGCGAAAAGCAACTTTTCCAGGGAAGCTGCTGGCGGGGGAACCCTGTGGTAGCAACAGTCAGGCCCCTGGTGAGCTCAGCCCTGTGGGAGCAGGAGCACAGAGTGATGGCCTCAGTGGAGCTGCTCCTAAGGTCTCTGGAATGTACATGCTTCTTTATTCATCCTCACTTCTGTGCATGTGAAAAGAGACAGAAAAGGGCTCCAAGTGTGGTTGTGGTGCTTTGGGGAGGCCATGGGAGCATTTTGAGCAGCACCTCTCAGGTTGCATCTGCCCTTTCCATTGCTATTTTCCTCTCTCTCTCCACCCTGCAGTTGGAAACCCAAGCCCAGATGTGCACATAATTCAGCAAATCTTACCCAGAGAAAATGGTATAAAATTCTCGTTTTTCCAGAACTTCCCATCCTTCAGAAAATGCTCGGGGTTAAAATGCTCAGGGGTTTTCCATTCATTCTTGTCAAACATCAGAGAGGTTAAATTAGTCATTATAACAGTGCCCTAAGAAGAAAAAAATAAAAACAAATCACACTTGCTTTAACACTGACAGCAGGAGGGGCAGTTTTATCTTCCATGAAGAACATGGAGAGTAGAGAGGAAGAAGAGGGAAGAAGAACATCCTTAGTCAAATTCTACTGAAATTATTTGTGCAACACCCCACTGCAGGCCCAGATTTTCTACTTCTTATCTATTTGGATGTGCAGTTACATAACTCCATTTTTCCCTCATCAGCATCATTTTTATCTGTTGTAATCTTGAGCCAAAGTCCCTGTAAGATCTGGGATCTGTGCCTCAAAGGCATGTGTGGGGGTGTGGCACCATTCAGGGCGCTGGAGAACACTGCATGGCAAAATTCCATGTTCAGTAGGAGTGAACTCTGGACAGAATAGGGACATTGACTGCATAGGAGGGACCTGGTGTGGCAGAGTGGCTGAGGAGCTGGGAGTGTTCCTGAGACCCAGCACTCCAGAATTTACCTTTGGGATGAAGTAGCCATCCACATAGGCGTCCTCTGATGCCATTCTTGGACCATTGAAAGGGACGACATTGCCTTTCCTCTGCACTTCGTGGATGACAGCATTGGTGTAGTGCAGGTTGTTCCTGTCCTCCAGGGCTGGTGGCCGTGCCTGGCCAATGACTGCATCAATCTCAGCTTGCACCCGTGCTGGGGGAAAGAGCAGGAATGAGCCCAGGGAAAAAACCCTTGGACCAGTACAAGGTTGTTACTGTAAGGGTCTACCAAGGGACCTGGGCCATTGTTTACACCACTTGTGTGAGTGTGGGGACATTCCAAACTGGTCTCTTACAAAGTTGTGAGGGCTAAAAGCCAGGGAAAACCAATTTCTTGTGTACCGTACCTTGAATTTCTGGGTGTATGGCCATAAACAGCAAAGCCCAGCGGAGGGTTGAGGACGTGGTCTCAGTCCCAGCAAACACCAGGTCCAGTGTGCAGGCAATGAGGTGTTCCTCGCGGAAGGTGTCACTGTCATGGTCCTTCATGAGAAGATGTGTTAGTGTCACAGGAGCAGTGAGGGTGTCCTGGCACCAGGCTTGGTCCAGAGCACCCTCAGGATTTTGCCAGAAGCTGCTGCCATCCCTGCATTCCCATCCTCCTTATGGGATAAACCTGCTGTATGTCCTGAGCTCATCAAAGGCCACACAGGCAGCTCAGATGGAAAATCTGAGCTCATTTCTCATCCCTTCTGATTTCTGAGCCCCACTCCAGGAGGGTTTTCTCACAATTGCTGACCTTGGAGATCTCCAGCAGGTAGCTGTCAATGTAGTCCCGGCTCTCTGAGGGGTTCCAGTCCTCCTTGTGTTTGTTGATCTGCTCTTGCATAAATTTTCTCAATAACCTCAAGTGTTTTAAAATGGTATGGTGGGCTCCAGGTACGTACTTCATTATAGACGGGAAATTGTTGTAGAGCTTTGAACACCAAAAGAGAAATACAAATTGAGTAAAGGACTTTAAATACTCTTCCGACATCAAGACTTTAGACTGCAATTGCACTTGCTGAATGTCTGGAGCTAGTGGAAACAGCTCTCCTCCACAAGAATATTTTCATTATGGGGTAACTTGTGTGTTACTCAATATTTCAGCAGGCAGACCAGCAATCAGTGGGCAGGAAAAGAGAATTTTGGTGAGAGAGAGCAGTGTGAGCATGGCACAACTGAAACAAATGGAAGACAGAAATGACAGGCACGTGTAACCTGTGCAAAGGAACAGGGAATGACAGGTTTGGTGATGACAACACTGTGACTTTTGAGGTTGATCCCAGAGAAGAAATGATGGCCCTGGGTTAGTGGCAGGAGGGCTGTACCTGGGTTGTGATAGCTCCCTGGAGGGCAGTCATTTCATACATCTGCTTCAGCAGTCTTTGGAAATCCTCGTCATGATATTCAAACCGATTGCCAAAGATAAGAGAGCAGATGACATTTGCAACAGCATTAGTCACTTTAAGCTGAGGGTTGAAAGGATTCCCTGGAGAAGAAAAAGATCACCTCTTCTCAGAAAAGAAGAAAAGAAATATCAGAGGTAAAATAGCCAGGAAATATGAATTAAATGAGTGGCCCTTAATAGGCACTGTCCTATATCAGTGCTGTCCTGGGGTGCCTGGCTGGCTGCAAGAGCCGGCCAAGCTCAGCAGGGCAACCCCAATGGTCCCAGTTCAATCACTGTATGGATATGTTTACTTTTGAAAGCAAGGGCTGCAGGATGTCATTTGAATTCATTGGAAACATTAGTGCTGATGCACACTCAGTATTTCCCAGAGAGGAGCAGGCTGAAGGTGGGCTGTGAATAATGCTGTGGGTGAGGTTCCACAGACAGTTGGAAGACAAAGCACCTGCAGGAAGGAGCAGGGATGCTAGCAGGGTTGTAGCATCCCTTGCAAGGTGGGGTATTTTTCAGCATGCAGTGAAATTGTAAGAGGCCCTAGCAGTTCCTGCCTTCACAGCTGCTGAGGGCCATGGCACTCACCCTGTTCATCCCTAAACACATCCCCCAGGAACTGGCACTCCTCCTGGATGCGCTCCTCCAGGCTCCTCTTGCCCAAGCCGAAGTTCCGGAGCGTGCTCAGGGTGAACCTCCTCTGTGCCTTCCACAGGTGCCCATTGGAGGAGATCAGTCCTGGCAGGAACATCCCCCGTGAGCCAGGGCTGATCCACCACCGAGAGAGAAAAGCTCCAGGGCTCTGCCCTGTCTCCAGCTGTCTCAGACCTGTGCATGGTCAAGGCTTGGACCTTACAGCTGAGGCATGTCTTGAGGGATAACTCACCGACCTTGCTGAATATGTCGATTTCATGGGGAAAGTCAGGGCGCTCCATGAACTTGTCCCCTTGGTTTACGAGCACTTCCCTCACCAGCCGCGTCCCATTTACTATCACACACTTCATGCTGGCAATTTGCATGCCAAAGATGTCACCATATCTTTTATTTAGCTGGGAGAGGACATAAATCGAAAGGGTTTTAATTTGCAATGAATGTTCCTGCTGAGACCAGGACAACCCTGTCCAGGGACATGGGCAGCAATAAGGGAAGAATGGGAGGGGAGAGAATGTGTGCACTCTGCCTGAGGGCACAGGTTTTTTCTGTCCTCTTTTCCTGAATCAGTGACTGGGAGATGGTGTTAATTCGCCATAAATCAAGTAAACCTCAGCAGTTTGGATTTCTCAGTCCTGTGTTTTTCCAGGTTTTGTCTCACCCCATTCCAGCTCCCACTCAGACCTGTGGGGTTTGTACATCTGTGACTGCACCTGTGGCATTGTGCTGTGACCTTTGCCCATGGAATCGCTCAACACCTGTCACCCCTGGCTGTACTCAGGTAAATGTCATTGATGAGGGGAATGGGTTTGGGTTATCCTTTCCCTGCATGGCCAGGGATGTGTGGCTGCAATGCCTCCATCCCTTCCCCATACTGCTCACCACCCACATACCTTCTGCATTGCAGCCAAAGGATCTTTGAAGTCCACGAGATAGATGTGTCCCAAAAAGGGAAGGCGGAAGGGAGTGGGAGGGAAATTCCTTGGATTTCTGTTCTTCATGTAGTCTGCGATGAGCAGGAAGACGAAGAGAAAGATGAGGAATGTCTGCAGGGAGATGCTGTCCCAGAGGAAGTGCAGCATGGCTGGATGGTGGGGCTCTGCAGGGATGTGTCCCACAGCACGTCAGACACCTTGACCTCACAGGGCACCACTGAAACCCCCAGGGCCAGGGGGAGATGGGTGATGTGCTGGCACAGCTGTGGGTGCAAACACAAGACAGCAAGGAGTGGCTTTTTTGCTGCCTGCTCTCTATATTCAGATTTCTGCTTTTCCTGCTTTCAGAAAGGATTAAACCCCTTCTTGATTAAACTGAAACATTCCCATTCATCTGATTTAAAAAAACAAACTCACCACAAACCAGAACACCCCCAGCTTCCACTTTCCCCTCCAGCCTCCTCTCAGTACCTTACTAAACCTCAGTGCTCCATGCTCTTGTCTGAAGGACAGAAATGAGCTTTGTGGGTTGAGATTGAAACCTGGCAGTTTCATTGTGCTGTTCCCACAAGCTCATCCCTCAGGATGATCCTGCTCCCTCCTTGCCAGCTTTCCTCACCGTGCTACGTCCCAGTTTCAGCTTCTCAGTGCCAGGGAGTCTCCAGCTGCTTCGAGAGCTGCACAGTTTCCTTGTTTACAGCAGCTTGAAGCGTCACTGGCCAAGCCCCAGGTCTCAGGGGACATGTGAGATAAGGTTGCACAAACCTTTCACAAACCATCTGACTCAGTTTCATGTTTCCGTGTGTGTGTGTGACGTGGGCTGTAAGCAAACAGCTGTCCTGGAACTCAGCACCAAGCACCATCATTTTCTCATCTCCACCAGACGAGTGCAGGCAGAGCAGCTGCCTCCAGCCATGCCTCGAGCTCTCCAGCCATCCCTCCCCACCTGCCTTGTCCTTTGGGTGATAGCTGAGAAGCCAATGCAGGTGCCCAGCTCTGCAGGCTGGGGCCGTTTGGGGGCAGCTGCCAGCAGGATCTGCTGCATTTCCCACCCAGGGGCAGCTTTGGGTCAGGGAGGTGCTCATGCACATGGACCACGTGGAATTTTGATGTTTATGGTATGTTTTACTTTTAAAGAAGTAGGGAACAGCAGCACTTTGCCCTTCACAGTCATCAGCTGCCCACTCCTCCTCTGGGGATGTTTTGGGTTGCTTTTCTCTCTTTTGGTGTCATCAGTGGCTGGTGGGACTGTGCAGTGCTGATGACAAGGCACAGAGGTGCAGTAGAGCCACTGGAGTGATGGCATACACATGTTCTGTACAACCCTTACCCCGGGAAGCTGGAGAAGTCAAATCTCTGTTTTATTGCGGAATTTAAAGGGGAGAAACCTGTTTTTGTGAATATCTGTTTTCACCTCTGCTTTGAAAGCACACTTGGTCAAGAGACCCTGGAGATGCACGTTTGCCAGCAGTGACATGAGAGGATCGGCCTGAAAATTAAACAAATTCCTGTCTCCTGCATTTAAGGTATGCCATCATTGCATTTAATTAAAAAAAAAATAAAGAAGAAGAAAAAGAAGATTACTTCAATCATTTATTCTCTCCAGGAAGAGGGGAGGAAACCCCAAAGTAACAAAGAAACACAAATTGGAAATGAAAGAGAGATCAATATCTATTTGCTGAGCCAGTGCAAATAATACAAGCTGTAGCCAGAGGTCAGACCTACAGCAGAATGAACACAAAAATGGAGAGAAACCAGTGCCTAGTCCCGAGTGGTGCTGAAGACTTCAGAGGTGAAAAAAAAAGTCCCTGGATCTTTTTTGTATTCTCTTTTCTAAAGAGAAAAACACAACATGGGAGCCTGTGAGTGTGAACCAATAATGAAAAAGGCAATAGGATTAAAGTGATCAGTGAGAAGGACAGCTCAGTGACAGAATCCCCGTGCGCCCGGCGTGGCAGGGATGTGATGTGCAGAGGACTCTCCCCTGTGGCATAAATCTGCCAGTGCACAGGGATTGCTCTGTACGGCAGCAAAGCCGTGATTGCCGGGGACAGAGGAGAAACCAGTGGAAATGGAACTCGATGTAATCCTCTTTTCCTGTTAACTATTCCATAGCCTATGTGGGTACCCACACAAAAGTCACTTTTGAAAGGTGAGAAGCAAAAAAACCCAACAAACAAAAAACCAAACAAAAATAAAAGAAGAGGGTAAAGAATAATCTTTGCTGTGACTATAGTCCAAACTGAAGCACACAGAAGACAGCATTTCTAAGCAAAAATGCTTGGTCACATAAATGGAAAGATTCTCTACAATTTACACATTTAATTAGCTCTTACCCAAAGAAAGCTGGCAGAGGAAGGAGCTGTGTCCATGGTGCAGGGTGCCCTGTTCCCAGCCGCTTCCTCAGCCCCACGCTGTGTCCATGCTGGCCACACACACACAGATCTTTGCCAGAAACAGAGGGGAAGTGCTGAACTCGTGACTTCCCACCACAAAGCCACTGTTCCAACACTTCCTTCCTGAAGGCCAGCACTGAGCCCTCGCAGGCATGATCCCTCCAACATTCTCTGCTGTTCCCTTTTTGCTGTGCTTCAGGTGAACTCCTCCTCTGCAACCTCAGGGGATTATTTTACTGCATCTTTTCTGATTTGTATGTTACTAGCACAATCCTTTTGCTTTTCTAATATGAGATTCCTGTATCATATTTTTATAGCCCTTCCAGACCTGCTGGAAGCACAACTCCCTGTGCCATTGCATTTGGGTCGGGCTTTGGTAGAAGCTGCTTCTACTTCCCTGTAGCTTCCTAATTAAAATTTCCATATATTCTTTGAGATCCAAAACATACTTGCTGCTACTGCAGAGATCTCTGCTTAGATCCTTTTTATCCCTGGAAGTGTCCAAGGCCAGGAAGGATGGCGCTTGGAGCAACCAGATTCCATGAAAGGTGTCCCTCCCCATGGCAGAGGACTTGATCTTTAAGGTCCCTTTCAAGACAAACTATTCCTTGATTCTGTGATTTCCATCCTACAGCAGCAATGTGGTGCTGCAGGGAGTGTCCCCAACCTGAGCCCAAGCACACCTGAGGCTCAGGACTGGCTGTGGCCACCTGAAACTCCAAATTGATGCAGAGTCGTGATTCTAGAGCTTGTGTCCAAGGCCAGCTGCTCCCTCTGAGCAGGGACACCTCAGAATCCCTTGGCTGTTTGAGTGCTGCAGTGTTAGGTCCTGCTGAGTGATAGGGAAAGCCAACATCAAACTGTTCTTTTGCAGCTGGCAAACACCTTCCTGGGAATTGCTGACAGTGGAAATTTGGCAACAAGGCTTTTAAATCCATGAATTTTGTCAGATTGATAGCAGGGAGCAGGAATGAGGTGAAGGGAAGAGTCACAAGTGTTGTATGGATGTAATCACATGTGCTGCTCTCTGCTGTTTCCAGTTCATTCCTCCCACCCAAAGCTCCCTCCCTCTGCTCAGCCCACACACAGTTGTCCCACAGCAGGGCAAGGGGCCTTGTGAAGTGAAAAGATTCAAGCCCTCTGCACATGAGCTGTAGAGTGACCTCAGTAATTATTGCTGCTGAGGTAGGTGAGAGTCTCTGCCTGTTCTCAGCCCCACCTGAGAGGACACAGAGGACAGGTACAGCTCTAAATCACTGTTCTTGCTTTTATTCTGAGAAGAGAACTGTCTGCCATGTCCAGCTTGCTCTGCAGGTGATTGATGTGCTCCAATCTCTGTCCCATTGTCAGCTCTCATTCCCTGAGCACCAGCCCAGCCCAGAAATGCTGTTGGTGAAGAGCTGGCAGCCTTCAGCCCTCCAGAGTGAAGATCTGAGTATGAGGAGCTGTACTGGTTCCCCAGTGTGGAAGGGCCTGGCCCAGAGAGTGTGAAGCCAGTACTGAAGAACATAAAAGCACTTTCAGACACTGAACACCAAAACGTGCCTGTGTGTGAGGGAGAAGGGAAGAAGTGCTCAGCAGTGCAAGCTGCCTGAGCTGAGCTGCAGGATGTATTCAGTCCTGACTCTGTTGGCTTGCAGCTTTCTGGCAGCTCCTGAAGAGCCAAGCACTGCAGCAGGAGTTCTGTGTGTTCAGGTGAGGGCTGTCCCTGGAAGAGGAATGCAGAACTAAAGCCCTGAGTGCAATGGAAAGGAGGAGCTGAGGTCACTCACAGGTGAGAAATGGTTTTGGTCGAGGGGGTAAAATATTCAAGAAGCCTGTGAAATGCAATCTCCTTTTGGAATTTAAGTAACCCAGGAGAGGCCTATGGAGGAAGCTTTTGGATAGAGCTTGGGAAAGGAAATGGGAATCTTAGGGAAGCACTGGGGAAAAAAGTCCCACGAAACAGTCAGATGACACCTGTGAAGACACCTGTGAACTGGAATTGTTTAGGGAGTAGTGTTCACACAGCAGAAAATTCCTACTGTGCCCAGTCAATTCCAGGCATGCAACCCTCACAGCCTTCCCCTACAGCTTCTCTCAGGCAAGGAAAAGAAAGGATATCAGGTTTAGCAAGTCAAATGGCTTTCTTGTTTCTGCTGGGAAGGGGAGGTGTGGGAGCCTGTGCCAGCATCAAGTTGGAGGGCAGCTGGCATGAGGAGAGGAGGGGTTGGAGGGCTGGGGCTGACCATGTTCTCCCATGGAGGGGATGAGACAAGTCTGCATTTAATAAATGGTCTGGTTTGTGTCCCAGCACATGTTCTCACTTCTCCCCCTCACGGGTCTGTGAGAAGCCTCAAGTAACAGGAACAGTGTCTCAGTCCAAACTCTACATTCCACTGGCACAGAAAATCAGAGGAGGTGGCAGAACCCCTCACCCAGCAGGTGCTGAAGGAGCTGTGCCAGGAGCTGGGTTCACCTGGGAGAAATTTGCTTCCTCTAGCAAGAGGTGAGCTGTACTCCAGGGAAAACTGAAAAGAGGAAAAGATGACTCTCTGCTCATTTCCTCAGCAGGAGAGCAGGAGCTGGAGCTATGTGTTCCTGGTGCTGTGCTGATTTCCTGGGGCAGTCCCCATCCTGCTCCTGGAAGTTGCAGCTTCTGCCTGGAGGCCTCAACAGGCTCCTTGTGGTGCAGCTGTTTCCCAGTTCAGTGCATTTACTGGTGCTAACCATTGGTTGCCAATGTTGGAACTGTTTCATTGCGTAGATGATGGTTCAAAATAGTAACTTGTTGCTATTATTTTCCATGGACCCTTCTCCTCATCAGACTGTTGCGTGCAGTATAACCACCCTGCTGCCCCTGGACACAGTAGCCACTCTATGAGACTGGGCAGGTAAACGGAGGATTTTGCATATTGGAATTCCAGCTGTGCTGTCAGGGTCATTTTTTCCATCACTTCTGTAAGAATTGCCTTTGGTTTTACAGTGCCAGCCTCCTGCAGTGCAGGGACAGAGACACAGGGCATGACCAAAAGACCACAGCCTGTTCTGGAAATGACCTTAGGGTGGTCTTCACTTTGCAGAACACTTCATGATAAAAATGCTTTGATAACCATTTATTAATGTATGAGACAGGTGTTAGAGAGTGACTGTTTTTTAGAGAAGTACTTATTAAGGAAATGCCAGATTAATATTTCTGTTAATGTTATTAAACAAAGGCTGCTGTTGCTGTCCCACTATACCCAGCCACAGCTTCTACAGTGCAGACTCTAGTGTCCCTCATTTTGCCAAGGTGAACCATGGCCATCCATCATAAAATTAGGAAAGACCCAAGACCCTGATTAATTTACAGTGCCATCGGGCAAGCCTAATAATGCCCTGGTAGCTCCCAGGGTGATCCCAGGATCACATCATCATGGGATACAGAGTGCAAGGTCTACTTGTAAAAGAAAAGGTTTTGCAACTGCCTTGAAAGAACTAAACCACCCAGCCTCTCCATGAGCTGCCAAGGGCTTTTCTTCAGCACCCCTGACAAAAGAATCTCCATGTGAGGACAGTGGCCAAGGCTTCCCTACCGAGGCACAGCACAGATCTTGTAGGGCTTTGGGGCCATTGCAATGCCTATCATGGGCTGGAGGCTGAGCTTGGTGTCAGGGGGTGCCTGGAAGGTGAATTTCTGGAGCAGGGAGGTGAAGAAGAGGAAGAGCTCGGAACGGGCCAGCAGCTCGCCCAGGCAGGAACGCTTCCCTGTGGAGACAATGACCCACAGCATCCTCAGACTGTGCTTGTGCTGCTGAAAATGCTTCTGCCTGCCCTTAGGACTGCGCTCCAGCTGTGTTACCCCATTCCTGGGTGAGTTTTTCAACCCAAACCAAGATTCCCAATAATGGCTTTGACACTATAGCATGGTCTGCCTCCCAAATTGCATGACTTGGTGAGGACAATTCACCACACGCATGACCTGGATGTGTCCATGCTGGGAGAGCTCAGCAAAAAGAGTTGACAGAGGAGATGTGTGCTGCTGGTGTGGGAAGCAGGTGCTAAAAGCAACTTTTCCAGGGAAGCTGCTGGTGGGGGAACCCTGTGGTGGCAACAGTCAGGCCCCTGGTGAGCTCAGCCCTGTGGGAGCAGGAGCACAGAGTGAAGTGCTCAGTGAAGCTGCTCCTAACGTCTCTGGAATGCACAGTTATTTCGCGACTATATGGCACACCAGATTGTAAGGCGCACCTCCGGGAGTCGGGAAATTTCTGAACTTTGTCCATATATAAGGCGCACCGGAGTATAAGGCGCACTTTTCTTTTTGCAGCAAGGATCCGTGCCCAACACTGTAATGAATTAGTAACAATTACACCAGCTGTGCTGTCTTGGGTTACAATACAGGATGTGATCAATGTATCTATTCTGTCACCATCTGTTGTGACCAGGTGGGGCAGTGATCTTTATCTCCATGGGAGATACTCTGCTAATGGGCCATCCATTGAAACCAGTAGGGCATTGTTCTTTGTCTTTGCAACCCCATCCTTCTTCCAGGGAGTTATCTTCTGCTAATGGCCCATTGAGTCCCACTGTGTGACTGATAAAATTACTTTATCCCACTGATCGTTGCTCCAGAAAGAGGGGACAGCCAAACCTTTCTTACCTAGATAAAAATTGAAATTCTGGGACACCAAGTCACCCTCTTTTCCCTGGACTCCAGGGGAGAACTTTTTTTTCATATCATCGCTGGGCCATTGGAGGGAGGCTGCACCCTTCTACAAGACCACTGCTTCATCTGAACCACATCTGTCACTCCAGGAGGACTGTAGCCACCATTTAATGGGACTGCTACCAACACCCTGCCTGACGGGTGTCACCCTGATGGGGTGTGAGGTTGTACTCTGACTTTGTGTCTTAGTTTGGAGGACAGGTGTCTGCTAAGAAAGGCAGGAGCTCCTCTTTGAAATGGAGAACATAAACCCCCTCCCTCTGAATTATTACAGTTTTAAATCAAGGGGATCTCAGGTAAAGATATGGGAATTAGGAATAACAGTTCTTTACTAGGGAAATTAAAATAGAAATACAGTACTACAAAGAAACAAACTCCAAACCCTGATAAAGTCAGAGTACAACTTGACACCCCGAGAGGCAGGGTGTTGGTAACAGTTTGATTAAATAGTGGCTGCAGTCTTCTTGCAGTGACAGATGTGGTTTAGTTGAAGCAGTGGTCTTGTAGAAGGTGCAGTTTCCCTCTGGAGGTCCAGTGGTGATGTGGAGAAATCTCGTTTTTTTCTAGAGTCCAGTAGAGAAGGGACTAATCGGTGTCCTAGAATTTCAGTTTTTATCTAGGTAAGAAAGGCTTGGCTGTCCCCTCTTTCTGGAGCAACTCTCAGTGGGATGCAGTAATTTTATCAGTCACACAGTGGGACTCAGTGGGCCATTAGCAGAAGATAACTCCCTGAAGGAAGAATTGGTCGTGAAAAGATAAAGAACAATGCCCCACCTTGTTTCAATGGATGGCCCATTAACAGAGTATCTCCGACAGAGATAAATATCACTGCCCGACATGGTCACAACAGATGGTGATAGAATAGATACATTGATCACATTCTGTATTGTAACCCTAGACACATTGTCAGTGTTTGGGGTTTGTTTCGGCTGCGGTTCAGCGCGCGCAGACCGCACTTCTGGGTTGCAAAATTTCCTTTGTCCATATATAAGGCGCTCCAGACCATAAGCCGCACTTCCAGGGTCGGGCCAAAATTTTAGTCAAAAGAGTGCACATTATAGTTGCAAAATTACTGTACATGCTTTTTTGTTCATCCTCATTTCTCTTCTGTGCTTGTGAAAAGAGACAGAAAAGGGCTCCAAGTGTGGTCGTGGTGCTTTGGGGAGGCCATGGGAGCATTTTGAGCAGCACCTCTCAGGGTGCATCTGCCCTTTCCATTGCTAATTTCCTCTCTCTCTCCACCCTGCAGTTGGAAACCCAAGCCCACATGTGCACATAATTCAGCAAATCTTACCCAGAGAAAATGGTATAAAATACTCGTTTTTCCAGAATTTCCCATCCTTCAGAAAATGCTCGGGGTTAAAATGCTCAGGGGTTTTCCATTCATTCTTGTCAAACATCAGAGAGGATAAGTTAGCCATTATACCAGTGCCCTAATAAGAAAAAAGAAAAACAAATCACACTTGCTTTAGCACTGACAACATGAGGGGCAGTTTTATCTTCCACGAAGAACATGGAGAGGAGAGTGGAAGAAGATGGAAGAAGAACATCCTTAGTCAAATTCTACTGAAATTATTTGTGCAATGCCCCACTGCAGGCCCAGATTTTGTACTTCTTATCTGTTTGGAGGTGCAGTAACATATCTCCATTTTTCCCAAATCAGCATCATTTTTATCTGTTGTAATCTTGGGCCAAAGTCCCTGTAGGAGCTGGGATATGGTATTCAATGTGGGGGTGTGGCACCATTTAGGGTGCTGGAGAACATTGCATGGCAAAATTCCATGTTCAGCAGGAGTGAACTCTGGACAGGGCAGGGACTCCACAGGAGGGACCTGGTGTGGCAGAGTGGCTGAGGAGCTGGGAGTGTTCCTGAGACCCAGCACTCCAGAATTTACCTTTGGGATGAAGTAACCATCCACATAGGCGTCCTCTGATGCCATTCTCGGCACATTGAAAGGGACGACATTGCCTTTCCTCTGCACTTCGTGGATGACAGCATTGGTGTAGTGCAGGTTGTTCCTGTCCTCCAGGGCTGGTGGCCGTGCCTGGCCAATGACTGCATCAATCTCAGCTTGCACCCGTGCTGGGGGAAAGAGCAGGAATGAGCCCAGGGAAAAAACCCTTGGACCAGTACAAGGTTGTTACTGTGAGGGTCTACCAAGGGACCTGGGCCATTGTTTACACCTCTTGTGTGAGTGTGGGGACATTCCAGACTGGTCTCTCACAAAGTTGTGAGGGATAAAAGCCAGGGAAAACCAATTTCTTGTGAACTGTACCTTGAATTTCTGGATGTATGGCCATAAACAGCAAAGCCCAGCGGAGGGTTGAGGACGTGGTCTCAATCCCAGCAAACATCAGGTCCAGTGTGCATGCCATGAGGTGTTCCTCACGGAAGGTGTCACTGTCATGGTCCTTCATGAGAAGATGTGTTAGTGTCACAGGAGCAGTGAGGGTGTCCTGGCACCAGGCTTGGTCCAGAGCACCCTCAGGATTTTGCCAGAAGCTGCTGCCATCCCTGCATCCCCATCCTCCTTATGGGATAAACCTGCTGTATGTCCTGAGCTCATCAAAGGCCACACAGGCAGCTCAGATGGAAAATCTGAGCTCATTTCTCATCCCTTCTGATTTCTGAGCCCCACTCCAGGAGAGTTTTCTCACAATTGCTGACCTTGGAGATCTCCAGCAGGTAGCTGTCAATGTAGTCCCGGCTCTCTGAGGGGTTCCAGTCCTCCTTGTGTTTGTTGATCTGCTCTTGCATAAATTTTCTCAATAACCTCCAGTTTTTAATAATGGTATGGTGGGCTCCAGGTAAGTACTTCATTATAGATGGGAAATTGTTGTAGAGCTTTGAACACAAAAGGAGAAATAGAAATTGAGTAAAGGATTTTAAATACTCTTCCGACATCAAGACTTTAGACTGCAATTGCACTTGCTGAATGTCTGGAGCTAGTGGAAAGAGCTCTCTTCCAGAAGAAAATTCTCATTATGGGGTAACTTGTGTGTTACTCATTATTTCAGCAGGCAGGCTGGCAATCAGTGGGCAGGAAAAGTGAATTTTGGTGAGAGAAAGCAGTGTGAGCATGGCACAACTGAAACAGATGGAAGACAGAAATGCCAGACGTGTAACCTGTGAAAGGAGCAGGGAATGACAGGTTTGGTGATGACAACACTGTGACTTTTGAGGTTGATCCCAGAGAAGAAACGATGGCCCTGGGTTAGTGGCAGGAGGGCTGTACCTGGCTTGTGATGGATCCGTGGAGGACAGTCATTTCATACATCAGCTTCAGCAGACTTTGGAAATCCTCGTCATGGTAGTCAAACCGATTGCCAAAGATGAGGGAGCAAATGACATTTGCAACAGCATTAGTCACTTTAAGCTGAGGGTTGAAAGGATTCCCTGGAGAAGAAAAAAATAGGCTCTTCTCAGAAAAGAAGAAAATAAGTATCAGAGGTAAAAGAGTCAGGAAATATGAATTAAATGAGTGGCCCTTAATAGGCACTGTCCTATATCAGTGCTGTCCTGGGGTGCCTGGCTGGCTCCAAGTGCTGGACAGACTTGGCAGGGCAACCCCAATGGTCCCAGTTCAATCAGCTTATGGATATGTTTACTTTGGAGAGCAAGGTCTGCAGGATGTCATTGGAATTCATTGGAAACATTAGTGTTTATGCACACACAATATTTCCAAGAGAGGAGCAGGCTGAAGGTGGGCTGTGAATAATGCTGTGGGTGAGGTTCCCCAGCCAGCTGGAAGGCAAAGCACCTGCAGGAAGGAGCAGGGATGCTAGCAGGGTTGTAGCATCCCTTGCAAGGTGGGGTATTTTTCAGTATGCAGTGAAATTGTAAGATGCCCTAGCAGTTCCTGCCTTCACAGCTGCTGAGGGCCATGGCACTCACCTTGTTCATCCCTAAACACATCCCCCAGGAACTGGCACTCCTCCTGGATGCGCTCCTCCAGGCTCCTCTTGCCCAAGCCGAAGTTCCGGAGCGTGCTCAGGGTGAACCTCCTCTGTGCCTTCCACAGGTGCCCACTGGAGGAGACCAGGCCTGGCAGGAACATCCCCTGTGAGCCAGGGCTGATCCACCACTGAGAGAGAAAAGCTCCAGGGCTCTGCCCTGTCTCCAGCTGTCTCAAGGCTTGGACCTTACAGCTGAGGCATGTCTTGAGGGATAACTCACCGATCTTGCTGAAGACCTGCTCGTCAATGGGAAAGTCAGGGCGCTCCATGAACTTGTCCCCTTGGTTTATGAGCACTTCTCTCACCAGCCGCATCCCATTTACCATCACAAACTTCATGCTGCCCATGTGTATGCCAAAGATGTCACCATATCTTTTACTTAGCTGGGAGAGGACATAAATAGAAAGGGTTTTAATTTGCAATGGATGTTCCTGCTGAGACCAGGACAGCCCTGTCCAGGGACATGGGCAACAATAAGGGACAATGGGAGGGGAAACAATGTGTGCACTCTGCCTGAGGGCACAGGTTTTTTCTGTCCTCTTTTCCTGAATCAGTGACTGGGAGATGGTGTTAATTCCCCATAAATCAAGTGAACCTCAGCAGTTTGGATTTCTCAGTCCTGTGTTTTTCCAGGTTTTGTCTCACCCCATTCCAGCCCCCACTCAGACCTGTGGGGTTTGTACATCTGCGACTGCACCTGTGGCATTGTGCTGTGACCTTTGCCCATGGAATCACTCCACAGCTGTCACCCTGCTTGTACTCAGGTAAATGTCATTGATGAGGGGAATGGGTTTGGGTTATCCTTTTTCTGCATGGCCAGGGATGTGTGGCTGCAATGCCTCCATCCCTTCCCCATACTGCTCATTACCCACATACCTTCCGCACCATGACCGCGGGATCTTTGAAGTCCATGAGATAGATGTGCCCCAAAAAGGGAAGGCGGAAGGGAGTGGGAGGGAAATTCCTTGGATTTCTGTTCTTCATGTAGTCTGCGACGAGCAGGAAGACGAAGAGAGAGATGAGGAATGTCTGCAGGGTGATGCTGTCCCAGAGGAAGTGCAGCATGGCTGGATGGTGGGGCTCTGCAGGGATGTGTCCCACAACACGTCAGGCAGCTTGAGCTCACAGGGCACCACTGAAACCCCCAGGGCCAGGGGGAGATGGGTGAAGTGCTGTCACAGCTGTGAGTGCAAACACAAGACAGAAAGGAGTGGCTTTTTTGCTGCCTGCTCTCTATATTCAGACTTCTGCAGCTCTGCATGCTGGGGCCCTTTGGGGGCTGGAGAAATGAAATCTGTGTTTTATTGTGGAATTTAAGGGGGAAAAACCTTTATTTATGAGTATCTCTTTTCACGTCTGGTTTGAAAGCACACTTAGGCATGAGCCTCTGGAGATGAACGTTTGCCAGCATTGACATGACAGGATCGACCTGAAAATTCAACAAATTCCTGTCTCCTGCCTTTAAGGTATGCCATCATTGCATTTAATTAATTAAAAAAAAAAAAAGAAGAAGAAAAAGAACATGATTTTAAGCATTTATTCTCTCCAGGAAGAGGGGAGGAAACCCCAAAGTAACAAAGAAACACAAATTGGAAATGAAAGAGAGATCAATATCTATTTGCTAAGCCAGTGCAAATAAAACAAGCTGTAGCCAGAGGTCAGACCTACAGCAGAATGAACACAAAAATGGAGAGAAACCAGTGCCTAGTCCGGAGTGGTGCTGAAGACTTCAGAGGTAAAAAAAAAGTCCCTGGATCTTTTTTGTATTCTCTTTTCTAAAGACAAAAACACAACATGGGAGCCTGTGAGTGTGAACCAATAATGAAAAAGGCAATAGGATTAAAGTGATCAGTGAGAAGGACAGCTCAGTGACAGAATCCCCGTGCGCCCGGCGCGGCAGGGATGTGATGTGCAGAGGACTCTCCCCTGTGGCATAAATCTGCCAGTGCACAGGGATTGCTCTGTACGGCAGCAAAGCCGTGATTGCCGGGGACAGAGGAGAAACCAGTGGAAATGGAACTCGATGTAATCCTCTTTTCCTGTTAACTATTCCATAGCCTATGTGGATACCCACACAAAAGTCACTTATGAAAGGTGAAAAGCAAAAAAACCAACAAACAAAAAACCAAACAAAACTAAAAAGAAGAGGGAAAAGAATAAACTTTGCTGTGACTATAGTCCAAACTGAAGCACACAGAAGACAGCATTCCTAAGCAAAAATGCTTGGTCACATAAATGGAAAAATTCTCTACAAGTTGCACATTTAATTACCTCTTATCCAAAGAGACCTGGCAGAGGAAGGAGCTGTGTCCATGGTGCAGGGTGCCCTGTTCCCAGCCGCTTCCTCAGCCCCATGCTGTGTCCATGCTGGCCACACACACACAAATCTTTGCCAGAAACAGAGGGGAAGTGCTGAACTCGTGACTTCCCACCACAAAGCCACTGTTCCAACACTTCCTTCCTGAAGGCCAGCACTGAGCCCTCGCAGGCATGATCCCTCCAACATTCTCTGCTGTTCCCTTTTTGCTGTGCTTCAGGTGAACTCCTCCTCAGCAACCTCAGGGGATTATTTTATTGCATCTTTTCTGATTTGTATGTTACTAGCACAATCCTTTTGCTTTTCTAATATGAGATTCCTGTATCATATTTTTATAGCCCTTCCAGACCTGCTGGAAGCACAGTTCCCTGTGCCATCCCACTAGGGTTGAGCTTTGGTAGAAGCTGCTTCTGCTTCCCTGTAGCCTCCTAATTAAAATTTCCATATATTCTTTGAGATTCAAAACATACTTGCTGCTACTGCAGAGATCTCTGCTTAGATCCTTTTTATCCCTGGAAGTGTCCAAGGCCAGGAAGGATGGGGCTTGGAGAAACCATATTCCGTGAAAGGTGTCCCTCCCCATGGCAGAGGAGTTTACCTTTAAGGTCCCTTTCAAGCCAAACTATTCCTTGATTCTGTGATTTCCATCACACAGTAGCAATGTGGTGCTGCAGGGAGTGTCCCCAACCTGAGCCCAAGCACACCTGAGGCTCAGGACTGGCTGTGGCCACCTGAAACTCCAAATTGATGCAGAGTCGTGATCCAGAGCTTGTGTCCAAGGCCAGCTGCTCCCTCTGAGCAGGGACACCTCAGAATCCCTTGGCTGTTTGGGTGCTGCAGCGTTAGGGGCTGCTGAGTGATAGGGAAAGCCAACATCAAACTGTGCTTTTACAGCAAGCAAACACCTTCCTGGGAATTGCTGACAGTGGAAATTAGGCAATAAGGCTTTTAAATCCATGCATTTTGTCAGATTGATAGCGGGGAACAGGAATGAAGTGAAGGGAAGAATCACAAGGGTTGTGTTTGTTTCAGGATGTGGCCCTTGTGCCCTTCCCGGGCCACCCAGATACTGGCGGGTGTTGAACCTGCAGGGCCCTCATTTCAGCCTAAAATCTGTGCTGCGCTCAGGAGAAGGGCATTTCCCAGTTTGTGAGGTGTTAGTGTGCTCAGGAGAAGGGCATTTCCCAATTTTTGAGGTGTTGGTGTGCTCAGGAGAAGGAATTTCCCAGTTTGTGAGGCTGCAGTAGGGGTCAGTGTGGTGAGAAGGGCATTTCCCAGTTCATGAGGGTGCAGTGGGCTCATTGTGGTCAGGAGAAGGACATTTCCCAGTTTGTGAGGGTGTTGGGGTGCTCAGGAGAAGAGCATTTCCCAGTTTGTGAGGTGTCAGGGTGCTCAGGAGAAGGACATTTCCCAGTTTGTGAGGTGTCGGGGTGCTCAGGAGAAGAGCATTTCCCAGTCTGTGAGGTGTCGGGATGCTCAGAAGGACATTTCCCAGTCTGTGAGGTGTCGGGGTGCTCAGAAGGACATTTCCCAGTCTGTGAGGTGTCGGGATGCTCAGAAGGACATTTCTCAGTTTGTGAGGTGTCGGGGTGCTCAGGAGAAGGACATTTCCCAGTTTGTGAGGTGTCGGGATGCTCAGAAGGACATTTCCCAGTCTGTGAGGTGTCGGGGTGCTCAGAAGGGCATTTCCCTTCGTGAGGCTGCCCCGGGCCCCGGCAGCCCAGGCCCGCTCAGCCGCGGGGCACGGCGCGCAGCCGGAAGGGTTTGGGGCAGCGCGTCAGGCTCAGCGTGAAGGCGAAGGACAGCGCGGCCGCCGCCGGGGCCTGGAAGGTGAACTTCTGCAGCAGGGCTACGAAGAAAATGAAGAGCTCGGTCCTGGCGAGCTGCTCCCCGGGACAAGCCCTCTTGCCTGGAAAATGAGCACAAATAACCCGAAGGAGTCCCGAGCGAGCTGCAGCCACCTCCGAGGCTCCAGCGGCCCGCGCCGCCGTGCACAGGCTGCGGCGGCTTTTCTTCCTGGAAAGGTTAGGTGGCAATGTTCACCCACACAATCTGCTCAAACCTTCCCCACAAGTTTACTGCTGAGCAAACTGCGCCTGTTCCGAGAGGCAAGAACGGAAACAGTCTGAACAACCCAGTTATGCAACTGGTGCAAGAAGAAAAAGCGCTTTTTAAATTTTTTTTTTTTTTTTATCTCTGAGCAGCCTCTCTTAACTGTGACTGGGATTTTCACTGCGGGGTTGGGCTGGAAGCTGGACAGGAGCGGTACCCCGTGCTCCATAAGCAGTGTTTTGGGTGAGAAATAAAAGCTTTGCAAAAAGAAAAGGCACCTCCCCATCCATCATCCTACCTGCAGAGAAGGGCAGAAAAGCCTCCCGCCTCCTGTACTGGCCGTTTTCCAGGAAATGTCCGGGATTAAAGGTGTCCGGAGTCTCCCAGACGTTTTTGTCGAACATTATTGAGGTCAGGCTGGTCATTAGGGTGGTGCCCTGCGAGAGGTGGAGAAAAGGGGCGAGTACGCGGCGTGTTGTCAGACTGGGTTATTGTAGCTCTGTGAGCTACACTCTTTTAAGGGCAAAACATGTTTTTTTTTTTCCCCTCTAAGCTACGTAATTAAATAACGGTGAAAGCCTGCAGGATTGTTCACTTGTGTGTGCCTTTACGTATCGCCGAGTGTTGATCTGCACCCTGCGCTGCAGTAGCGGGTGATGTTAATGCAAACCAACTTTAAATTGGTTGCACTGCATTCCCATAGGAACATGAAGCAATTTAATCAAGTAATTTTCAATCGATTTGTTTAAATGGGCTTTTTTAGAAAACAATAAAACTGATTTGATTTATCTCCACATTCTCCATCAGCAAGAGAAATATTCTGATCAATGTGGAGGAAAATGCCTGGATTTTTAAAATTTACCTTATTGCAACCAGTCATATAGAAGACACCAGTTATATATAAATCCCATATTTGCTTTTGTTATTGCAGAACAGTGTCTGTGAATCATCAAGTGCTAATTTTAATAGATTATTATTATTATTGTGTAGAATTAACAAACCCAAATTGTTTGCTTTCCTGTGTTTCCTAGCCCTCTTCCTGTAATGTGTTGAGGGTGTCTTTTACAAAATATAAAACATAAATCTTTTAAAACTGAAAATCATAGCAAACACCATAAGGATCTCACAATTCTCCTTCTGTAAGGAGGAGAAAAAAATCCCCACAGCATCCATCAAGAGGGCTTGTATTTTCTATATAATTGTGGTATTTCTATAAGATCCTGTTGGTTGGTTCCCTTCCAGGTAAGATTTGGGGCTTGGGGCATGAAGACCCTGCACTGGTGGGATGAAAGATGATGGGATGAAGGATGATGGAATGAAAGATGCTGGGATGAAGGATGATGGAATGAAGGATGATGGGATGAAGGGTGGTGCGATGACGGATGGTGGGATGAAGGTGGGCGGGATGAAGGCCGGTGGGAGATGAAGCCCAGTGGGATGAAGGCCGGTGGGATGAAGACCAGTGATCCCCACGTACCTTGGGCAGGTGGAAGCCAGCCAGGGTGGTGTCGCTGGTGGCCATGCGGGGCACTCCCAGGGGCACCACGTTGCCCACGCGCAGCACCTCGCTCAGCACGGCGCTGGTGTATGGCATCTTCTCCTTGTCGGCCATCGAGGGCTGCCGGCACTGCCCGACCACGGCGTCAATCTCCTGCTGCACTTTCTCTGCGGGGTGCAAAACAAAATTCAAAATATCCTTCTTCATAGAATTTTTAGAATTGGAGAAGCTCTCTAAAATGATCAAGTCCAACTATAAACCTGCACTTTCCAGTTCATCACCAAACCATGTCCCCAAGTGCCACATCCACTCTCCTTTTGAGCACTCTCCACTTTTGAGCACACCACTGCCCTGGGAAGCCTGTTCCAGGGCTGGACAACCTCTTCAGTGAAGAAATTTTCCCTAATATCCAACCTAAACCTCTCCTGGCACAAGCTGAGGCCACTTCCCCTTGTCCTACCCCTTGTTCCTTGGGAGAAGGATGGATCCCCACCTGGTTGCACCTTCCTTTCAGGGAGTTGTAGACCATGAGAAGATCCCCCCCGAGCCTCCTTTTCCTCACTCCCACTTCCCTCAACACCTTCTCCTAAGACTTATCTTCAAAAGATTCCCAAGAGAATACCTGGGTACAGGCATATCCAAGATGTGGCAGAGCTGGGATGACTCAGTTCCCTGAGTTTCCCTTTCCTAATTTTGGCCTAGCAAAGCACCCCTCAGTGGCCCTACCCTGAATGTGGGGGTACGCGGCCATGTAGAGCAGAGCCCAGCGGATGGCAGTCGCCGTTGTCTCAGTCCCAGTTAAGAACAGGTCCAAGGTGGAGCACAGCAGGTTTTCCTCGTGGAAATAGGAGGTGGTGTCACCCTTAAACTTGGAGGGAAAACATGGCAATGAAAACTCTTACTCTGGAGGGGATGCTTTTAAAACCCAATCCAAATTTACCCGTGCATAACTGAAGTCCTGCCGCTCCTTTATTATCTACCCCTGGACTTGGAAACTTCCAGCCTTTACTTTCACTGGATTCCAAGCCCTATGGACTGTTTTGAAAGACACCCTGGTTGTTGTAGAGTGGCTCTTGAAAGCAGGTAGTACTTTTAAATGTCAAGTTTCACAATAGCAAACACAGGCCTGTGAGTGCTCGTAGAAACATGAACATGTTCCCTGAGAGTCCTCCTACGCTGTATGACAGAAGGAAAAAGGGAAGAAGACAAAGTGTAAATCCTTTCAAACGGGGAAAAAAAAAATCTGTGTGTTTTCAAAGTGATCAGGCTGCTGCTGCTGCTAAAGTTTGATGTGGCAGAGGTAGGGAGGGAAGGAAACATGTGAGGCAAGAGTTCCCCTGACAAAAGAGCCCTGAATCTTCTCTGCTCATTCTGTGGGTTAATCTTGAGGTGGTTTTAGTTATTTCCCTCTTACCTTTTCTATTTCCTTCAGGTAACAGTCAATATAATCTCCTGCCTCGGACTGGTCCAAATCCTCCTTGTGCTTTGCAATCACACCTTTCACAAAATATTGAAGTTTCTCCCAGTGCCTGAAGATTTTCCTGAAGGGTCCTGGCAACCATCTCATGATCAAAGGAAAAGCATTATAAAGCTGATAAGAAACAGAGCAAAGAGAATTTCTTGAGTTAGGAAAGAGTAGGTATCATAGCTGAGAGGTTGGAACTCTCAATTAATAGATTAAGTCTGCTTGCTACCATGAATAAAAATCATTCTTGCTATAATAGTCCAATTTGTACAAATTTACTTACATAGGTGCAAACAAGTGCAAACAAGATAAGAACTGGACAGATATTTTCTGCTGATAAAGTTCTCAAATACTGAGTGGCCAAAGCTGCCCCCTAATGTGAGGTGGCCATAGGTGATGTGGATGCAGATGTGTGTGTTCCCATGGAAGGGACAGAGATCAGACCATGTGTGTGGCCACGCAGAAGATACATCACCAAACCCACCTATTTATTTTTTAAACTTGGAATCTCAATTCTTTTTATAAATAGAAGTTATTTAAGAGACTGGGTGGGATATGGGTGTGGGAAAAGATAGGAATTTTCAGTGTTACTAATTCTTTTTGTAGAAACAGATTCTTTTAAGATTTTCCCATTGTTCTTTCATTATGTCAGGCATAAGATTGGTTTCAGAACCCTGTAGTGATTTTGTTCCATATGTCCCAAAAATTTTAACTTATTTCAAGATAGACTTTCAGTATAAATCAAATCTAATGTAAAACAATTCTCATAGTCATCTTCCTTTAAACTTGGCTGTTTTTCTACAGGAAAAGGCAGATTATATCAGTGCCTTAGAAACCTCAGTTTCTGAGCTGTTACGTGCAGCTGAAGCTGGAAAAACATCCAAGTGGCTTTACCTGGCCCCAGAAACTTCCGATGAGCAGCAGCGTTTCAGCCAGGGAGTGCAGCAGTTCCTGGAAACGGTTGTCATGGTAGTCAAAGCGGTTCCCAAAAGTTATGGAGCAGATGATGTTCGAAACAGCACTGTTAATTTTGTAATGTGGGTCAAAGGGTTGTCCTGGAGGAGAGAAAAGGAAAGGAAGCTGCCTGAAGGGAGGTTGTGGCTGGATGGGGGTTGGTCTTTTCTCCCAAGGACCAGGATAAGAGGGAACAGCCACAAGTTGTGCCAGAGGAGATTTTGATGGGATGTGAGGGAAAATGTCTTCATTTGAAAGGCTGGCAGGGTTTGGAAGGAGCTGCCCAGGGCAGTGGTGGAGTCACCATTCCTGGAAATGTTTGAAAGGTGTGTGGATGTGGCACTTGGGGCTGTGGTTTAGGGGTGAACATGGCGATGCTGGGTTAATGTGTGAGCTCAATGAAATTAAGGATCTTTTCCAACATAAATCTCTCCATGATTCTATGATTCTAAAGACAGCTTTCATTCTTTTTTCCTGTTCAGTCTCAGTCAAAACCACGTTCTCTACCAGATCCACAGCTGTGAATCAAGGGGAGACCTCACCTGCTTCACACCCATGGTGGTGCTCAGGTTTCACCCCATGTCCTGGGGTACCCACCATCCCCACCACCGCCAGCATCCCACTGGAGCCTGGGCACTATGGGCCAGGACATCCCATCCTGCGTGCAGCCCAGGCTGCTGGCAGGCAGTGACGTCAGCACTCACTGAGCTGCCCAAGCAGGGTCTGAAGCATTTTCCAGCAGCATGCTGTGCTATGGCTGTCAACTTTGGC